>NW_028125739.1:0-319801 GCF_965194825.1 Balaenoptera physalus
TTTGCGTTACTGCTGTTACCACTTTACATCCCACCAGCAGCTAGAAGGTACACAGTTCTCTAAAACCCCTTCAGCATTTATAGTTTGTAGACTTTTTGCTGATGGTCATGACTGGTGTGAGCTGAAACCTTTTTGGAGGTTGGATACGCATGTGGCTAATAATTCCTTATGCTGAGCTTTAGGCATGTCCTATTTTTTCTTTTCCTTTTTTTTAAAATGAGTGAGTACAACTTCCCTCCTCTTATTGATTTCTTGAAAAGTTTCTTATGTGTTGAATTTTCTTGCCTATTCCCTACCCCAGGGCATTTTTTGAGTGCCTGTGTCATTTACAACCGTGCAGTCCTTGTGACCATATAAGCAACCATTGGCACTGGGTTTAAAGGTGCTGTTCTTGGAGACAGCCACAAGGCGGCAGCATTATTACGTTCTCAAGTCTTGTTACTAGGACAACAGAGTCTTCCTGGAGGTAGTGTTCCGAGCTTTTAAATTAGAGTGCAATGTGCTGGGACAAGCCCCCAGAAGTTTATGTCTCCTTACTTATGTTTGTTTTTTAAATTTAATTTGTATTTTTTATCGGAGTAAATTTGATTAGAGTGTTTTGATTGTCTGGCTGTACAGAATCTGTTCAATGATTCATACATATGTCTGTTCATCTTCGGATCCTGTTACCATGTATGTGATTACAGAATGTATATTTTGAAGGTATTGGTGATTATATAATTCATATCATTTATATGTTATATGTTTATACACATTTAACTTACATTAGTATATGTATGTTAACCCCATAGTCCTAATTTACCCATCCTCCCACCTTTCATTTTGGCTAACCGTTCGTATTTTTGATAAGTCTGTGACTGTCTTTTTCTGTGGAAATATGTTCATTGGTAGTAATCTTAGGAAACCATGTATAAATGATTTCATAGGATATTTGTCACACCCTTTTGACTTACTTAACCTTATATGACTATTTCTAGTCTCAACTGTAGTTCTGAAAACGGCATTGTTCATTTTTTTCCCGAGGCTACTCTTCCATTCTGTCCATATACCACTTCTTCTTTGTCCATTCACCTGTTTATGGACCATTTTTTGCTTCCATGTCTTGGGTATTTCAGTATTGTTGCAGTGCACATTTGCCTGCCTCTGTATTTCCGATTTTGGTGGTCTTAGGTTATAGGCCCAAAAGGTGCCCTGCCGCATCATATGGTAACTCAATTTTTACCTTTTCAAGCAGCTCCATTCAGTATGCGTTAGTGCTGTTACCACTTAACATCCCACCAGCAGCTAGAATGTACACAATTCTCTAAAACCCCTTCAGCATTTATAGTTTGTAGACTTTTTGCTGATGGTCATGACTAGTGTCACCTGAAACCTTTTTGAATTTGAATTTGCATGTGGCTAATAATTCCTTATACTGAGCTTTAGGCATGTCCTTTTTTATTCTTTTCCTTTTTTTTTAAAGAGTGAGTACAATTTCCCTACTCTTATTGACTTCTTGAAAAGTTACTCATGTGTTGAATTTTTTTGCCTATTCCCTACTCCAGGGCATTCTTTGAGGACCGGTGTCATTTAGAGCCCTGCAGTCCTTGTGACTATTAAGCAACCTTTGGCACTGGGTGTAAAGCTGCTGTTGTGGGAAACAGCCACAAGGTGGCAGCATTATTACGTTCTCAACTCTTGTTACTAGGGCAACAGAGTCTTCCTGGAGGTAGTTTTCCAAGGTTGTAAATTAGAGTGGAATGTGCTGGGACAAGCCCCCAGAAGTTTATGTCTCCTAACTTATGTTTGCTTTTTAAATTCAATTTCTATTTCTTATCAGAGTCAGTTTGCTTAGAGTGTTTTGATTGTCTGGCTGTACAGAATCTGCTCAATGATTCATACATATGTCTGTTCATCTTCGGATCCTGCTACCATGTACGTGATTACAGAATGTATATTTTTGAAGCTATTGGTGATGATATAATGCATATAGTTTATATGTGATATGTTTATATACATTTAACATACATTAGTATATGTATGTTAACCCCATTGTCCTAATTTACCCATCCTCCCACCTTTCATTTTGGCTAACCATTAGTTTATTTGATAAGTCTGTGAGTGTCTTTTTCTGTGGAAATATGTTCATTGGTAGCAATCTTAGGATAACATGTATTAATGATATCATAGGGTATTTGTCATACCCTTTTGACTTACTTAACCTTATATGATTATTTCTAGGCTCAACTCTAGTCCTGAAAACGGCATTGTTCATTTTTTTTCAGAGGCTTCTATTCCATTTGGTATGTGTACCATTTCGTCTTTGTCCATTCATCTGTTTATGGACCTTTTTTTTGCTTCCATGTCTTGGCTATTTCAATATTGTTGCAGTGCACATTTGCCTGCCTCTGTCTTTCCGAATCCAGTTGTCTTAGGTTATAGGCCCAAAATGTGCCCTGCCGCATCATATGGTAGCTCAATGTTTACCTTTTCATGCAGCTCGATTCAGTTTGCGTTACTGCTGTTACCACTTTACATCCCACCAGCAGCTAGAAGGTACACAGTTCTCTAAAACCCCTTCAGCATTTATAGTTTGTAGACTTTTTGCTGATGGTCATGACTGGTGTGAGCTGAAACCTTTTTGGAGGTTGGATACGCATGTGGCTAATAATTCCTTATGCTGAGCTTTAGGCATGTCCTTTTTTTCTTTTCCTTTTTTTTTAAAGAGTGACTACAACTTCCCTCCTCTTATTGACTTCTTGAAAATTTCTCATGTGTTGAATTTTCTTGCCAATTCCATACCCCAGGGCATTTTTTGAGGGCCTGTGTCTTTTACAGCCCTGCAGTCCTTGTGACTATATAAGCAACCATTGGCACTGGGTTTACAGCTACTGTTGTGGGAAGCAGCCACAAGGCGGCAGCATTATTACGTTCTCAAGTCTTGTTACTAGGACAACACAGTCTTCCTGGAGGTAGTGTTCCGAGCTTGTAAATTAGAGTGCAATGTGCTGGGACAAGCCCCCAGAAGTTTATGTCTCCTAACTTATGTTTGTTTTTTAAATTTAATTTCTATTTCTTATCGGAGTAAATTTGATTAGAGTGTTGTGGTTTTCTGGCTGTACAGAATCTGCTCAATGATTCATACATATGTCTGTTCATCTTCGAACCTGTTAGCATGTATGTGATTACAGAATGTATATTTTAAAGGTATTGGTGATTATATAATTTATATATTTCATATGTTATATGTTTATATACATTTAACATACATTAGTATATGTATTTTAACCCCATAGTCCTAATTTACCCATCCTCCCACCTTTCATTTTGGCTAGCCATTAGTTTATTTGATAAGTCTGTGAGTGTCTTTTTCTGTGGAAATATGTTCATTGGTAGCAATCTTAGGATAACATGTATAAATGATGTCATAGGATATTTGTCATACCCTTTTGACTTACTTAACCTTATATGATTATTTCTAGGCTCAACTGTAGTCCTGAAAACGGCATTGTTCATTTTTTTCCCGAGGCTACTATTCCATTTGGTACGTATCCCACTTCGTCTTTGTCCATACATCTGTTTATGGACCTTTTTTTTTGCTTCCATGTCTTGGCTATTTCAATATTGTTGCAATGCACATTTGCCTGCCTCTCTCTTTCCGAATCTGGTGGTCTTAGGTTATAGGCCCAAAAGGTGCCCTGCCGCACAATATGGTAACTCAATTTTTACCTTTTCAAGCAGCTCGATTCAGTTTGCGTTACTGCTGTTACCACTTTACATCCCACCAGCAGCTAGAAGGTACACACTTCTCTAAAACCCCTTCAGCATTTATTGTTTGTAGACTTTTTGCTGATGGTCATGACTGGAGTGAGCTGAAACCTTTTTGAATTTGAATTTGCATGTGGCTAATAATTCCTTATACTGAGCTTTAGGCATGTCCTTTTTTTCTTTTCCTTTTTTTTTTAAAGAGTGAGTACAACTTCCCTCCTCTTATTGACTTCTTGGAAATTTCTCATGTGTTGAATGTTCTTGCCAATTCCCTACCCCAGGGCATATTTTGAGGGCTTGTGTCATTTACAGCCCTGCAGTCCTTGTGACTATATAAGCAATCATTGGCACTGGGTTTAAAGTGCTGTTGTGGGAAGCAGCCACAAGGCGGCAGCATTATTGCGTTCTCAAGTCTTGTTACTAGGAGAACAGAGTCTTCCTGGAGGTAGTGTTCCGAGCTTGTAAATTAGAGTGCAATATGCTGGGACAAGCCCCCAGAAGTTTATGTCTCCTAACTTATGTTTGTTTTTTAAATTTAATTTCTATTTCTTATCGGAGTAAATTTGATTAGAGTGTTGTGGTTTTCTGGCTGTACAGAATCTGCTCAATGATTCATACATATGTCTGTTCATCTTCGAACCTGTTAGCATGTATGTGATTACAGAATGTATATTTTAAAGGTATTGGTGATTATATAATTTATATAGTTCATATGTTATATGTTTATATACATTTAACTTACATTAGTATATGTATGTTAACCCCATAGTCCTAATTTACCCATCCTCCCACCTTTCATTTTGGCTAGCCATTAGTTTATTTGATAAGTCTGTGAGTGTCTTTTTCTGTGGAAATATGTTCATTGGTAGCAATCTTAGGAAAACTTGTATAAATAATATCATAGGATATTTGTAATACCCTTTTGTCTTACTTAACCTTATATGATTATTTCTAGTCTCAACTCTATTCCTGAAAACGGCATTGTTCATTTTTTTCCTGAGGCTACTCTTCCATTCTGTGCATATACCACTTCTTCTTTGTCCATTCACCTGTTTATGGACCTTTTTTTTCCTTCCATGTCTTTGCTATTTCAGTATTGTTGCAGTGCACATTTGCCTGCCTCTGTCTTTCCGATTCTGGTGGTCTTAGGTTATAGGCCCAAAAGGTGCCCTGCCGCATCATATGGTAGCTCAATTTTTACGTTTTCAAGCAGCTCGATTCAGTTTGCATTAGTGCTGTTACGACTTTATATCCCACCAGCAGCTAGAAGGTACACACTTCTCTAAAACCCCTTCAGCATTTATAGTTTGTAGACTTTTTGCTGATGGTCATGACTGGTGTGAGCTGAAACCTTTTTGGAGGTTGGATACGCATGTGGCTAATAATTCCTTATGCTGAGCTTTAGGCATGTCCTATTTTTTCTTTTCCTTTTTTTTAAAAAGAGTGAGTACAACTTCCCTCCTCTTATTGATTTCTTGAAAAGTTTCTTATGTGTTGAATTTTCTTGCCTATTCCCTACCCCAGGGCATTTTTTGAGTGCCTGTGTCATTTACAACCGTGCAGTCCTTGTGACTATATAAGCAACCATTGGCACTGGGTTTAAAGGTGCTGTTTTTGGAGACAGCCACAAGGCGGCAGCATTATTACGTTCTCAAGTCTTGTTACTAGGACAACAGAGTCTTCCTGGAGGTAGTGTTCCGAGCTTTTAAATTAGAGTGCAATGTGCTGGGACAAGCCCCCAGAAGTTTATGTCTCCTTACTTACGTTTGTTTTTTAAATTTAATTTGTATTTTTTATCGGAGTAAATTTGATTAGAGTGTTTTGATTGTCTGGCTGTACAGAATCTGTTCAATGATTCATACATATGTCTGTTCATCTTCGGATCCTGTTACCATGTATGTGATTACAGAATGTATATTTTGAAGGTATTGGTGATTATATAATTCATATCATTTATATGTTATATGTTTATATACATTTAACTTATATTAGTATATGTATGTTAACCCCATACTCCTAATTTACCCATCCCCCCACCTTTCATTTTGGCTAACCATTAGTTTATTTGATAAGTCTGTGAGTGTCTTTTTCAGTGGAAATATGTTCATTGGTAGCAATCTTAGGATAACATGTATAAATGATATCATAGGATATTTGTCATACCCTTTTGACTTACTTAACCTTATATGATTATTTCTAGGCTCAACTCTAGTCCTGAAAACGGCATTGTTCATTTTTTTCCAGAGGCTACTATTCCATTTGGTACGTATCCCACTTCGTCTTTGTCCATTCATCTGTTTATGGACCTTTTTTTTTGCTTCCATGTCTTGGCTATTTCAGTATTGTTGCAGTGCACATTTGCCTGCCTCTGTCTTTCCGATTCCGGTGGTCTTAGGTTATAGGCCCAAAATGTGCCCTGCCGCATCATATGGTAGCTCAATGTTTACCTTTTCAAGCAGCTCGATTCAGTTTGCGTTACTGCTGTTACCACTTTACATCCCACCAGCAGCTAGAAGGTACACAGTTCTCTAAAACCCCTTCAGCATTTATAGTTTGTAGACTTTTTGCTGATGGTCATGACTGGTGTGAGCTGAAACCTTTTTGGAGGTTGGATACGCATGTGGCTAATAATTCCTTATGCTGAGCTTTAGGCATGTCCTATTTTTTCTTTTCCTTTTTTTTAAAATGAGTGAGTACAACTTCCCTCCTCTTATTGATTTCTTGAAAAGTTTCTTATGTGTTGAATTTTCTTGCCTATTCCCTACCCCAGGGCATTTTTTGAGTGCCTGTGTCATTTACAACCGTGCAGTCCTTGTGACTATATAAGCAACCATTGGCACTGGGTTTAAAGGTGCTGTTTTTGGAGACAGCCACAAGGCGGCAGCATTATTACCTTCTCAAGTCTTGTTACTAGGACAACAGAGTCTTCCTGGAGGTAGTGTTCCGAGCTTTTAAATTAGAGTGCAATGTGCTGGGACAAGCCCCCAGAAGTTTATGTCTCCTTACTTATGTTTGTTTTTTAAATTTAATTTGTATTTTTTATCGGAGTAAATTTGATTAGAGTGTTTTGATTGTCTGGCTGTACAGAATCTGTTCAATGATTCATACATATATCTGTTCATCTTCGGAACCTGTTAGCATGTATGTGATTACAGAATGTATATTTTAAAGGTATTGGTGATTATATAATTTATATATTTCATATGTTATATGTTTATATACATTTAACATACATTAGTATATGTATTTTAACCCCATTGTCCTAATTTACCCATCCTCCCACCTTTCATTTTGGCTAGCAATTAGTTTATTTGATAAGTCTGTGAGTGTCTTTTTCTGTGGAAATATGTTCATTGGTAGCAATCTTAGGATAACATGTATAAATGATGTCATAGGATATTTGTCATCCCCTTTTGACTTACTTAACCTTATATGATTATTTCTAGGCTCAACTGTAGTCCTGAAAACGGCATTGTTCATTTTTTTCCCGAGGCTACTATTCCATTTGGTACGTATCCCACTTCGTCTTTGTCCATTCATCTGTTTATGGACCTTTTTTTTTGCTTCCATGTCTTGGCTATTTCAGTATTGTTGCAGTGCACATTTGCCTGCCTCTGTCTTTCCGATTCCGGTGGTCTTAGGTTATAGGCCCAAAATGTGCCCTGCCGCATCATATGGTAGCTCAATGTTTACCTTTTCAAGCAGCTCGATTCAGTTTGCGTTACTGCTGTTACCACTTTACATCCCACCAGCAGCTAGAAGGTACACAGTTCTCTAAAACCCCTTCAGCATTTATAGTTTGTAGACTTTTTGCTGATGGTCATGACTGGTGTGAGCTGAAACCTTTTTGGAGGTTGGATACGCATGTGGCTAATAATTCCTTATGCTGAGCTTTAGGCATGTCCTTTTTTTCTTTTCCTTTTTTTTTAAAGAGTGACTACAACTTCCCTCCTCTTATTGACTTCTTGAAAATTTCTCATGTGTTGAATTTTCTTGCCAATTCCATACCCCAGGGCATTTTTTGAGGGCCTGTGTCTTTTACAGCCCTGCAGTCCTTGTGACTATATAAGCAACCATTGGCACTGGGTTTAAAGCTACTGTTGTGGGAAGCAGCCACAAGGCGGCAGCATTATTACGTTCTCAAGTCTTGTTACTAGGACAACACAGTCTTCCTGGAGGTAGTGTTCCGAGCTTGTAAATTAGAGTGCAATGTGCTGGGACAAGCCCCCAGAAGTTTATGTCTCCTAACTTATGTTTGTTTTTTAAATTTAATTTCTATTTCTTATCGGAGTAAATTTGATTAGAGTGTTGTGGTTTTCTGGCTGTACAGAATCTGCTCAATGATTCATACATATGTCTGTTCATCTTCGAACCTGTTAGCATGTATGTGATTACAGAATGTATATTTTAAAGGTATTGGTGATTATATAATTTATATATTTCATATGTTATATGTTTATATACATTTAACATACATTAGTATATGTATTTTAACCCCATTGTCCTAATTTACCCATCCTCCCACCTTTCATTTTGGCTAGCCATTAGTTTATTTGATAAGTCTGTGAGTGTCTCTTTCTGTGGAAATATGTTCATTGGTAGCAATCTTAGGATAACATGTATAAATGATGTCATAGGATATTTGTCATACCCTTTTGACTTACTTAACCTTATATGATTATTTCTAGGCTCAACTGTAGTCCTGAAAACGGCATTGTTCATTTTTTCCCGAGGCTACTATTCCATTTGGTACGTATCCCACTTCGTCTTTGTCCATTCATCTGTTTATGGACCTTTTTTTTTGCTTCCATGTCTTTGCTATTTCAGTATTGTTGCAGTGCACATTTGCCTGCCTCTGTCTTTCCGATTCTGGTGGTCTTAGGTTATAGGCCCAAAAGGTGCCCTGCCGCATCATATGGTAGCTCAATTTTTACGTTTTCAAGCAGCTCGATTCAGTTTGCATTAGTGCTGTTACGACTTTATATCCCACCAGCAGCTAGAAGGTACACACTTCTCTAAAACCCCTTCAGCATTTATAGTTTGTAGACTTTTTGCTGATGGTCATGACTGGTGTGAGCTGAAACCTTTTTGGAGGTTGGATACGCATGTGGCTAATAATTCCTTATGCTGAGCTTTAGGCATGTCCTATTTTTTCTTTTCCTTTTTTTTAAAATGAGTGAGTACAACTTCCCTCCTCTTATTGATTTCTTGAAAAGTTTCTTATGTGTTGAATTTTCTTGCCTATTCCCTACCCCAGGGCATTTTTTGAGTGCCTGTGTCATTTACAACCGTGCAGTCCTTGTGACTATATAAGCAACCATTGGCACTGGGTTTAAAGGTGCTGTTTTTGGAGACAGCCACAAGGCGGCAGCATTATTACGTTCTCAAGTCTTGTTACTAGGACAACAGAGTCTTCCTGGAGGTAGTGTTCCGAGCTTTTAAATTAGAGTGCAATGTGCTGGGACAAGCCCCCAGAAGTTTATGTCTCCTTACTTATGTTTGTTTTTTAAATTTAATTTGTATTTTTTATCGGAGTAAATTTGATTCGAGTGTTTTGATTGTCTGGCTGTACAGAATCTGTTCAATGATTCATACATATGTCTGTTCATCTTCGGATCCTGTTACCATGTATGTGATTACAGAATGTATATTTTGAAGGTATTGGTGATTATATAATTCATATCATTTATATGTTATATGTTTATACACATTTAACTTACATTAGTATATGTATGTTAACCCCATAGTCCTAATTTACCCATCCTCCCACCTTTCATTTTGGCTAACCGTTCGTATTTTTGATAAGTCTGTGACTGTCTTTTTCTGTGGAAATATGTTCATTGGTAGTAATCTTAGGAAACCATGTATAAATGATTTCATAGGATATTTGTCACACCCTTTTGACTTACTTAACCTTATATGACTATTTCTAGTCTCAACTGTAGTTCTGAAAACGGCATTGTTCATTTTTTTCCCGAGGCTACTCTTCCATTCTGTCCATATACCACTTCTTCTTTGTCCATTCACCTGTTTATGGACCATTTTTTGCTTCCATGTCTTGGGTATTTCAGTATTGTTGCAGTGCACATTTGCCTGCCTCTGTATTTCCGATTTTGGTGGTCTTAGGTTATAGGCCCAAAAGGTGCCCTGCCGCATCATATGGTAACTCAATTTTTACCTTTTCAAGCAGCTCCATTCAGTATGCGTTAGTGCTGTTACCACTTAACATCCCACCAGCAGCTAGAATGTACACAATTCTCTAAAACCCCTTCAGCATTTATAGTTTGTAGACTTTTTGCTGATGGTCATGACTAGTGTCACCTGAAACCTTTTTGAATTTGAATTTGCATGTGGCTAATAATTCCTTATACTGAGCTTTAGGCATGTCCTTTTTTATTCTTTTCCTTTTTTTTTAAAGAGTGAGTACAATTTCCCTACTCTTATTGACTTCTTGAAAAGTTACTCATGTGTTGAATTTTTTTGCCTATTCCCTACTCCAGGGCATTCTTTGAGGACCGGTGTCATTTAGAGCCCTGCAGTCCTTGTGACTATTAAGCAACCTTTGGCACTGGGTGTAAAGCTGCTGTTGTGGGAAACAGCCACAAGGTGGCAGCATTATTACGTTCTCAACTCTTGTTACTAGGGCAACAGAGTCTTCCTGGAGGTAGTTTTCCAAGGTTGTAAATTAGAGTGGAATGTGCTGGGACAAGCCCCCAGAAGTTTATGTCTCCTAACTTATGTTTGCTTTTTAAATTCAATTTCTATTTCTTATCAGAGTCAGTTTGCTTAGAGTGTTTTGATTGTCTGGCTGTACAGAATCTGCTCAATGATTCATACATATGTCTGTTCATCTTCGGATCCTGCTACCATGTACGTGATTACAGAATGTATATTTTTGAAGCTATTGGTGATGATATAATGCATATAGTTTATATGTGATATGTTTATATACATTTAACATACATTAGTATATGTATGTTAACCCCATTGTCCTAATTTACCCATCCTCCCACCTTTCATTTTGGCTAACCATTAGTTTATTTGATAAGTCTGTGAGTGTCTTTTTCTGTGGAAATATGTTCATTGGTAGCAATCTTAGGATAACATGTATTAATGATATCATAGGGTATTTGTCATACCCTTTTGACTTACTTAACCTTATATGATTATTTCTAGGCTCAACTCTAGTCCTGAAAACGGCATTGTTCATTTTTTTTCAGAGGCTTCTATTCCATTTGGTATGTGTACCATTTCGTCTTTGTCCATTCATCTGTTTATGGACCTTTTTTTTGCTTCCATGTCTTGGCTATTTCAATATTGTTGCAGTGCACATTTGCCTGCCTCTGTCTTTCCGAATCCAGTTGTCTTAGGTTATAGGCCCAAAATGTGCCCTGCTGCATCATATGGTAGCTCAATGTTTACCTTTTCATGCAGCTCGATTCAGTTTGCGTTACTGCTGTTACCACTTTACATCCCACCAGCAGCTAGAAGGTACACAGTTCTCTAAAACCCCTTCAGCATTTATAGTTTGTAGACTTTTTGCTGATGGTCATGACTGGTGTGAGCTGAAACCTTTTTGGAGGTTGGATACGCATGTGGCTAATAATTCCTTATGCTGAGCTTTAGGCATGTCCTTTTTTTCTTTTCCTTTTTTTTTAAAGAGTGACTACAACTTCCCTCCTCTTATTGACTTCTTGAAAATTTCTCATGTGTTGAATTTTCTTGCCAATTCCATACCCCAGGGCATTTTTTGAGGGCCTGTGTCTTTTACAGCCCTGCAGTCCTTGTGACTATATAAGCAACCATTGGCACTGGGTTTACAGCTACTGTTGTGGGAAGCAGCCACAAGGCGGCAGCATTATTACGTTCTCAAGTCTTGTTACTAGGACAACAGAGTCTTCCTGGAGGTAGTGTTCCGAGCTTGTAAATTAGAGTGCAATGTGCTGGGACAAGCCCCCAGAAGTTTATGTCTCCTAACTTATGTTTGTTTTTTAAATTTAATTTCTATTTCTTATCGGAGTAAATTTGATTAGAGTGTTGTGGTTTTCTGGCTGTACAGAATCTGCTCAATGATTCATACATATGTCTGTTCATCTTCGAACCTGTTAGCATGTATGTGATTACAGAATGTATATTTTAAAGGTATTGGTGATTATATAATTTATATATTTCATATGTTATATGTTTATATACATTTAACATACATTAGTATATGTATTTTAACCCCATAGTCCTAATTTACCCATCCTCCCACCTTTCATTTTGGCTAGCCATTAGTTTATTTGATAAGTCTGTGAGTGTCTTTTTCTGTGGAAATATGTTCATTGGTAGCAATCTTAGGATAACATGTATAAATGATGTCATAGGATATTTGTCATACCCTTTTGACTTACTTAACCTTATATGATTATTTCTAGGCTCAACTGTAGTCCTGAAAACGGCATTGTTCATTTTTTTCCCGAGGCTACTATTCCATTTGGTACGTATCCCACTTCGTCTTTGTCCATTCATCTGTTTATGGACCTTTTTTTTTGCTTCCATGTCTTGGCTATTTCAATATTGGTGCAATGCACATTTGCCTGCCTCTCTCTTTCCGAATCTGGTGGTCTTAGGTTATAGGCCCAAAAGGTGCCCTGCCGCATCGTATGGTAACTCAATTTTTACCTTTTCAAGCAGCTCCATTCAGTTTGCATTAGTGGTATTACTTCTTTACATCCCACCAGCAGCTAGAAGGTACACATTCCTCTAAAACCCCTTCAGCATTTATAGTTTGTAGACTTTTTGATGATGGTCATGAGTGGTGTTACCTGAAACCTTTTTGAATTTGAATTTGCATGTGGCTAATAATTCCTTATACTGAGCTTTAGGCATGTCATTTTTTTCTTTTCCTTTTGTTTTAAAGAGTGAGTACAACTTCCCTCCTCTTATTGACTTCTTGAAAAGTTTCTCATGTGTTGAATTTTTTTGCCTATTCCCTACCCCAGGGCATTTTTTGAAGGCAGGTGTCATTTAGAGCCCTTCAGTCCTTGTGACTATTAAGCAACCTTTGGCACTGGGTTTAAAGCTGCTGTTGTGGGAAACAGCCACAAGGCGGCAGCATTATTACGTTCTCAACTCTTGTTACTAGGGCAACAGAGTCTTCCTGGAGGTAGTTTTCCAAGGTTGTAAATTAGAGTGGAATGTGCTGGGACAAGCCCCCAGAAGTTTATGTCTCCTAACTTATGTTTGCTTTTTAAATTTAATTTCTATTTCTTATCGGAGTAAATTTGATTAGAGTGTTTTGATTGGCTGTACAGAATCTGCTCAATGATTCATACATATATCTCTTCATCTTCGGAACCTGTTATCAAGTATGTGATTACAGAATATATATTTTGAAGGTATTGGTGATTATATAATTCATATCGTTTATATGTTATATGTTTATATACATTTAACTTACATTAGTATATGTATGTTAACCCCATAGTCCTAACTTACCCATCCCCCCACCTTTCATTTTGGCTAACCATTAGTTTATTTGATAAGTCTGTGAGTGTCTTTTTCTGTGGAAATATGTTCATTGGTAGCAATCTTAAGAAAACTTGTATAAATGATATCATAGGATATTTGTCATACCCTTTTGACTTACTTAACCTTATATGATTTTTTCTAGGCTCAACTGTAGTCCTGAAAACAGCATTGTTCATTTTTCTCCCGAGGCTACTATTCCATTCTGTCCGTATACCACTTCTTCTTTGTCCATTCATCTGTTTATGGACCTTTTTTTTGCTTCCATATCTTGGCTATTTCAGTATTGTTGCAGTGCATATTTGCCTGCCTCTGTCTTTCCAATTTTGGTGGTCTTAGGTTATAGGCCCAAAAGGTGCCCTGCCGCATCATTTGGTAGCTCAATTTTTACCTTTTCGAGCAGCTCGATTCAGTTTGCGTTAGTGCTGTTTCCACTTTACATCCCACCAGCAGCTAGAAGGTACACAGATCTCTAAAACCCCTTCAGCATTTATAGTTTGTAGACATTTTGCTGATGGTAATGACTGGTGTGAGCTGAAACCTTTTTGAATTTGAATTTGTATGTGGCTAATAATTCCTTATACTAAGCTTTAGGCATGTCCTTATTTTTCTTTTCCTTTTTTTTTTAAAGAGTGAGTACAACTTCCCTCCTCTTATTGACTTCTTGGAAATTTCTCATGTGTTGAATGTTCTTGCCAATTCCCTACCCCAGGGCATATTTTGAGGGCTTGTGTCATTTACAGCCCTGCAGTCCTTGTGACTATATAAGCAATCATTGGCACTGGGTTTAAAGTGCTGTTGTGGGAAGCAGCCACAAGGCGGCAGCATTATTGCGTTCTCAAGTCTTGTTACTAGGAGAACAGAGTCTTCCTGGAGGTAGTGTTCTGACGTTGTAAATTAGAGTGCAATATGCTGGGACAAGCCCCCAGAAGTTTATGTCTCCTAACTTATGTTTTTTTTTTTAAATTTAATTTCTATTTCTTATCGGAGTAAATTTGATTAGAGTGTTTTGATTGTCTGGCTGTACAGAATCTGCTCAATGATTCATACATATGTCTGTTCATCTTCAGATCCTGTTACCATGTATGTGATCACAGAATATATATTTTGAAGGTATTGGTGATTATATAATTCATATCGTTTATATGTTATATGTTTATATACATTTAACTTACATTAGTATATGTATGTTAACCCCATAGTCCTAACTTACCCATCCCCCCACCTTTCATTTTGGCTAACCATTAGTTTATTTGATAAGTCTGTGAGTGTCTTTTTCTGTGGAAATATGTTCATTGGTAGCAATCTTAAGAAAACTTGTATAAATGATATCATAGGATATTTGTCATACCCTTTTGACTTACTTAACCTTATATGATTTTTTCTAGGCTCAACTGTAGTCCTGAAAACAGCATTGTTCATTTTTCTCCCGAGGCTACTATTCCATTCTCTCCGTATACCACTTCTTCTTTGTCCATTCATCTGTTTATGGACCTTTTTTTTGCTTCCATATCTTGGCTATTTCAGTATTGTTGCAGTGCATATTTGCCTGCCTCTGTCTTTCCAATTTTGGTGGTCTTAGGTTATAGGCCCAAAAGATGCCCTGCCGCATCATTTGGTAGCTCAATTTTTACCTTTTCAAGCAGCTCGATTCAGTTTGCGTTAGTGCTGTTACCACTTTACATCCCACCAGCAGCTAGAAGGTACACACTTCTCTAAAACCCCTTCAGCATTTATTGTTTGTAGACTTTTTGCTGATGGTCATGACTGGTGTGAGCTGAAACCTTTTTGGAGGTTGGATACGCATGTGGCTAATAATTCCTTATGCTTAGCTTTAGGCATGTCCTATTTTTTCTTTTCCTTTTTTTTAAAAAGAGTGAGTACAACTTCCCTCCTCTTATTGACTTCTTGAAAAGTTTCTCATGTGTTGAATTTTCTTGCCTATTCCCTACCCCAGGGCATTTTTTGAGTGCCTGTGTCATTTACAACTGTGCAGTCCTTGTGACTATATAAGCAACCATTGGCACTGGGTTTAAAGGTGCTGTTTTTGGAGACAGCCACAAGGCGGCAGCATTATTACGTTCTCAAGTCTTGTTACTAGGACAACAGAGTCTTCCTGGAGGTAGTGTTCCGAGCTTTTAAATTAGAGTGCAATGTGCTGGGACAAGCCCCCAGAAGTTTATGTCTCCTTACTTATGTTTGTTTTTTAAATTTAATTTGTATTTTTTATCGGAGTAAATTTGATTAGAGTGTTTTGATTGTCTGGCTGTACAGAATCTGTTCAATGATTCATACATATGTCTGTTCATCTTCGGATCCTGTTACCATGTATGTGATTACAGAATGTATATTTTGAAGGTATTGGTGATTATATAATTCATATCATTTATATGTTATATGTTTATATACATTTAACTTATATTAGTATATGTATGTTAACCCCATAGTCCTAATTTACCCATCCCCCCACCTTTCATTTTGGCTAACCATTAGTTTATTTGATAAGTCTGTGAGTGTCTTTTTCTGTGGAAATATGTTCATTGGTAGCAATCTTAGGATAACATGTATAAATGATATCATAGGATATTTGTCATACCCTTTTGACTTACTTAACCTTATATGATTATTTTTAGGCTCAACTCTAGTCCTGAAAACGGCATTGTTCATTTTTTTCCCGAGGCTACTCTTCAATTTGGTACGTATACCATTTCGTCTTTGTCCATTCATCTGTTTATGGACCTTTTTTTTGCTTCCATGTCTTGGCTATTTCAATATTGTTGCAGTGCACATTTGCCTGCCTCTGTCTTTCCGAATCCGGTGGTCTTAGGTTATAGGCCCAAAAGGTGCCCTGCCGCATCATATGGTAGCTCAATGTTTACCTTTTCAAGCAGCTCGATTCAGTTTGTGTTACTGCTGTTACCACTTTACATCCAAACAGCAGCTAGAAGGTACACAGTTCTCTAAAACCCCTTCAGTATTTATAGTTTGTAGACTTTTTGCTGATGGTCATGACTGGTGTGAGCTGAAACCTTTTTGGAGGTTGGATACGCACGTGGCTAATAATTCCTTATGCTGAGCTTTAGGCATGTCCTTTTTTTCTTTTCCTTTTTTTTTAAAGAGTGAGTACAACTTCCGTAGTCTTATTGACTTTTGAAAATTTCTCATGTGTTGAATTTTCTTGCCCATTCCCTACCCTAGGGCATTTTTTGAGGGCCGGTGTCTTTTACAGCCCTGCAGTCCTTGTGACTATATAAGCAACCATTGGCACTGGGTTTAAATCTACTGTTGTGGGAAGCAGCCACAAGGCGGCAGCATTATTACGTTCTCAAGTCTTGTTACTAGGACAACACAGTCTTCCTGGAGGTAGTGTTCTGAGCTTGTAAATTAGAGTGCAATGTGCTGGGACAAGCCCCCAAAAGTTTATGTCTCCTAACTTATGTTTGTTTTTTAAATTTAATTTCTATTTCTTATCGGAGTAAATTTGATTAGAGTGTTTTGATTGTCTGGCTGTACAGAATCTGCTCAATGATTCATACATATGTCTGTTCATCTTCGGATCCTGTTACCATGTATGTGATCACAGAATATATATTTTGAAGGTATTGGTGATTATATAATTCATATCGTTTATATGTTATATGTTTATATACATTTAACTTACATTAGTATATGTATGTTAACCCCATAGTCCTAACTTACCCATCCCCCCACCTTTCATTTTGGCTAACCATTAGTTTATTTGATAAGTCTGTGAGTGTCTTTTTCTGTGGAAATATGTTCATTGGTAGCAATCTTAAGAAAACTTGTATAAATGATATCATAGGATATTTGTCATACCCTTTTGACTTACTTAACCTTATATGATTTTTTCTAGGCTCAACTGTAGTCCTGAAAACAGCATTGTTCATTTTTCTCCCGAGGCTACTATTCCATTCTGTCCGTATACCACTTCTTCTTTGTCCATTCATCTGTTTATGGACCTTTTTTTTGCTTCCATATCTTGGCTATTTCAGTATTGTTGCAGTGCATATTTGCCTGCCTCTGTCTTTCCAATTTTGGTGGTCTTAGGTTATAGGCCCAAAAGGTGCCCTGCCGCATCATTTGGTAGCTCAATTTTTACCTTTTCAAGCAGCTCGATTCAGTTTGCGTTAGTGCTGTTTCCACTTTACATCCCACCAGCAGCTAGAAGGTACACAGATCTGTAAAACCCCTTCAGCATTTATAGTTTGTAGACATTTTGCTGATGGTAATGACTGGTGTGAACTGAAACCTTTTTGAATTTGAATTTGTATGTGGCTAATAATTCCTTATACTAAGCTTTAGGCATGTCCTTTTTTTTCTTTTCCTTTTCTTTTTAAAGAGTGAGTACAACTCCCCTCCTCTTATTGACTTCTTGAAAAATTTCTCATGTGTTGGATTTTCTTGCCTATTCCCTACCCCAGGGCAATTTTTGAGGGCCTGTGTCATTTACAGCCCTGCAGTCCTTGTGACTATATAAGCAACCATTGTCACTGGGTTTAAAGCTGCTGTTTTGGGAGACAGCCACAAGGCGGCAGCATTATTACATTCTCAAGTCTTGTTACTAGGACAACAGAGTCTTCCTGGAGGTAGTGTTCCGAGCTTGTAAATTAGAGTGCAATGTGCTGGGACAAGCCCCCAGAAGTTTATGTCTCCTTACTTATGTTTGTTTTTTAAATTTAATTTGTCTTTCTTATCGGAGTAAATTTGATTAGAGTGTTTTGATTGTCTGGCTGTACAGAATCTGCTCAGTGATTCACACATATGTCTGTTCATCTTCGGATCCTGTTACCATGTATGTGATTACAGAATGTATATTTTGAAGGCATTGGTGAATATATAATTCATATCATTTATATGTTATATGTTTATATACATTTAACTTACATTAGTATATGTATGTTAACCCCATAGTCCTAATTTACCCATCCCCCCACCTTTCATTTTGGCTAACCATTAGTTTATTTGATAAGTCTGTGAGTGTCTTTTTCTGTGGAAATATGTTCATTGGTAGCAATCTTAGGATAACATGTATAAATGATATCATAGGATATTTGTCATACCCTGTTGACTTACTTAACCTTATATGATTATTTCTAGGCTCAACTCTAGTCCTGAAAACGGCATTGTTCATTTTTTTCCAGAGGCTACTATTCCATTTGGTACGTATACCATTTCGTCTTTGTCCATTCATCTGTTTATGGACCTTTTTTTTGCTTCCATGTCTTGGCTATTTCAATATTGTTGCAGTGCACATTTGTCTGCCTCTGTCTTTCCGAATCCAGTTGTCTTAGGTTATAGGCCCGAAATGTGCCCTGCTGCATCATATGGTAGCTCAATGTTTACCTTTTCAAGCAGCTCGATTCAGTTTGCGTTACTGCTGTTACCACTTTACATCCCACCAGCAGCTAGAAGGTACACAGTTCTCTAAAACCCCTTCAGCATTTATAGTTTGTAGACTTTTTGCTGATGGTCATGACTGGTGTGAGCTGAAACCTTTTTGGAGGTTGGATACGCATGTGGCTAATAATTCCTTATGCTGAGCTTTAGGCATGTCCTTTTTTTCTTTTCCTTTTTTTTTAAAGAGTGACTACAACTTCCCTCCTCTTATTGACTTCTTGAAAATTTCTCATGTGTTGAATTTTCTTGCCAATTCCATACCCCAGGGCATTTTTTGAGGGCCTGTGTCTTTTACAGCCCTGCAGTCCTTGTGACTATATAAGCAACCATTGGCACTGGGTTTAAAGCTACTGTTGTGGGAAGCAGCCACAAGGCGGCAGCATTATTACGTTCTCAAGTCTTGTTACTAGGACAACACAGTCTTCCTGGAGGTAGTGTTCCGAGCTTGTAAATTAGAGTGCAATGTGCTGGGACAAGCCCCCAGAAGTTTATGTCTCCTAACTTATGTTTGTTTTTTAAATTTAATTTCTATTTCTTATCGGAGTAAATTTGATTAGAGTGTTGTGGTTTTCTGGCTGTACAGAATCTGCTCAATGATTCATACATATGTCTGTTCATCTTCGAACCTGTTAGCATGTATGTGATTACAGAATGTATATTTTAAAGGTATTGGTGATTATATAATTTATATATTTCATATGTTATATGTTTATATACATTTAACTTACATTAGTATATGTATGTTAACCCCATAGTCCTAACTTACCCATCCCCCCACCTTTCATTTTGGCTAACCATTAGTTTATTTGATAAGTCTGTGAGTGTCTTTTTCTGTGGAAATATGTTCATTGGTAGCAATCTTAAGAAAACTTGTATAAATGATATCATAGGATATTTGTCATACCTTTTGACTTACTTAACCTTATATGATTTTTTCTAGGCTCAACTGTAGTCCTGAAAACAGCATTGTTCATTTTTCTCCCGAGGCTACTATTCCATTCTGTCCGTATACCACTTCTTCTTTGTCCATTCATCTGTTTATGGACCTTTTTTTTGCTTCCATATCTTGGCTATTTCAGTATTGTTGCAGTGCATATTTGCCTGCCTCTGTCTTTCCAATTTTGGTGGTCTTAGGTTATAGGCCCAAAAGGTGCCCTGCCGCATCATTTGGTAGCTCAATTTTTGCCTTTTCAAGCAGCTCGATTCAGTTTGCGTTAGTGCTGTTTCCACTTTACATCTCACCAGCAGCTAGAAGGTACACAGATCTGTAAAACCCCTTCAGCATTTATAGTTTGTAGACATTTTGCTGATGGTAATGACTGGTGTGAACTGAAACCTTTTTGAATTTGAATTTGTATGTGGCTAATAATTCCTTATACTAAGCTTTAGGCATGTCCTTTTTTTTCTTTTCCTTTTCTTTTTAAAGAGTGAGTACAACTCCCCTCCTCTTATTGACTTCTTGAAAAATTTCTCATGTGTTGGATTTTCTTGCCTATTCCCTACCCCAGGGCAATTTTTGAGGGCCTGTGTCATTTACAGCCCTGCAGTCCTTGTGACTATATAAGCAACCATTGTCACTGGGTTTAAAGCTGCTGTTTTGGGAGACAGCCACAAGGCGGCAGCATTATTACATTCTCAAGTCTTGTTACTAGGACAACAGAGTCTTCCTGGAGGTAGTGTTCCGAGCTTGTAAATTAGAGTGCAATGTGCTGGGACAAGCCCCCAGAAGTTTATGTCTCCTTACTTATGTTTGTTTTTTAAATTTAATTTGTCTTTCTTATCGGAGTAAATTTGATTAGAGTGTTTTGATTGTCTGGCTGTACAGAATCTGCTCAGTGATTCACACATATGTCTGTTCATCTTCGGATCCTGTTACCATGTATGTGATTACAGAATGTATATTTTGAAGGCATTGGTGAATATATAATTCATATCATTTATATGTTATATGTTTATATACATTTAACTTACATTAGTATATGTATGTTAACCCCATAGTCCTAATTTACCCATCCCCCCACCTTTCATTTTGGCTAACCATTAGTTTATTTGATAAGTCTGTGAGTGTCTTTTTCTGAGGAAATATGTTCATTGGTAGCAATCTTAGGATAACATGTATAAATGATATCATAGGATATTTGTCATACCCTGTTGACTTACTTAACCTTATATGATTATTTCTAGGCTCAACTCTAGTCCTGAAAACGGCATTGTTCATTTTTTTCCAGAGGCTACTATTCCATTTGGTACGTATACCATTTCGTCTTTGTCCATTCATCTGTTTATGGACCTTTTTTTTGCTTCCATGTCTTGGCTATTTCAATATTGTTGCAGTGCACATTTGTCTGCCTCTGTCTTTCCGAATCCAGTTGTCTTAGGTTATAGGCCCGAAATGTGCCCTGCTGCATCATATGGTAGCTCAATGTTTACCTTTTCAAGCAGCTCGATTCAGTTTGCGTTACTGCTGTTACCACTTTACATCCCACCAGCAGCTAGAAGGTACACAGTTCTCTAAAACCCCTTCAGCATTTATAGTTTGTAGACTTTTTGCTGATGGTCATGACTGGTGTGAGCTGAAACCTTTTTGGAGGTTGGATACGCATGTGGCTAATAATTCCTTATGCTGAGCTTTAGGCATGTCCTTTTTTTCTTTTCCTTTTTTTTTAAAGAGTGACTACAACTTCCCTCCTCTTATTGACTTCTTGAAAATTTCTCATGTGTTGAATTTTCTTGCCAATTCCATACCCCAGGGCATTTTTTGAGGGCCTGTGTCTTTTACAGCCCTGCAGTCCTTGTGACTATATAAGCAACCATTGGCACTGGGTTTAAAGCTACTGTTGTGGGAAGCAGCCACAAGGCGGCAGCATTATTACGTTCTCAAGTCTTGTTACTAGGACAACACAGTCTTCCTGGAGGTAGTGTTCCGAGCTTGTAAATTAGAGTGCAATGTGCTGGGACAAGCCCCCAGAAGTTTATGTCTCCTAACTTATGTTTGTTTTTTAAATTTAATTTCTATTTCTTATCGGAGTAAATTTGATTAGAGTGTTGTGGTTTTCTGGCTGTACAGAATCTGCTCAATGATTCATACATATGTCTGTTCATCTTCGAACCTGTTAGCATGTATGTGATTACAGAATGTATATTTTAAAGGTATTGGTGATTATATAATTTATATATTTCATATGTTATATGTTTATATACATTTAACTTACATTAGTATATGTATGTTAACCCCATAGTCCTAACTTACCCATCCCCCCACCTTTCATTTTGGCTAACCATTAGTTTATTTGATAAGTCTGTGAGTGTCTTTTTCTGTGGAAATATGTTCATTGGTAGCAATCTTAAGAAAACTTGTATAAATGATATCATAGGATATTTGTCATACCTTTTGACTTACTTAACCTTATATGATTTTTTCTAGGCTCAACTGTAGTCCTGAAAACAGCATTGTTCATTTTTCTCCCGAGGCTACTATTCCATTCTGTCCGTATACCACTTCTTCTTTGTCCATTCATCTGTTTATGGACCTTTTTTTTGCTTCCATATCTTGGCTATTTCAGTATTGTTGCAGTGCATATTTGCCTGCCTCTGTCTTTCCAATTTTGGTGGTCTTAGGTTATAGGCCCAAAAGGTGCCCTGCCGCATCATTTGGTAGCTCAATTTTTGCCTTTTCAAGCAGCTCGATTCAGTTTGCGTTAGTGCTGTTTCCACTTTACATCTCACCAGCAGCTAGAAGGTACACAGATCTGTAAAACCCCTTCAGCATTTATAGTTTGTAGACATTTTGCTGATGGTAATGACTGGTGTGAACTGAAACCTTTTTGAATTTGAATTTGTATGTGGCTAATAATTCCTTATACTAAGCTTTAGGCATGTCCTTTTTTTTCTTTTCCTTTTCTTTTTAAAGAGTGAGTACAACTCCCCTCCTCTTATTGACTTCTTGAAAAATTTCTCATGTGTTGGATTTTCTTGCCTATTCCCTACCCCAGGGCAATTTTTGAGGGCCTGTGTCATTTACAGCCCTGCAGTCCTTGTGACTATATAAGCAACCATTGTCACTGGGTTTAAAGCTGCTGTTTTGGGAGACAGCCACAAGGCGGCAGCATTATTACATTCTCAAGTCTTGTTACTAGGACAACAGAGTCTTCCTGGAGGTAGTGTTCCGAGCTTGTAAATTAGAGTGCAATGTGCTGGGACAAGCCCCCAGAAGTTTATGTCTCCTTACTTATGTTTGTTTTTTAAATTTAATTTGTCTTTCTTATCGGAGTAAATTTGATTAGAGTGTTTTGATTGTGTGGCTGTACAGAATCTGCTCAGTGATTCACACATATGTCTGTTCATCTTCGGATCCTGTTACCATGTATGTGATTACAGAATGTATATTTTGAAGGCATTGGTGAATATATAATTCATATCATTTATATGTTATATGTTTATATACATTTAACTTACATTAGTATATGTATGTTAACCCCATAGTCCTAATTTACCCATCCCCCCACCTTTCATTTTGGCTAACCATTAGTTTATTTGATAAGTCTGTGAGTGTCTTTTTCTGTGGAAATATGTTCATTGGTAGCAATCTTAGGATAACATGTATAAATGATATCATAGGATATTTGTCATACCCTGTTGACTTACTTAACCTTATATGATTATTTCTAGGCTCAACTCTAGTCCTGAAAACGGCATTGTTCATTTTTTTCCAGAGGCTACTATTCCATTTGGTACGTATACCATTTCGTCTTTGTCCATTCATCTGTTTATGGACCTTTTTTTTGCTTCCATGTCTTGGCTATTTCAATATTGTTGCAGTGCACATTTGTCTGCCTCTGTCTTTCCGAATCCAGTTGTCTTAGGTTATAGGCCCGAAATGTGCCCTGCCGCATCATATGGTAGCTCAATGTTTACCTTTTCAAGCAGCTCGATTCAGTTTGCGTTACTGCTGTTACCACTTTACATCCCACCAGCAGCTAGAAGGTACACAGTTCTCTAAAACCCCTTCAGCATTTATAGTTTGTAGACTTTTTGCTGATGGTCATGACTGGTGTGAGCTGAAACCTTTTTGGAGGTTGGATACGCATGTGGCTAATAATTCCTTATGCTGAGCTTTAGGCATGTCCTTTTTTTCTTTTCCTTTTTTTTTAAAGAGTGACTACAACTTCCCTCCTCTTATTGACTTCTTGAAAATTTCTCATGTGTTGAATTTTCTTGCCTATTCCCTACCCCAGGGCATTTTTTGAGTGCCTGTGTCATTTACAACCGTGCAGTCCTTGTGACTATATAAGCAACCATTGGCACTGGGTTTAAAGGTGCTGTTTTTGGAGACAGCCACAAGGCGGCAGCATTATTACGTTCTCAAGTCTTGTTACTAGGACAACAGAGTCTTCCTGGAGGTAGTGTTCCGAGCTTTTAAATTAGAGTGCAATGTGCTGGGACAAGCCCCCAGAAGTTTATGTCTCCTAACTTATGTTTTTTTTTAAATTTAATTTCTATTTCTTATCGGAGTAAATTTGATTAGAGTGTTTTGATTGTCTGGCTGTACAGAATCTGCTCAATGATTCATACATATGTCTGTTCATCTTCGGATCCTGTTACCATGTATGTGATCACAGAATATATATTTTGAAGATATTGGTGATTATATAATTCATATCGTTTATATGTTATATGTTTATATACATTTAACTTACATTAGTATATGTATGTTAACCCCATAGTCCTAACTTACCCATCCCTCCACCTTTCATTTTGGCTAACCATTAGTTTATTTGATAAGTCTGTGAGTGTCTTTTTCTGTGGAAATATGTTCATTGGTAGCAATCTTAAGAAAACTTGTATAAATGATATCATAGGATATTTGTCATACCCTTTTGACTTACTTAACCTTATATGATTTTTTCTAGGCTCAACTGTAGTCCTGAAAACAGCATTGTTCATTTTTCTCCCGAGGCTACTATTCCATTCTGTCCGTATACCACTTCTTCTTTGTCCATTCATCTGTTTATGGACCTTTTTTTTGCTTCCATATCTTGGCTATTTCAGTATTGTTGCAGTGCATATTTGCCTGCCTCTGTCTTTCCAATTTTGGTGGTCTTAGGTTATAGGCCCAAAAGGTGCCCTGCCGCATCATTTGGTAGCTCAATTTTTACCTTTTCAAGCAGCTCGATTCAGTTTGCGTTAGTTCTGTTTCCACTTTACATCCCACCAGCAGCTAGAAGGTACACAGATCTCTAAAACCCCTTCAGCATTTATAGTTTGTAGACATTTTGCTGATGGTAATGACTGGTGTGAGCTGAAACCTTTTTGAATTTGAATTTGTATGTGGCTAATAATTCCTTATACTAAGCTTTAGGCATGTCCTTTTTTTTCTTTTCCTTTTTTTTTTTAAAGAGTGAGTACAACTCCCCTCCTCTTATTGACTTCTTGAAAAATTTCTCATGTGTTGGATTTTCTTGCCTATTCCCTATCCCAGGGCAATTTTGGAGGGCCTGTGTATTTTACAGCCCTGCAGTCCTTGGGACTATATAAGCAACCATTGTCACTGGGTTTAAAGCTGCTGTTTTGGGAGACAGCCACAAGGCGGCAGCATTATTACGTTCTCAAGTCTTCTTACTAGGACAACAGAGTCTTCCTGGAGGTAGTGTTCCGAGCTTGTAAATTAGAGTGCAATGTGCTGGGACAAGCCCCCAGAAGTTTATGTCTCCTTACTTATGTTTGTTTTTTAAATTTAATTTGTCTTTCTTATCGGAGTAAATTTGATTAGAGTGTTTTGATTGTCTGGCTGTACAGAATCTGCTCAATGATTCACACATATGTCTGTTCATCTTCGGATCCTGTTACCATGTATGTGATTACAGAATGTATATTTTGAAGGTATTGGTGAATATATAATTCATATCATTTATATGTTATATGTTTATATACATTTAACTTACATTAGTATATGTATGTTAACCCCATAGTCCTAATTTACCCATCCTCCCACCTTTCATTTTGGCTAACCATTAGTTTATTTGATAAGTCTGTGAGTGTCTTTTTCTGTGGAAATATGTTCATTGGTAGCAATCTTAGGAAAACTTGTATAAATAATATCATAGGATATTTGTAATACCCTTTTGTCTTACTTAACCTTATATGATTATTTCTAGTCTCAACTCTAGTCCTGAAAACGGCATTGTTCATTTTTTTCCCGAGGCTACTCTTCCATTCTGTCCATATACCACTTCTTCTTTGTCCATTCACCTGTTTATGGACCTTTTTTTTCCTTCCATGTCTTTGCTATTTCAGTATTGTTGCAGTGCACATTTGCCTGCCTCTGTCTTTCCGATTCTGGTGGTCTTAGGTTATAGGCCCAAAAGGTGCCCTGCCGCATCATATGGTAGCTCAATTTTTACGTTTTCAAGCAGCTCGATTCAGTTTGCATTAGTGCTGTTACGACTTTATATCCCACCAGCAGCTAGAAGGTACACACTTCTCTAAAACCCCTTCAGCATTTATAGTTTGTAGACTTTTTGCCTATGGTCATGACTGGTGTGAGCTGAAACCTTTTTGGAGGTTGGATACGCATGTGGCTAATAATTCCTTATGCTGAGCTTTAGGCATGTCCTATTTTTTCTTTTCCTTTTTTTTAAAAAGAGTGAGTACAACTTCCCTCCTCTTATTGATTTCTTGAAAAGTTTCTTATGTGTTGAATTTTCTTGCCTATTCCCTACCCCAGGGCATTTTTTGAGTGCCTGTGTCATTTACAACCGTGCAGTCCTTGTGACTATATAAGCAACCATTGGCACTGGGTTTAAAGGTGCTGTTTTTGGAGACAGCCACAAGGCGGCAGCATTATTACGTTCTCAAGTCTTGTTACTAGGACAACAGAGTCTTCCTGGAGGTAGTGTTCCGAGCTTTTAAATTAGAGTGCAATGTGCTGGGACAAGCCCCCAGAAGTTTATGTCTCCTTACTTATGTTTGTTTTTTAAATTTAATTTGTATTTTTTATCGGAGTAAATTTGATTAGAGTGTTTTGATTGTCTGGCTGTACAGAATCTGTTCAATGATTCATACATATGTCTGTTCATCTTCGGATCCTGTTACCATGTATGTGATTACAGAATGTATATTTTGAAGGTATTGGTGATTATATAATTCATATCATTTATATGTTATATGTTTATATACATTTAACTTATATTAGTATATGTATGTTAACCCCATAGTCCTAATTTACCCATCCCCCCACCTTTCATTTTGGCTAACCATTAGTTTATTTGATAAGTCTGTGAGTGTCTTTTTCAGTGGAAATATGTTCATTGGTAGCAATCTTAGGATAACATGTATAAATGATATCATAGGATATTTGTCATACCCTTTTGACTTACTTAACCTTATATGATTATTTCTAGGCTCAACTCTAGTCCTGAAAACGGCATTGTTCACTTTTTTCCAGAGGCTACTATTCCATTTGGTACGTATACCATTTCGTCTTTGTCCATTCATCTGTTTATGGACCTTTTTTTTGCTTCCATGTCTTGGCTATTTCAATATTGTTGCAGTGCACATTTGCCTGCCTCTGTCTTTCCGAATCCGGTGGTCTTAGGTTATAGGCCCAAAAGGTGCCCTGCCGCATCATATGGTAGCTCAATGTTTACCTTTTCAAGCAGCTCGATTCAGTTTGCGTTACTGCTGTTACCACTTTACATCCAAACAGCAGCTAGAAGGTACACAGTTCTCTAAAACCCCTTCAGCATTTATAGTTTGTAGACTTTTTGCTGATGGTCATGACTGGTGTGAGCTGAAACCTTTTTGGAGGTTGGATACGCATGTGGCTAATAATTCCTTATGCTGAGCTTTAGGCATGTCCTTTTTTTCTTTTCCTTTTTTTTTAAAGAGTGAGTACAACTTCCGTACTCTTATTGACTTCTTGAAAATTTCTCATGTGTTGAATTTTCTTGCCAATTCCCTACCCCAGGGCATTTTTTGAGGGCCTGTGTCTTTTACAGCCCTGCAGTCCTTGTGACTATATAAGCAACCATTGGCACTGGGTTTAAAGCTACTGTTGTGGGAAGCAGCCACAAGGCGGCAGCATTATTACGTTCTCAAGTCTTGTTACTAGGACAACACAGTCTTCCTGGAGGTAGTGTTCCGAGCCTGTAAATTAGAGTGCAATGTCCTGGGACAAGCCCCCAGAAGTTTATGTCTCCCAACTTATGTTTGTTTTTTAAATTTAATTTCTATTTCTTATCGGAGTAAATTTGATTAGAGTGTTGTGGTTTTCTGGCTGTACAGAATCTGCTCAATGATTCATACATATGTCTGTTCATGTTCGGATACTGTTACCATGTATGTGATTACAGAATGTATATTTTGAAGGTATTGGTGAATATATAATTCATATCATTTATATGTTATATGTTTATATACATTTAACATACATTAGTATATGTATGTTAACCCCATAGTCCTAATTTACCCATCCTCCCACCTTTCATTTTGGCTAACCATTAGTTTATATGAGAAGTCTGTGAGTGTCTTTTTCTGTGGAAATATGTTCATTGGTAGCAATCTTAGGATAACATGTATAAATGATATCATAGGATATTTGTCATATCCTTTTGACTTACTTAACCTTATATGATTATTTCTAGGCTCAACTCTAGTCCTGAAAACAGCATTGTTCATTTTTTTCCAGAGGCTACTATTCCATTTGGTACGTATACCATTTCGTCTTTGTCCATTCATCTGTTTATGGACCTTTTTTTGCTTCCATGTCTTGGCTATTTCAGTATTGTTGCAGTGCACATTTGCCTGCCTCTGTCTTTCCGATTCTGGTGGTCTTAGGTTATAGGCCCAAAAGGTGCCCTGCCGCATCGTATGGTAACTCAATTTTTACCTTTTCAAGCAGCTCCATTCAGTTTGCATTAGTGGTATTACTTCTTTACATCCCACCAGCAGCTAGAAGGTACACATTCCTCTAAAACCCCTTCAGCATTTATAGTTTGTAGACTTTTTGATGATGGTCATGAGTGGTGTTATCTGAAACCTTTTTGAATTTGAATTTGCATGTGGCTGATAATTCCTTATACTGAGCTTTAGGCATGTCATTTTTTTCTTTTCCTTTTGTTTTAAAGAGTGAGTACAACTTCCCTCCTCTTATTGACTTCTTGAAAAGTTTCTCATGTGTTGAATTTTTTTGCCTATTCCCTACCCCAGGGCATTTTTTGAAGGCAGGTGTCATTTAGAGCCCTTCAGTCCTTGTGACTATTAAGTAACGTTTGGCACTGGGTTTAAAGCTGCTGTTGTGGGAAACAGCCACAAGGCGGCAGCATTATTACGTTCTCAACTCTTGTTACTAGGGCAACAGAGTCTTCCTGGAGGTAGTTTTCCAAGGTTGTAAATTAGAGTGGAATGTGCTGGGACAAGCCCCCAGAAGTTTATGGCTCCTAACTTATGTTTGCTTTTTAAATTTAATTTCTATTTCTTATCGGAGTAAATTTGATTAGAGTGTTTTGATTGGCTGTACAGAATCTGCTCAATGATTCATACATATATCTGTTCATCTTCGGAACCTGTTATCATGTATGTGATTACAGAATGTATATTTTAAAGGTTTGGTGATTATATAATTTATATAGTTCATATGTTATATGTTTATATACATTTAACATAGATTAGTATATGTATGTTAACCCCATAGTCCTAATTTACCCATCCTCCCACCTTTCATTTTGGCTAACCATTAGTTTATTTGATAAGTCTGTGAGTGTCTTTTTTTTTGGAAATATGTTCATTGGTAGCAATCTTAGGATAACATGTATAAATGATATCATAGGATATTTGTCATACCCTTTTGACTAACTTACCCTTATATGATTATTTCTAGGCTCAACTGTAGTCATGAAAACGGCATTGTTCATTTTTTTCCCGAGGCTACTATTCCATTTGGTACGTATACCACTTCGTCTTTGTCCATTCATTTGTTTATGGACCTTTTTTTTGCTTCTATGTCTTGGCTATTTCAATATTGTTGCAGTGCATATTTGCCTGCATCTGTCTTTCCGATTTTGGTGGTCTTATATTATAGGTCCAAAAGGTGCCCTGCCGCATCATACGGTAACTCAATTTTTACCTTTTCAAGTAGCTGCATTCAGTTTTCGTTAGTGCTCTTACCAGTTTACATCCCACCGGAACCTAGAAGGTACACAGTTCTCTAAAACCCGTTCAGCATTTATAGTTTGTCGATTTTTTGCTGATGGTCATGACTGGTGTGAGCTGAAACCTTATTGAATTTGAATTTGCATGTGCCTAATAATTTCCTTTACTGAGCTTTAGGCATGCCCTTTTTTTTCTTTTCCTTTCTTTTTTAGAGAGTGAGTACAACCTCCCGCCTCTTATTGACTTCTTGAAAAATTTCTCATGTGTTGAATTTTCTTGCCTATTCCCTACCCCAAGGCATTTTTTGAGGGCCTGTATCATTTACAGCCCTGCAGTCCTTGTGACAATATAAGCAATCATTGGCACTGGGTTTAAAGTGCTGTTGTGGGAAGCAGCCACAAGGCGGCAGCATTATTGCGTTCTCAAGTCTTGTTACTAGGAGAACAGAGTCTTCCTGGAGGTAGTGTTCTGAGCTTGTAAATTAGAGTGCAATGTGCTGGGACAAGCCCCCAAAAGTTTATGTCTCCTAACTTATGTTTGTTTTTTTAAATTTAATTTCTATTTCTTAGCGGAGTAAATTTGATTAGAGTGTTTTGATTGTCTGGCTGTACAGAATCTGCTCAATGATTCATACATATGTCTGTTCATCTTCGGATCTTGTTACCATGTATGTGATCACAGAATATATATTTTGAAGGTATTGGTGATTATATAATTCATATCGTTTATATGTTATATGTTTATATACATTTAACTTACATTAGTATATGTATGTTAACCGCATAGTCCTAACTTACCCATCCCCCCACCTTTCATTTTGGCTAAACATTAGTTTATTTGATAAGTCTGTGAGTGTCTTTTTCTGTGGAAATATGTTCATTGGTAGCAATCTTAAGAAAACTTGTATAAATGATATCATAGGATATTTGTCATACCCTTTTGACTTACTTAACCTTATATGATTTTTTCTAGGCTCAACTGTAGTCCTGAAAACAGCATTGTTCATTTTTCTCCCGAGGCTACTATTCCATTCTGTCCGTATACCACTTCTTCTTTGTCCATTCATCTGTTTATGGACCTTTTTTTTGCTTCCATATCTTGGCTATCTCAGTATTGTTGCAGTGCATATTTGCCTGCCTCTGTCTTTCCAATTTTGGTGGTCTTAGGTTATAGGCCCAAAAGGTTCCCTGCCACATCATTTGGTAGCTCAATTTTTACCTTTTCAAGCAGCTCGATTCAGTTTGCGTTAGTGCTGTTTCCACTTTACATCCCACCAGCAGCTAGAAGGTACACAGATCTCTAAAACCCCTTCAGCATTTATAGTTTGTAGACATTTTGCTGATGGTAATGACTGGTGTGAGCTGAAACCTTTTTGAATTTGAATTTGTATGTGGCTAATAATTCCTTATACTAAGCTTTAGGCATGTCCTTTTTTTTCTTTTCCTTTTTTTTTTAAAGAGTGAGTACAACTTCCCTCCTCTTATTGACTTCTTGGTAATTTCTCATGTGTTGAATGTTCTTGCCAATTCCCTACCCCAGGGCATATTTTGAGGGCTTGTGTCATTTACAGCCCTGCAGTCCTTGTGAGTATATGAGCAATCATTGGCACTGGGTTTCAAGTGCTGTTGTGGGAAGCAGCCACAAGGCGGCAGCATTATTGCGTTCTCAAGTCTTGTTACTAGGAGAACAGAGTCTTCCTGGAGGTAGTGTTCTGAGCTTGTAAATTAGAGTGCAATATGCTGGGACAAGCCCCCAGAAGTTTATGTCTCCTAACTTATGTTTTTTTTTTAAATTTAATTTCTATTTCTTATCGGAGTAAATTTGATTAGAGTGTTTTGATTGTCTGGCTGTACAGAATCTGCTCAATGATTCATACATATGTCTGTTCATCTTCGGATCCTGTTACCATGTATGTGATCACAGAATATATATTTTGAAGGTATTGGTGATTATATAATTCATATCGTTTATATGTTATATGTTTATATACATTTAACTTACATTAGTATATATATGTTAACCCCATAGTCCTAACTTACCCATCCCCCCACCTTTCATTTTGGCTAACCATTAGTTTATTTGATAAGTCCGTGAGTGTCTTTTTCTGTGGAAATATGTTCATTGGTAGCAATCTTAAGAAAACTTGTATAAATGATATCATAGGATATTTGTCATACCCTTTTGACTTACTTAACCTTATATGATTTTTTCTAGGCTCAACTGTAGTCCTGAAAACAGCATTGTTCATTTTTCTCCCGAGGCTACTATTCCATTCTGTCCGTATACCACTTCTTCTTTGTCCATTCATCTGTTTATGGACCTTTTTTTTGCTTCCATATCTTGCCTATTTCAGTATTGTTGCAGTGCGTATTTGCTTGCCTCTGTCTTACCAATTTTGGTGGTCTTAGGTTATAGGCCCAAAAGGTGCCCTGCCGCATCATTTGGTAGCTCAATTTTTACCTTTTCAAGCAGCTCGATTCAGTTTGCGTTAGTGCTGTTTCCACTTTACATCCCACCAGCAGCTAGAAGGTACACAGATCTCTAAAACCCCTTCAGCATTTACAGTTTGTAGACATTTTGCTGATGGTAATGACTGGTGTGAGCTGAAACCTTTTTAAATTTGAATTTGTATGTGGCTAATAATTCCTTATACTAAGCTTTAGGCATGTCCTTTTTTTTCTTTTCCTTTTTTTTTTTAAAGAGTGAGTACAACTCCCCTCCTCTTATTGACTTCTTGAAAAATTTCTCATGTGTTGGATTTTCTTGCCTATTCCCTACCCCAGGGCAATTTTTGAGGGCCTGTGTCATTTACAGCCCTGCAGTCTTTGTGACTATATAAGCAACCATTGTCACTGGGTTTAAAGCTGCTGTTTTGGGAGACAGCCACAAGGCGGCAGCATTATTACGTTCTCAAGTCTTGTTACTAGGACAACAGAGTCTTCCTGGAGGTAGTGTTCCGAGCTTGTAAATTAGAGTGCAGTGTGCTGGGACAAGCCCCCAGAAGTTTATGTCTCCTTACTTATGTTTGTTTTTTAAATTTAATTTTTCTTTCTTATCGGAGTAAATTTGATTAGAGTGTTTTGATTGTCTGGCTGTACAGAATCTGCTCAATGATTCACACATATGTCTGTTCATCTTCGGATCATGTTACCATGTATGTGATTACAGAATGTATATTTTGAAGGTATTTGTGAATATATAATTCATATCATTTATATGTTATATGTTTATATACTTTTAACTTACATTAGTATATGTATGTTAACCCCATAGTCCTAATTTACCCATCCTCCCACCTTTCATTTTGGCTAACCATTAGTTTATTTGATAAGTCTGTGAGTGTCTTTTTCTGTGGAAATATGTTCATTGGTAGCAATCTTAGGAAAACTTGTATAAATAATATCATAGGATATTTGTAATACCCTTTTGTCTTACTTAACCTTATATGATTATTTCTAGTCTCAACTCTAGTCCTGAAAACGGCATTGTTCATTTTTTTCCCGAGGCTACTCTTCCATTCTGTCCATATACCACTTCTTCTTTGTCCATTCACCTGTTTATGGACCTTTTTTTTGCTTCCATGTCTTTGCTATTTCAGTATTGTTGCAGTGCACATTTGCCTGCCTCTGTCTTTCCGATTCTGGTGTTCTTAGGTTATAGGCCCAAAAGGTGCCCTGCCGCATCATATGGTAGCTCAATTTTTACGTTTTCAAGCAGCTCGATTCAGTTTGCATTAGTGATGTTACGACTTTATATCCCACCAGCAGCTAGAAGGTACACACTTCTCTAAAACCCCTTCAGCATTTATAGTTTGTAGACTTTTTGCTGATGGTCATGACTGGTGTGAGCTGAAACCTTTTTGGAGGTTGGATACGCATGTGGCTAATAATTCCTTATGCTGAGCTTTAGGCATGTCCTATTTTTTCTTTTCCTTTTTTTTAAAAAGAGTGAGTACAACTTCCCTCCTCTTATTGATTTCATGAAAAGTTTCTTATGTGTTGAATTTTCTTGCCTATTCCCTACCCCAGGGCATTTTTGAGTGCCTGTGTCATTTACAACCATGCAGTCCTTGTGACTATATAAGCAACCATTGGCACTGGGTTTAAAGGTGCTGTTTTTGGAGACAGCCACAAGGCGGCAGCATTATTACGTTCTCAAGTCTTGTTACTAGGACAACAGAGTCTTCCTGTAGGTAGTGTTCCGAGCTTTTAAATTAGAGTGCAATGTGCTGGGACAAGCCCCCAGAAGTTTATGTCTCCTTACTTATGTTTGTTTTTTAAATTTAATTTGTATATTTTATCGGAGTAAATTTGATTAGAGTGTTTTGATTGTCTGGCTGTACAGAATCTGTTCAATGATTCATACATATGTCTGTTCATCTTCGGATCCTCTTACCATGTATGTGATTACAGAATGTATATTTTGAAGGTATTGGTGATTATATAATTCATATCATTTATATGTTATATGTTTATATACATTTAACTTATATTAGTATATGTATGTTAACCCCATAGTCCTAATTTACCCATCCCCCCACCTTTCATTTTGGCTAACCATTAGTTTATTTGATAAGTCTGTGAGTGTCTTTTTCTGTGGAAATATGTTCATTGGTAGCAATCTTAGGATAACATGTATAAATGATATCATAGGATATTTGTCATACCCTTTTGACTTACTTAACCTTATATGATTATTTCTAGGCTCAACTCTAGTCCTGGAAACGGCATTGTTCATTTTTTTCCAGAGGCTACTATTCCATTTGGTACGTATACCATTTCGTCTTTGTCCATTCATCTGTTTATGGACCTTTTTTTTGCTTCCATGTCTTGGATATTTCAATATTGTTGCAGTGCACATTTGCCTGCCTCTGTGTTTCCGAATCCGGTGGTCTTAGGTTATAGGCCCAAAAGGTGCCCTGCCGCATCATATGGTAGCTCAATGTTTACCTTTTCAAGCAGCTCGATTCAGTTTGCGTTACTGCTGTTACCACTTTACATCCAAACAGCAGCTAGAAGGTACACAGTTCTCTAAAACCCCTTCAGCATTTATAGTTTGTAGACTTTTTGCTGATGGTCATGACTGGTGTGAGCTGAAACCTTTTTGGAGGTTGGATACGCATGTGGCTAATAATTCCTTATGCTGAGCTTTAGGCATGTTCTTTTTTTCTTTTCCTTTTTTTTTTAAAGAGTGAGTACAACTTCCCTACTCTTATTGACTTCTTGAAAATTTCTCATGTGTTGAATTTTCTTGCCAATTCCCTACCCCAGGGCATTTTTTGAGGGCCTGTGTCTTTTACAGCCCTGCAGTCCTTGTGACTATATAAGCAACCATTGGCACTGGGTTTAAAGCTACTGTTGTGGGAAGCAGCCACAAGGCGGCAGCATTATTACGTTCTCAAGTCTTGTTACTAGGACAACACAGTCTTCCTGGAGGTAGTGTTCCGAGCCTGTAAATTAGAGTGCAATGTCCTGGGACAAGCCCCCAGAAGTTTATGTCTCCTAACTTATGTTTGTTTTTTAAATTTAATTTCTATTTCTTATCGGAGTAAATTTGATTAGAGTGTTTTGATTGTCTGGCTGTACAGAATCTGCTCAATGATTCATACATATGTCTGTTCATCTTCGAACCTGTTAGCATGTATGTGATTACAGAATGTATATTTTAAAGGTATTGGTGATTATATAATTTATAGTTCATATGTTATATGTTTATATACATTTAACTTACATTAGTATATGTATGTTAACCCCATAGTCCTAATTTACCCATCCTCCCACCTTTCATTTTGGCTAGCCATTAGTTTATTTGATAAGTCTGTGAGTGTCTTTTTCTGTGGAAATATGTTCATTGGTAGCAATCTTAGGATAACATGTATAAATGATGTCATAGGATATTTGTCATACCCTTTTGACTTACTTAACCTTATATGATTATTTCTAGGCTCAACTGTAGTCCTGAAAACGGCATTGTTCATTTTTTTCCCGAGGCTACTATTCCATTTGGTACGTATCCCACTTCGTGTTTGTCCATTCATCTGTTTATGGACCTTTTTTTTTGCTTCCATGTCTTGGCTATTTCAATATTGTTGCAATGCACATTTGCCTGCCTCTCTCTTTCCGAATCTGGTGGTCTTAGGTTGTAGGCCCAAAAGGTGCCCTGCCGCACCATATGGTAACTCAATTTTTACCTTTTCAAGCAGCTCGATTCAGTTTGCGTTACTGCTGTTACCACTTTACATCCCACCAGCAGCTAGAAGGTACACACTTCTCTAAAACCCCTTCAGCATTTATTGTTTGTAGACTTTTTGCTGATGGTCATGACTGGAGTGAGCTGAAACCTTTTTGAATTTGAATTTGCATGTGGCTAATAATTCCTTATACTGAGCTTTAGGCATGTCCTTTTTTTCTTTTCCTTTTTTTTTTTAAAGAGTGAGTACAACTTCCCTCCTCTTATTGACTTCTTGGAAATTTCTCATGTGTTGAATGTTCTTGCCAATTCCCTACCCCAGGGCATATTTTGAGGGCTGGTGTCATTTACAGCCCTGCAGTCCTTGTGACTATATAAGCAATCATTGGCACTGGGTTTAAAGTGCTGTTGTGGGAAGCAGCCTCAAGGCGGCAGCATTATTGCGTTCTCAAGTCTTGTTACTAGGAGAACAGAGTCTTCCTGGAGGTAGTGTTCTGAGCTTGTAAATTAGAGTGCAATGTGCTGGGACAAGCCCCCAAAAGTTTATGTCTCCTAACTTATGTTTGTTTTTTTAAATTTAATTTCTATTTCTTATCGGAGTAAATTTGATTAGAGTGTTTTGATTGTCTGGCTGTACAGAATCTGCTCAATGATTCATACATATGTCTGTTCATCTTCGGATCCTGTTACCATGTATGTGATCACAGAATATATATTTTGAAGGTATTGGTGATTATATAATTCATATCGTTTATATGTTATATGTTTATATACATTTAACTTACATTAGTATATGTATGTTAACCCCATAGTCCTAACTTACCCATCCCCCCACCTTTCATTTTGGCTAACCTTTAGTTTATTTGATAAGTCTGTGAGTGTCTTTTTCTGTGGAAATATGTTCATTGGTAGCAATCTTAAGAAAACTTGTATAAATGATATCATAGGATATTTGTCATACCCTTTTGACTTACTTAACCTTATATGATTTTTTCTACGCTCAACTGTAGTCCTGAAAACAGCATTGTTCATTTTTCTCCCGAGGCTACTATTCCATTCTGTCCGTATACCACTTCTTCTTTGTCCATTCACCTGTTTATGGAACTTTTTTTTGCTTCCATGTCTTGGCTATTTCAATATTGTTGCAGTGCACATTTGCCTGCCTCTGTCTTTCCGAATCCAGTTGTCTTAGGTTATAGGCCCAAAATGTGCCCTGCCGCATCATATGGTAGCTCAATGTTTACCTTTTCAAGCAGCTCGATTCAGTTTGCGTTACTGCTGTTACCACTTTACATCCCACCAGCAGCTAGAAGGTACACAGTTCTCTAAAACCCCTTCAGCATTTATAGTTTGTAGACTTTTTGCTGATGGTCACGACTGGTGTGAGCTGAAACCTTTTTGGAGGTTGGATACGCATGTGGCTAATAATTCCTTATGCTGAGCTTTAGGCATGTCCTTTTTTTCTTTTCCTTTTTTTTTAAAGAGTGACTACAACTTCCCTCCTCTTATTGACTTCTTGAAAATTTCTCATGTGTTGAATTTTCTTGCCAATTCCATACCCCAGGGCATTTTTTGAGGGCCTGTGTCTTTTACAGCCCTGCAGTCCTTGTGACTATATAAGCAACCATTGGCACTGGGTTTAAAGCTACTGTTGTGGGAAGCAGCCACAAGGCGGCAGCATTATTACGTTCTCAAGTCTTGTTACTAGGACAACACAGTCTTCCTGGAGGTAGTGTTCCGAGCTTGTAAATTAGAGTGCAATGTGCTGGGACAAGCCCCCAGAAGTTTATGTCTCCTAACTTATGTTTGTTTTTTAAATTTAATTTCTATTTCTTATCGGAGTAAATTTGATTAGAGTGTTGTGGTTTTCTGGCTGTACAGAATCTGCTCAATGATTCATACATATGTCTGTTCATCTTCGAACCTGTTAGCATGTATGTGATTACAGAATGTATATTTTAAAGGTATTGGTGATTATATAATTTATATATTTCATATGTTATATGTTTATATACATTTAACATACATTAGTATATGTATTTTAACCCCATTGTCCTAATTTACCCATCCTCCCACCTTTCATTTTGGCTAGCCATTAGTTTATTTGATAAGTCTGTGAGTGTCTTTTTCTGTGGAAATATGTTCATTGGTAGCAATCTTAGGATAACATGTATAAATGATGTCATAGGATATTTGTCATACCCTTTTGACTTACTTAACCTTATATGATTATTTCTAGGCTCAACTGTAGTCCTGAAAACGGCATTGTTCATTTTTTTCCCGAGGCTACTATTCCATTTGGTACGTATCCCACTTCGTCTTTGTCCATTCATCTGTTTATGGACCTTTTTTTTTGCTTCCATGTCTTTGCTATTTCAGTATTGTTGCAGTGCACATTTGCCTGCCTCTGTCTTTCCGATTCTGGTGGTCTTAGGTTATAGGCCCAAAAGGTGCCCTGCCGCATCATATGGTAGCTCAATTTTTACGTTTTCAAGCAGCTCGATTCAGTTTGCATTAGTGCTGTTACGACTTTATATCCCACCAGCAGCTAGAAGGTACACACTTCTCTAAAACCCCTTCAGCATTTATAGTTTGTAGACTTTTTGCTGATGGTCATGACTGGTGTGAGCTGAAACCTTTTTGGAGGTTGGATACGCATGTGGCTAATAATTCCTTATGCTGAGCTTTAGGCATGTCCTATTTTTTCTTTTCCTTTTTTTTAAAATGAGTGAGTACAACTTCCCTCCTCTTATTGATTTCTTGAAAAGTTTCTTATGTGTTGAATTTTCTTGCCTATTCCCTACCCCAGGGCATTTTTTGAGTGCCTGTGTCATTTACAACCGTGCAGTCCTTGTGACTATATAAGCAACCATTGGCACTGGGTTTAAAGGTGCTGTTTTTGGAGACAGCCACAAGGCGGCAGCATTATTACGTTCTCAAGTCTTGTTACTAGGACAACAAAGTCTTCCTGGAGGCAGTGTTCCGAGCTTTTAAATTAGAGTGCAATGTGCTGGGACAAGCCCCCAGAAGTTTATGTCTCCTTACTTATGTTTGTTTTTTAAATTTAATTTGTGTTTTTTATCGGAGTAAATTTGATTAGAGTGTTTTGATTGTCTGGCTGTACAGAATCTGTTCAATGATTCATACATATGTCTGTTCATCTTCGGACCCTGTTACCATGTATGTGATCACAGAATATATATTTTGAAGGTATTGGTGATTATATAATTCATATCGTTTATATGTTATATGTTTATATACATTTAACTTACATTAGTATATGTATGTTAACCCCATAGTCCTAACTTACCCATCCCCCCACCTTTCATTTTGGCTAAACATTAGTTTATTTGATAAGTCTGTGAGTGTCTTTTTCTGTGGAAATATGTTCATTGGTAGCAATCTTAAGAAAACTTGTATAAATGATATCATAGGATATTTGTCATACCCTTTTGACTTACTTAACCTTATATGATTTTTTCTAGGCTCAACTGTAGTCCTGAAAACAGCATTGTTCATTTTTCTCCCGAGGCTACTATTCCATTCTGTCCGTATACCACTTCTTCTTTGTCCATTCATCTGTTTATGGACCTTTTTTTTGCTTCCATATCTTGGCTATTTCAGTATTGTTGCAGTGCATATTTGCCTGCCTCCGTCTTTCCAATTTTGGTGGTCTTAGGTTATAGGCCCAAAAGTTGCCCTGCCCCATCATTTGGTAGCTCAATTTTTACCTTTTCAAGCAGCTCGATTCAGTTTGCGTTAGTGCTGTTTCCACTTTACATCCCACCAGCAGCTAGAAGGTACACAGATCTCTAAAACCCCTTCAGCATTTATAGTTTGTAGACATTTTGCTGATGGTAATCACTGCTGTGAGCTGAAACCTTTTTGAATTTGAATTTGTATGTGGCTAATAATTCCTTATACTAAGCTTTAGGCATGTCCTTTTTTTTCTTTTCCTTTTTTTTTTAAAGAGTGAGTACAACTTCCCTCCTCTTATTGACTTCTTGGAAATTTCTCATGTGTTGAATGTTCTTGCCAATTCCCTACCCCAGGGCATATTTTGAGGGCTTGTGTCATTTACAGCCCTGCAGTCCTTGTGACTATATAAGCAATCATTGGCACTGGGTTTAAAGTGCTGTTGTGGGAAGCAGCCACAAGGCGGCAGCATTATTGCGTTCTCAAGTCTTGTTAATAGGAGAACAGAGTCTTCCTGGAGGTAGTGTTCTGAGCTTGTAAATTAGAGTGGAATATGCTGGGACAAGCCCCCAGAAGTTTATGTCTCCTAACTTATGTTTTTTTTTAAATTTAATTTCTATTTCTTATCGGAGTAAATTTGATTAGAGTGTTTTGATTGTCTGGCTGTACAGAATCTGCTCAATGATTCATACATATGTCTGTTCATCTTCGGATCCTGTTACCATGTATGTGATCACAGAATATATATTTTGAAGATATTGGTGATTATATAATTCATATCGTTTATATGTTATATGTTTATATACATTTAACTTACATTAGTATATGTATGTTAACCCCATAGTCCTAACTTACCCATCCCTCCACCTTTCATTTTGGCTAACCATTAGTTTATTTGATAAGTCTGTGAGTGTCTTTTTCTGTGGAAATATGTTCATTGGTAGCAATCTTAAGAAAACTTGTATAAATGATATCATAGGATATTTGTCATACCCTTTTGACTTACTTAACCTTATATGATTTTTTCTAGGCTCAACTGTAGTCCTGAAAACAGCATTGTTCATTTTTCTCCCGAGGCTACTATTCCATTCTGTCCGTATACCACTTCTTCTTTGTCCATTCATCTGTTTATGGACCTTTTTTTTGCTTCCATATCTTGGCTATTTCAGTATTGTTGCAGTGCATATTTGCCTGCCTCTGTCTTTCCAATTTTGGTGGTCTTAGGTTATAGGCCCAAAAGGTGCCCTGCCGCATCATTTGGTAGCTCAATTTTTACCTTTTCAAGCAGCTCAATTCAGTTTGCGTTAGTGCTGTTTCCACTTTACATCCCACCAGCAGCTAGAAGGTACACAGTTCTCTAAAACCCCTTCAGCATTTATAGTTTGTAGACTTTTTGCTGATGGTCATGACTGGTGTGAGCTGAAACCTTTTTGGAGGTTGGATACGCATGTGGCTAATAATTCCTTATGCTGAGCTTTAGGCATGTCCTATTTTTTCTTTTCCTTTTTTTTAAAATGAGTGAGTACAACTTCCCTCCTCTTATTGATTTCTTGAAAAGTTTCTTATGTGTTGAATTTTCTTGCCTATTCCCTACCCCAGGGCATTTTTTGAGTGCCTGTGTCATTTACAACCGTGCAGTCCTTGTGACTATATAAGCAACCATTGGCACTGGGTTTAAAGGTGCTGTTTTTGGAGACAGCCACAAGGCGGCAGCATTATTACGTTCTCAAGTCTTGTTACTAGGACAACAGAGTCTTCCTGGAGGTAGTGTTCCGAGCTTTTAAATTAGAGTGCAATGTGCTGGGACAAGCCCCCAGAAGTTTATGTCTCCTTACTTATGTTTGTTTTTTAAATTTAATTTGTATTTTTTATCGGAGTAAATTTGATTAGAGTGTTTTGATTGTCTGGCTGTACAGAATCTGTTCAATGATTCATACATATGTCTGTTCATCTTCGGATCCTGTTACCATGTATGTGATTACAGAATGTATATTTTGAACATATTGGTGATTATATAATTCATATCATTTATATGTTATATGTTTATATACATTTAACTTATATTAGTATATGTATGTTAACCCCATAGTCCTAATTTACCCATCCCCCCACCTTTCATTTTGGCTAACCATTAGTTTATTTGATAAGTCTGTGAGTGTCTTTTTCTGTGGAAATATGTTCATTGGTAGCAATCTTAAGAAAACTTGTATAAATGATATCATAGGATATTTGTCATACCCTTTTGACTTACTTAACCTTATATGATTTTTTCTAGGCTCAACTGTAGTCCTGAAAACAGCATTGTTCATTTTTCTCCCGAGGCTACTATTCCATTTTGTCCGTATACCACTTCTTCTTTGTCCATTCATCTGTTTATGGACCTTTTTTTTGCTTCCATATCTTGGCTATTTCAGTATTGTTGCAGTGCATATTTGCCTGCCTCTGTCTTTCCAATTTTGGTGGTCTTAGGTTATAGGCCCAAAAGGTGCCCTGCCGCATCATTTGGTAGCTCAATTTTTACCTTTTCAAGCAGCTCGATTCAGTTTGCGTTAGTGCTGTTTCCACTTTACATCCCACCAGCAGCTAGAAGGTACACAGATCTCTAAAACCCCTTCAGCGTTTATAGTTTGTAGACATTTTGCTGATGGTAATGACTGGTGTGAGCTGAAACCTTTTTGAATTTGAATTTGTATGTGGCTAATAATTCCTTATACTAAGCTTTAGGCATGTCCTTTTTTTTCTTTTCCTTTTTTTTTTAAAGAGTGAGTACAACTTCCCTCCTCTTATTGACTTCTTGGAAATTTCTCATGTGTTGAATGTTCTTGCCAATTCCCTACCCCAGGGCATATTTTGAGGGCTTGTGTCATTTACAGCCCTGCAGTCCTTGTGAGTATATGAGCAATCATTGGCACTGGGTTTAAAGTGCTGTTGTGGGAAGCAGCCACAAGGCGGCAGCATTATTGCGTTCTCAAGTCTTGTTACTAGGAGAACAGAGTCTTCCTGGAGGTAGTGTTCTGAGCTTGTAAATTAGAGTGCAATATGCTGGGACAAGCCCCCAGAAGTTTATGTCTCCTAACTTATGTTTTTTTTTTAAATTTAATTTCTATTTCTTATCGGAGTAAATTTGATTAGAGTGTTTTGATTGTCTGGCTGTACAGAATCTGTTCAATGATTCATACATATGTCTGTTCATCTTCAGATCCTGTTACCATGTATGTGATTACAGAATGTATATTTTGAAGGCATTGGTGATTATATTATTCATATCATTTATATGTTATATGTTTATATACATTTAACTTATATTAGTATATGTATGTTAACCCCATAGTCCTAATTTACCCATCCCCCCACCTTTCATTTTGGCTAGCCATTAGTTTATTTGATAAGTCTGTGAGTGTCTTTTTCTGTGGAAATATGTTCATTGGTAGCAATCTTAGGATAACATGTATAAATGATATCATAGGATATTTGTCATACCCTTTTGACTTACTTAACCTTATATGATTATTTCTAGGCTCAACTCTAGTCCTGGAAACGGCATTGTTCATTTTTTTCCAGAGGCTACTATTCCATTTGGTACGTATACCATTTCGTCTTTGTCCATTCATCTGTTTATGGACCTTTTTTTTGCTTCCATGTCTTGGCTATTTCAATATTGTTGCAGTGCACATTTGCCTGCCTCTGTCTTTCCGAATCCGGTGGTCTTAGGTTATAGGCCCAAAAGGTGCCCTGCCGCATCATATGGTAGCTCAATGTTTACCTTTTCAAGCAGCTCGATTCAGTTTGCGTTACTGCTGTTACCACTTTACATCCCACCAGCAGCTAGAAGGTACACACTTCTCTAAAACCCCTTCAGCATTTATAGTTTGTAGACTTTTTGCTGATGGTCATGACTGGTGTGAGCTCAAACCTTTTTGGAAGTTGGATACGCATATGGCTAATAATTCCTTATGCTGAGCTTTAGGCATGTCCTTTTTTTCTTTTCCTTTTTTTTTAAAGAGTGAGTACAACTTCCGTACTCTTATTGACTTCTTGAAAATTTCTCATGTGTTGAATTTTCTTTCCAATTCCCTACCCCAGGGCATTTTTTGAGGGCCTGTGTCTTTTACAGCCCTGCAGTCCTTGTGACTATATAAGCAACCATTGGCACTGGGTTTAAAGCTACAGTTGTGGGAAGCAGCCACAAGGCGGCAGCATTATTACGTTCTCAAGTCTTGTTACTAGGACAACACAGTCTTCCTGGAGGTAGTGTTCCGAGCCTGTAAATTAGAGTGCAATGTCCTGGGACAAGCCCCCAGAAGTTTATGTCTCCTAACTTATGTTTGTTTTTTTAAATTTAATTTCTATTTCTTATCGGAGTAAATTTGATTAGAGTGTTGTGGTTTTCTGGCTGTACAGAATCTGCTCAATGATTCATACATATGTCTGTTCATCTTCGAACCTGTTAGCATGTATGTGATTACAGAATGTATATTTTAAAGTTATTGGTGATTATATAATTTATAGTTCATATGTTATATGTTTATATACATTTAACTTACATTAGTATATGTATGTTAACCCCATAGTCCTAATTTACCCATCCTCCCACCTTTCATTTTGGCTAGCCATTAGTTTATTTGATAAGTCTGTGAGTGTCTTTTTCTGTGGAAATATGTTCATTGGTAGCAATCTTAGGATAACATGTATAAATGATGTCATAGGATATTTGTCATACCCTTTTGACTTACTTAACCTTATATGATTATTTCTAGGCTCAACTGTAGTCCTGAAAACGGCATTGTTCATTTTTTTCCCGAGGCTACTATTCCATTTGGTACGTATCCCACTTCGTGTTTGTCCATTCATCTGTTTATGGACCTTTTTTTTTGCTTCCATGTCTTGGCTATTTCAATATTGTTGCAATGCACATTTGCCTGCCTCTCTCTTTCCGAATCTGGTGGTCTTAGGTTGTAGGCCCAAAAGGTGCCCTGCCGCACCATATGGTAACTCAATTTTTACCTTTTCAAGCAGCTCGATTCAGTTTGCGTTACTGCTGTTACCACTTTACATCCCACCAGCAGCTAGAAGGTACACACTTCTCTAAAACCCCTTCAGCATTTATTGTTTGTATACTTTTTGCTGATGGTCATGACTGGAGTGAGCTGAAACCTTTTTGAATTTGAATTTGCATGTGGCTAATAATTCCTTATACTGAGCTTTAGGCATGTCCTTTTTTTCTTTTCCTTTTTTTTTTTAAAGAGTGAGTACAACTTCCCTCCTCTTATTGACTTCTTGGAAATTTCTCATGTGTTGAATGTTCTTGCCAATTCCCTACCCCAGGGCATATTTTGAGGGCTTGTGTCATTTACAGCCCTGCAGTCCTTGTGACTATATAAGCAATCATTGGCACTGGGTTTAAAGTGCTGTTGTGGGAAGCAGCCTCAAGGCGGCAGCATTATTGCGTTCTCAAGTCTTGTTACTAGGAGAACAGAGTCTTCCTGGAGGTAGTGTTCTGAGCTTGTAAATTAGAGTGCAATGTGCTGGGACAAGCCCCCAAAAGTTTATGTCTCCTAACTTATGTTTTTTTTTTAAATTTAATTTCTATTTCTTATCGGAGTAAATTTGATTAGAGTGTTTTGATTGTCTGGCTGTACAGAATCTGCTCAATGATTCATACATATGTCTGTTCATCTTCGGATCCTGTTACCATGTATGTGATCACAGAATATATATTTTGAAGGTATTGGTGATTATATAATTCATATCGTTTATATGTTATATGTTTATATACATTTAACTTACATTAGTATATGTATGTTAACCCCATAGTCCTAACTTACCCATCCCCCCACCTTTCATTTTGGCTAACCTTTAGTTTATTTGATAAGTCTGTGAGTGTCTTTTTCTGTGGAAATATGTTCATTGGTAGCAATCTTAAGAAAACTTGTATAAATGATATCATAGGATATTTGTCATACCCTTTTGACTTACTTAACCTTATATGATTTTTTCTACGCTCAACTGTAGTCCTGAAAACAGCATTGTTCATTTTTCTCCCGAGGCTACTATTCCATTCTGTCCGTATACCACTTCTTCTTTGTCCATTCACCTGTTTATGGAACTTTTTTTTGCTTCCATGTCTTGGCTATTTCAATATTGTTGCAGTGCACATTTGCCTGCCTCTGTCTTTCCGAATCCAGTTGTCTTAGGTTATAGGCCCAAAATGTGCCCTGCCGCATCATATGGTAGCTCAATGTTTACCTTTTCAAGCAGCTCGATTCAGTTTGCGTTACTGCTGTTACCACTTTACATCCCACCAGCAGCTAGAAGGTACACAGTTCTCTAAAACCCCTTCAGCATTTATAGTTTGTAGACTTTTTGCTGATGGTCACGACTGGTGTGAGCTGAAACCTTTTTGGAGGTTGGATACGCATGTGGCTAATAATTCCTTATGCTGAGCTTTAGGCATGTCCTTTTTTTCTTTTCCTTTTTTTTTAAAGAGTGACTACAACTTCCCTCCTCTTATTGACTTCTTGAAAATTTCTCATGTGTTGAATTTTCTTGCCAATTCCATACCCCAGGGCATTTTTTGAGGGCCTGTGTCTTTTACAGCCCTGCAGTCCTTGTGACTATATAAGCAACCATTGGCACTGGGTTTAAAGCTACTGTTGTGGGAAGCAGCCACAAGGCGGCAGCATTATTACGTTCTCAAGTCTTGTTACTAGGACAACACAGTCTTCCTGGAGGTAGTGTTCCGAGCTTGTAAATTAGAGTGCAATGTGCTGGGACAAGCCCCCAGAAGTTTATGTCTCCTAACTTATGTTTGTTTTTTAAATTTAATTTCTATTTCTTATCGGAGTAAATTTGATTAGAGTGTTGTGGTTTTCTGGCTGTACAGAATCTGCTCAATGATTCATACATATGTCTGTTCATCTTCGAACCTGTTAGCATGTATGTGATTACAGAATGTATATTTTAAAGGTATTGGTGATTATATAATTTATATATTTCATATGTTATATGTTTATATACATTTAACATACATTAGTATATGTATTTTAACCCCATTGTCCTAATTTACCCATCCTCCCACCTTTCATTTTGGCTAGCCATTAGTTTATTTGATAAGTCTGTGAGTGTCTTTTTCTGTGGAAATATGTTCATTGGTAGCAATCTTAGGATAACATGTATAAATGATGTCATAGGATATTTGTCATACCCTTTTGACTTACTTAACCTTATATGATTATTTCTAGGCTCAACTGTAGTCCTGAAAACGGCATTGTTCATTTTTTTCCCGAGGCTACTATTCCATTTGGTACGTATCCCACTTCGTCTTTGTCCATTCATCTGTTTATGGACCTTTTTTTTTGCTTCCATGTCTTTGCTATTTCAGTATTGTTGCAGTGCACATTTGCCTGCCTCTGTCTTTCCGATTCTGGTGGTCTTAGGTTATAGGCCCAAAAGGTGCCCTGCCGCATCATATGGTAGCTCAATTTTTACGTTTTCAAGCAGCTCGATTCAGTTTGCATTAGTGCTGTTACGACTTTATATCCCAGCAGCAGCTAGAAGGTACACACTTCTCTAAAACCCCTTCAGCATTTATAGTTTGTAGACTTTTTGCTGATGGTCATGACTGGTGTGAGCTGAAACCTTTTTGGAGGTTGGATACGCATGTGGCTAATAATTCCTTATGCTGAGCTTTAGGCATGTCCTATTTTTTCTTTTCCTTTTTTTTAAAATGAGTGAGTACAACTTCCCTCCTCTTATTGATTTCTTGAAAAGTTTCTTATGTGTTGAATTTTCTTGCCTATTCCCTACCCCAGGGCATTTTTTGAGTGCCTGTGTCATTTACAACCGTGCAGTCCTTGTGACTATATAAGCAACCATTGGCACTGGGTTTAAAGGTGCTGTTTTTGGAGACAGCCACAAGGCGGCAGCATTATTACGTTCTCAAGTCTTGTTACTAGGACAACAAAGTCTTCCTGGAGGCAGTGTTCCGAGCTTTTAAATTAGAGTGCAATGTGCTGGGACAAGCCCCCAGAAGTTTATGTCTCCTTACTTATGTTTGTTTTTTAAATTTAATTTGTGTTTTTTATCGGAGTAAATTTGATTAGAGTGTTTTGATTGTCTGGCTGTACAGAATCTGTTCAATGATTCATACATATGTCTGTTCATCTTCGGACCCTGTTACCATGTATGTGATCACAGAATATATATTTTGAAGGTATTGGTGATTATATAATTCATATCGTTTATATGTTATATGTTTATATACATTTAACTTACATTAGTATATGTATGTTAACCCCATAGTCCTAACTTACCCATCCCCCCACCTTTCATTTTGGCTAAACATTAGTTTATTTGATAAGTCTGTGAGTGTCTTTTTCTGTGGAAATATGTTCATTGGTAGCAATCTTAAGAAAACTTGTATAAATGATATCATAGGATATTTGTCATACCCTTTTGACTTACTTAACCTTATATGATTTTTTCTAGGCTCAACTGTAGTCCTGAAAACAGCATTGTTCATTTTTCTCCCAAGGCTACTATTCCATTCTGTCCGTATACCACTTCTTCTTTGTCCATTCATCTGTTTATGGACCTTTTTTTTGCTTCCATATCTTGGCTATTTCAGTATTGTTGCAGTGCATATTTGCCTGCCTCCGTCTTTCCAATTTTGGTGGTCTTAGGTTATAGGCCCAAAAGTTGCCCTGCCCCATCATTTGGTAGCTCAATTTTTACCTTTTCAAGCAGCTCGATTCAGTTTGCGTTAGTGCTGTTTCCACTTTACATCCCACCAGCAGCTAGAAGGTACACAGATCTCTAAAACCCCTTCAGCATTTATAGTTTGTAGACATTTTGCTGATGGTAATCACTGCTGTGAGCTGAAACCTTTTTGAATTTGAATTTGTATGTGGCTAATAATTCCTTATACTAAGCTTTAGGCATGTCCTTTTTTTTCTTTTCCTTTTTTTTTTAAAGAGTGAGTACAACTTCCCTCCTCTTATTGACTTCTTGGAAATTTCTCATGTGTTGAATGTTCTTGCCAATTCCCTACCCCAGGGCATATTTTGAGGGCTTGTGTCATTTACAGCCCTGCAGTCCTTGTGACTATATAAGCAATCATTGGCACTGGGTTTAAAGTGCTGTTGTGGGAAGCAGCCACAAGGCGGCAGCATTATTGCGTTCTCAAGTCTTGTTAATAGGAGAACAGAGTCTTCCTGGAGGTAGTGTTCTGAGCTTGTAAATTAGAGTGGAATATGCTGGGACAAGCCCCCAGAAGTTTATGTCTCCTAACTTATGTTTTTTTTTAAATTTAATTTCTATTTCTTATCGGAGTAAATTTGATTAGAGTGTTTTGATTGTCTGGCTGTACAGAATCTGCTCAATGATTCATACATATGTCTGTTCATCTTCGGATCCTGTTACCATGTATGTGATCACAGAATATATATTTTGAAGATATTGGTGATTATATAATTCATATCGTTTATATGTTATATGTTTATATACATTTAACTTACATTAGTATATGTATGTTAACCCCATAGTCCTAACTTACCCATCCCTCCACCTTTCATTTTGGCTAACCATTAGTTTATTTGATAAGTCTGTGAGTGTCTTTTTCTGTGGAAATATGTTCATTGGTAGCAATCTTAAGAAAACTTGTATAAATGATATCATAGGATATTTGTCATACCCTTTTGACTTACTTAACCTTATATGATTTTTTCTAGGCTCAACTGTAGTCCTGAAAACAGCATTGTTCATTTTTCTCCCGAGGCTACTATTCCATTCTGTCCGTATACCACTTCTTCTTTGTCCATTCATCTGTTTATGGACCTTTTTTTTGCTTCCATATCTTGGCTATTTCAGTATTGTTGCAGTGCATATTTGCCTGCCTCTGTCTTTCCAATTTTGGTGGTCTTAGGTTATAGGCCCAAAAGGTGCCCTGCCGCATCATTTGGTAGCTCAATTTTTACCTTTTCAAGCAGCTCGATTCAGTTTGCGTTAGTGCTGTTTCCACTTTACATCCCACCAGCAGCTAGAAGGTACACAGTTCTCTAAAACCCCTTCAGCATTTATAGTTTGTAGACTTTTTGCTGATGGTCATGACTGGTGTGAGCTGAAACCTTTTTGGAGGTTGGATACGCATGTGGCTAATAATTCCTTATGCTGAGCTTTAGGCATGTCCTTTTTTTCTTTTCCTTTTTTTTTAAAGAGTGAGTACAACTTCCGTACTCTTATTGACTTCTTGAAAATTTCTCATGTGTTGAATTTTCTTGCCAATTCCCTACCCCAGGGCATTTTTTGAGGGCCTGTGTCTTTTACAGCCCTGCAGTCCTTGTGACTATATAAGCAACCATTGGCACTGGGTTTAAAGCTACTGTTGTGGGAAGCAGCCACAAGGCGGCAGCATTATTACGTTCTCAAGTCTTGTTACTAGGACAACACAGTCTTCCTGGAGGTAGTGTTCCGAGCCTGTAAATTAGAGTGCAATGTCCTGGGACAAGCCCCCAGAAGTTTATGTCTCCCAACTTATGTTTGTTTTTTAAATTTAATTTCTATTTCTTATCGGAGTAAATTTGATTAGAGTGTTGTGGTTTTCTGGCTGTACAGAATCTGCTCAATGATTCATACATATGTCTGTTCATGTTCGGATACTGTTACCATGTATGTGATTACAGAATGTATATTTTGAAGGTATTGGTGAATATATAATTCATATCATTTATATGTTATATGTTTATATACATTTAACATACATTAGTATATGTATGTTAACCCCATAGTCCTAATTTACCCATCCTCCCACCTTTCATTTTGGCTAACCATTAGTTTATATGATAAGTCTGTGAGTGTCTTTTTCTGTGGAAATATGTTCATTGGTAGCAATCTTAGGATAACATGTATAAATGATATCATAGGATATTTGTCATATCCTTTTGACTTACTTAACCTTATATGATTATTTCTAGGCTCAACTCTAGTCCTGAAAACAGCATTGTTCATTTTTTTCCAGAGGCTACTATTCCATTTGGTACGTATACCATTTCGTCTTTGTCCATTCATCTGTTTATGGACCTTTTTTTGCTTCCATGTCTTGGCTATTTCAGTATTGTTGCAGTGCACATTTGCCTGCCTCTGTCTTTCCGATTCTGGTGGTCTTAGGTTATAGGCCCAAAAGGTGCCCTGCCGCATCGTATGGTAACTCAATTTTTACCTTTTCAAGCAGCTCCATTCAGTTTGCATTAGTGGTATTACTTCTTTACATCCCACCAGCAGCTAGAAGGTACACATTCCTCTAAAACCCCTTCAGCATTTATAGTTTGTAGACTTTTTGATGATGGTCATGAGTGGTGTTACCTGAAACCTTTTTGAATTTGAATTTGCATGTGGCTGATAATTCCTTATACTGAGCTTTAGGCATGTCATTTTTTTCTTTTCCTTTTGTTTTAAAGAGTGAGTACAACTTCCCTCCTCTTATTGACTTCTTGAAAAGTTTCTCATGTGTTGAATTTTTTTGCCTATTCCCTACCCCAGGGCATTTTTTGAAGGCAGGTGTCATTTAGAGCCCTTCAGTTCTTGTGACTATTAAGTAACGTTTGGCACTGGGTTTAAAGCTGCTGTTGTGGGAAACAGCCACAAGGCGGCAGCATTATTACGTTCTCAACTCTTGTTACTAGGGCAACAGAGTCTTCCTGGAGGTAGTTTTCCAAGGTTGTAAATTAGAGTGGAATGTGCTGGGACAAGCCCCCAGAAGTTTATGTCTCCTAACTTATGTTTGCTTTTTAAATTTAATTTCTATTTGTTAACGGAGTAAATTTGATTAGAGTGTTTTGATTGGCTGTACAGAATCTGCTCAATGATTCATACATATATCTGTTCATCTTCGGAACCTGTTATCATGTATGTGATTACAGAATGTATATTTTAAAGGTTTGGTGATTATATAATTTATATAGTTCATATGTTATATGTTTATATACATTTAACATAGATTAGTATATGTATGTTAACCCCATAGTCCTAATTTACCCATCCTCCCACCTTTCATTTTGGCTAACCATTAGTTTATTTGATAAGTCTGTGAGTGTCTTTTTTTTTGGAAATATGTTCATTGGTAGCAATCTTAGGATAACATGTATAAATGATATCATAGGATATTTGTCATACCCTTTTGACTAACTTACCCTTATATGATTATTTCTAGGCTCAACTGTAGTCATGAAAACGGCATTGTTCATTTTTTTCCCGAGGCTACTATTCCATTTGGTACGTATACCACTTCGTCTTTGTCCATTCATTTGTTTATGGACCTTTTTTTTGCTTCTATGTCTTGGCTATTTCAATATTGTTGCAGTGCATATTTGCCTGCATCTGTCTTTCCGATTTTGGTGGTCTTATATTATAGGCCCAAAAGGTGCCCTGCCGCATCATACGGTAACTCAATTTTTACCTTTTCAAGTAGCTGCATTCAGTTTTCGTTAGTGCTCTTACCAGTTTACATCCCACCGGAACCTAGAAGGTACACAGTTCTCTAAAACCCGTTTAGCATTTATAGTTTGTAGATTTTTTGCTGATGGTCATGACTGGTGTGAGCTGAAACCTTATTGAATTTGAATTTGCATGTGCCTAATAATTTCCTTTACTGAGCTTTAGGCATGCCCTTTTTTTTCTTTTCCTTTCTTTTTTAGAGAGTGAGTACAACCTCCCTCCTCTTATTGACTTCTTGAAAAATTTCTCATGTGTTGAATTTTCTTGCCTATTCCCTACCCCAAGGCATTTTTTGAGGGCTTGTATCATTTACAGCCCTGCAGTCCTTGTGACAATATAAGCAACCATTGGCACTGGGTTTAAAGCTGCTGTTGTGGGAAATAGCCACAAGGCAGCAGCATTATTAGGTTCTCAACTCTTGTTAATAGGGCAGCAGAGTCTTCCTGGAGGTAGTGTTCCGAGGTTGTAAATTAGAGTGGAATGTGCTGGGACAAGCCCCCAGAAGTTTATGTCTCCTTACTTATGTTTGTTTTTTAAATTTAACTTCTACTTTTTATCGGAGTAAATTTGATTAGAGTGTTTTGATTGTCTGGCTGTACAGAATCTGCTCAATGATTCATACATATGTCTGTTCATCTGCGGATCCTGTTACCATGTATGTGATTACCGAATGTATATTTTGAAGGGATTGGTGATTATCTAATTCATATCATTTATATGTTATATGTTTATATACATTTAACTTACATTAGTATATGTATGTTAACCCCATAGTCCTAATTTACCCATCCTCCCACCTTTCATTTTGGCTAACTGTTAGTATTTTTGATAAGTCTGTGACTGTCTTTTTCTGTGGAAATATGTTCATTGGTAGTAATCTTAGGAAAACATGTATAAATGATTTCATAGGATATTTGTCACACCCTTTTGACTTACTTAACCTTATATGACTATTTCTAGTCTCAACTGTAGTTCTGAAAACGGCATTGTTCATTTTTTTCCCGAGGCTACTCTTCCATTCTGTCCATATACCACTTCTTCTTTGTCCATTCACCTGTTTATGGACCATTTTTTGCTTCCATGTCTTGGGTATTTCAGTATTGTTGCAGTGCACATTTGCCTGCCTCTGTATTTCCGATTTTGGTGGTCTTAGGTTATAGGCCCAAAAGGTGCCCTGCCGCATCTTATGGTAACTCAATTTTTACCTTTTCAAGCAGCTCCATTCAGTATGCGTTAGTGCTGTTACCACTTTACATCCCACCAGCAGCTAGAATGTACACAATTCTCTAAAACCCCTTCAGCATTTATAGTTTGTAGACTTTTTGCTGATGGTCATGACTGGTGTCACCTGAAACCTTTTTGAATTTGAATTTGCATGTGGCTAATAATTCCTTATACTGAGCTTTAGGCATGTCCTTTTTTTTTCTTTTCCTTTTTTTTTTAAAGTGTGAGTACAACTTCCCTCCTCTTATTGACTTCTTGAAAAGTTACTCATGTGTTGAATTTTTTTGCCTATTCCCTACTCCAGGGCATTCTTTGAGGGCCGGTGTCATTTAGAGCCCTGCAGTCCTTGTGACTATTAAGCAACCTTTGGCATTGGGTTTAAAGCTGCTGTTGTGGGAAACAGCCACAAGGTGGCAGCATTATTACGTTCTCAACTCTTGTTACTAGGGCAACAGAGTCTTCCTGGAGGTAGTTTTCCAAGATTGTAAATTAGAGTGGAATGTGCTGGGACAAGCCCCCAGAAGTTTATGTCTCCTAACTTATGTTTGCTTTTTAAATTTAATTTCTATTTCTTATCAGAGTCAATTTGATTAGAGTGTTTTGATTGTCTGGCTGTACAGAATCTGCTCAATGATTCATACATATGTCTGTTCATCTTCGGATCCTGCTACCATGTACGTGATTACAGAATGTATATTTTAAAGCTATTGGTGATGATATAATGCATATAGTTTATATGTGATATGTTTATATACATTTAACATACATTAGTATATGTATGTTAACCCCATAGTCCTAATTTACCTATTCTCCCACCTTTCATTTTGGCTAACCATTAGTTTATTTGATTAGTCTGTGAGTGTCTTTTTCTGTGGAAATATGTTCATGGGTAGCAATCTTAGGATAACTTTTATAAATGATATCGTAGGATATTTGTCATACCCTTTTGACTTACTTAACCTTATATGATTATTTCTAGTCTCAACTGTAGTCCTGGAAACGGCAATGTTCATTTTTTTTCCGAGGCTACTATTCCATTTGGTACGTATACTACTTCGTCTTTGTCCATTCATCTGTTTATGGACCTTTTTTTTGCTTCCATGTCTTGGCTATTTCAGTATTGCTGCAGTGCACATTTGCCTGCCTCTGTCTTTCCGAATCTGGTGGTCTTATGTTATAGGCCCAAAAGGTGCCCTGCCGCATCATATGGTAGCTCAATTTTTACGTTTTCAAGCAGCTCGATTCAGGTTGCGTTACTGCTGTTACCACTTTACATCCAAACAGCAGCTAGAAGGTACACAGTTCTCTAAAACCCCTTCACCATTTATAGTTTGTAGACTTTTTCCTGATGGTCATGACTGGTGTGAGCTAAAACCTTTTTGAATTTGAAATTGAATGTTAGTAATAATTCCTTATACTGAGCTTTAGGCATGTCCTATTTTTTCTTTTCCTTTTTTTTTTAAAGAGTGAGTACAACTTCCCTCCTCTTATTGACTTCTTGAAAAGTTTCTCATGTGTTGAATTTTCTTGCCTATTCCCTTGCCCAGGGCATTTTTTGAGGGCAGGTGTCTTTTAGAGCCCTGCAGTCCTTGTGACTATTAAGCAACCATTGGCACTGGGTTTAAAGGTGCTGTTTTTGGAGACAGCCACAAGGCGGCAGCATTATTACGTTCTCAAGTCTTGTTACTAGGACAACAGAGTCTTCCTGGAGGTAGTGTTCCGAGCTTTTAAATTAGACTGCAATGTGCTGGGACAAGCCCCCAGAAGTTTATGTCTCCTTACTTATGTTTGTTTTTTAAATTTAATTTGTATTTTTTATCGGAGTAAATTTGATTAGAGTGTTTTGATTGTCTGGCTGTACAGAATCTGTTCAATGATTCACACATATGTCTGTTCATCTTCGGATCCTGTTACCATGTATGTGATTACAGAATGTATATTTTGAAGGTATTGGTGATTATATAATTCATATCATTTATATGTTATATGTTTATATACATTTAACTTATATTAGTATATGTATGTTAACCCCATAGTCCTGATTTACCCATCCTGCCACCTTTCATTTTGGCTAACCATTAGTTTATTTGATAAGTCTGTGAGTGTCTTTTTCTGTGGAAATATGTTCATTGGTAGCAATCTTAGGAAAACTTGTATAAATAATATCATAGGATATTTGTAATACCCTTTTGTCTTACTTAACCTTATATGATTATTTCTAGTCTCAACTCTAGTCCTGAAAACGGCATTGTTCATTTTTTTCCCGAGGCTACTCTTCCATTCTGTCCATATACCACTTCTTCTTTGTCCATTCACCTGTTTATGGACCTTTTTTTGCTTCCATGTCTTTGCTATTTCAGTATTGTTGCAGTGCACATTTGCCTGCCTCTGTCTTTCCGATTCTGGTGGTCTTAGGTTATAGGCCCAAAAGGTGCCCTGCCGCATCATATGGTAGCTCAATTTTTACGTTTTCAAGCAGGTCGATTCAGTTTGCATTAGTGCTGTTACGACTTTATATCCCACCAGCAGCTAGAAGGTACACACTTCTCTAAAACCCCTTCAGCATTTATAGTTTGTAGACTTTTTGCTGATGGTCATGACTGGTGTGAGCTGAAACCTTTTTGGAGGTTGGATACGCATGTGGCTAATAATTCTTTATGCTGAGCTTTAGCCATGTCCTATTTTTTCTTTTCCTTTTTTTAAAAAGAGTGAGTACAACTTCCCTCCTCTTATTGATTTCTTGAAAAGTTTCTTATGTGTTGAATTTTCTTGCCTATTCCCTACCCCAGGGCATGTTTTGTGGGCCTGTGTCATTTACAGCCCTGCAGTCCTTGTGACTATATAACCAACCATTGGCACTGGGTTTAAAGCTGCTGTTGTGGGAAAGAGCCACGAGACGGCAGCATTATTACATTCTCAACTCTTGTTATTAGGGCAACAGAGTCTTCCTGGAGGTAGTGTTCCCAGGTTGTAAATTAGAGAGGAATGTCCTGGGACAAGCCCCCAGAAGTTTATGTCTCCTTACTTATATTTGTTTTTTAAATTTAATTTCTATTTCTTATCGGAGTAAATTTGATTAGAGTGTTTTGATTGTCTGGCTGTACAGAATCTGCTCAATGATTCATACATACGTCTGTTCATCTTCGGATACTGTTACCATGTATGTGATCACAAAATGTATATTTTGAAGGTATTGGTGATGATATAATTCTTGTAATTTATATGTTATATGTTTATATACATTTAACATACATTAGTATATGTATGTTAACCCCATAGTCCTAATTTACCCATCCTCCCACCTTTCATTTTGGCTAACCATTAGTTTATTTGATAAGTCTGTGAGTGTCTTTTTCTGTGGAAATATGTTCATTGGTAGCAATCTTAGGATAACATGTATAAATGATATCATAGGCTGTTTGTCATACCCTTTTCACTTACTTAACCTTATATGATTATTTCAAGGCTCAGCTGTAGTCCAGAAAACGGCATTGTTCATTTTTTTCCCGAGCTTACTATTCCATTCTGTCCATATACCACTTCTTCTTTTTCCATTCATATGTTTATGGACCTTTTTTTTTGCTTTCATGTCTTGGCTATTTCAATATTACTGCAGTGCACATTTGCCTGCCTCTGTCTTTCCGATCCTGGTGGTCTTCGTTTATAGGCTCAAAGGTGCCCTGCCGCATCCTATGGTAGCTCAATTTTTACCTTGTAAAGCAGCTCCATTCAGTTCTTGTTAGTGCTTTTACCACTTTACATCCCACCAGCAGCTAGTAGGTATGAGTTGTCTAAAACCCATTCAGCATTTATAGTTTGTAGACTTTTTGCTAATGGCCATTTGACTGGTGTGAGCTGAAACCTTTTTGGAGGTTGGAAACGCATGTGGCTAATAATTCCTTATACTGAGCTTTAACCATATCCTTTTTCTTCGTTTCCTTTTTTTGTTAAAGAGTAGGTACAACTTCCCTCCTCTCTTGACTTCTTGAAAAATTTCTCATGTGTTGAATTTTCCTGCCTATTCCCTACCCCAGGGCATTTTTTGAGGGCAGGTGTCATTTAGAGCCCTGCATTCCTTGGGACTATTAAGCAACCATTAGCAGTGGGTTTAAAGCTGCTCTTGTGCGAAACAGCCACAAGGCGGCAGCATTATTACGTTCTCAACTCTTGTTACTTGGGCAAAAGAGTCTTCCTGGAGGTAGGGTTCCGAGGTTGTAAATTAGAGTGGAATGTGCAGGGACAAGCCCCCAGAAGTTTATGTCTCCTTACTTATGTTTGTTTTTTAAATTTAGTTTCTATTTCTTATCGGAGTAAATTTGATTAGAGTGTGTTGATTGTCTGGCTGTACAGAATCTGCTCAATGATTCATACTTATGTCTGTTCACCTTTGGACCCTGTTACCATGTATGTGATTACAGAATGTATATTTTAAAGGTATTGGTGATTATATAATTCATATAATTTATCTGTTATATGTTTATATACATTTAACATACATTAGTATATGTATATTAACCCCATAGTCCTAATTTACCCATCCTCCCACCTTTCCTTTTGGCTAACCATTAGTTTACTTGATAAGTCTGTGAGTGTCTTTTTCTGTGGAAATATGTTCTTTGGTAGCAATCTTAGGATAACATGTATAAATGATATCATAGGATATTTGTCATACCCTTTTGACTTACTTAACCTTATATGATTATTTGTAGGCTCAACTGTAGTCGTGAAAACGGCATTGTTCCTTTTTTTCCCGAGGCTACTATTCCATTTGGTACGTATACCACTTCATCTTTGTCCATTCATTTGTTTATGGACCTTTTTTTTGCTTCCATGTCTTGGCTATTTCAATATTGTTGCAGTGCATATTTGCCTGCATCTGTCTTTCCGATTTTGGTGGTTTTATATTATAGGCCCAAAAGGTGCCCTGCCGCATCATATGTTAACTCAATTTTTACCTTTTCAAGCAGCTCCATTCAGTTTTCGTTAGTGCTCTTACCACTTTACATCCCACCGGCACCAAGAAGGTACACAGTTCTCTAAAACCCCTTCAGCATTTATAGTTTGTAGACTTTTTGCTGCTGGTCATGACTGGTGTGAGCTGAAACCTTATTGAATTTGAATTTGCATATGGCTAATAATTTCCTTTACTGAGCTTTAGGCATGCTCTTTTTTTCTTTTCCTTTTTTTTTAAAGAGTGAGTACAACCTCCCTCCTCTTATTGACTTCTTGAAAAATTTCTCATGTGTTGAATTTTCTTGCCTATTCCCTACCCCAGGGCATTTTTTGAGGGCCTGTGTCATTTACAGCCCTGCAGTCCTTGTGAGTCTATAAGCAACCATTGGCACTGGGTTTAAAGCTGCTGTTGTGGGAAACAGCCACAAGGCGGCAGCATTATTACGTTCTCAACTCTTGTTACTAGGGCAGCAGAGTCTTCCTGGAGGTAGTGTTCCGAGGTTGTAAACTAGAGTGGAATGTGCTGGGACAAGCCCCCAGAAGTTTATATCTCCTTACTTATGTTTGTTTTTTAAATTTATTTTCTACTTCTTATCGGAGTAAATTTGATTAGAGTGTTTTGATTGTCTGGCTGTACAGAATCTGCTCAATGATTCATACATATGTCTGTTCATCTTCGGAACCTGTTACCATGTATGTGATTACAGAATGTATATTTTGAAGGGATTGGTGATTATATAATTCATATCATTTATATGTTATATGTTTATGTACATTTAACTTACATTAGTATATTCATGTTAACCCCATAGTCCTAATTTACCCATCCCCCCACCTTTCATTTTGGCTAACCATTAGTTTATTTGATAAGTCTGTGAGTGTCTTTTTCTGTGGAAATATGTTCATTGGTAGCAATCTTAGGATAACATGTATAAATGATATCATAGGACATTTGTCATACCCTTTTGACTTACTTATCGTTATATGATTATTTCTAGGCTCAACTGTAGTCCTGCAAACGGCATTGTTCATTTTTTTCCCGAGGCTACTATTCCATTCTGTCCATATACCACTTCTTCTTTTTCCCGTCATCTGTTTATGGACCTTTTTTTGCTTCCATGTCTTGGCTCTTTCAATATTGCTGCAGTGCACATTTGCCTGCCTCTGTCTTTCCGATTCTGGTGGTCTTAGGTTATAGGCCCAAAAGGTGCCCTGCCGCATCATATGGTAGCTCAATTTTTACCTTTTCAAGCACAGCTCCATTCAGTTTGCGTTAGTGCTGTTGCCACTTTACATCCCACCAGCAGCCAGAAGGTACACAGTTCTCTAAAACCCCCTCAGCATTTATCGTTTGTAGGCTTTTTGCTGATGGTTATGACTGGTGTGAACTGAAACCTTTTTGAGTTTGAATTTGCTTGTGGCTTATAATTCCTTATACTGAGCTTTAGGCATGTCCTTTTTTTTCTTTTCCTTTTTTTTTAAAGAGTGAGTACAACTTCCCTCCTCTTATTGACTTCTTGAAAAATTTCTCATATGTTGAATTTTCTTGCCTATTGCCTACGCCAGGGCATGTTTTGAGGGCCTGTTTCATTTAGAGCCCTGCAGTCCTTGTGACTATATAAGCAACCATTGGCACTGGGTTTAAAGCTGCTGTTGTGGGAAACAGCCACAAGGCAGCAGCATTATTACGTTTTCAACTCTTGTTACTAGGGCAACTGAGTCTTCCTGGAGGCAGTTTTCCAAGGTTGTAAATTAGAGTGGAATGTGCTGGGACAAGCCCCAGAAGTTTATGTCTCCTTACTTATGTTTGTTTTTTAAACTTAATTTATACTTCTTGTCGGAGTAAATTTGATTAGAGTGTTTTGATTGTCTGGCTGTACAGAATCTGCTCAATGATTCATACATATGTCTGTTCATCTTCGGATCCTGTTACCATGTATGTGATCACAAAATATATATTTTCAAGGTATTGGTGATTATATAATTCATATAGTTTAACTGTTATATGTTTATATACATTTAACATACATTAGTATATGTATGTTAACCCCATAGTCCTAATTTACCCATCCTCCCACGTTTCATTTTGGCTAACCATTAGTTTCTTTGGTAAGTCTGTGAGTGTGTTTTTCTGTGGAAATATGTTCATTGGTAGCAATCTTAGGATAACATGTATAAATGATATCATAGGATGTTTGTCATACCCTTTTCACTTACTTAACCTTATATGATTATTTCTAGGCTCAACTGTAGTCCTGAAAACGGCATTGTTCATTTTTTTCGCGAGGCTACTATTACATTTGGTACGTATACCACTTCGTCTTTGTCCATTCATCTGTTTATGGACCTATTTTCTGCTTCCATGTCTTGGCTATTTCAATATTGCTGCAGTGCACATTGGCCTGCCTGTGTTTTTCAGATTCTGGTGGTCTTAGGTTATAGGCCCAAAAGGTGCCATGCCGCATCATATGGTAGCTCAATTTTTACCTTTTCAAGCATCTCCATTCAGTTTGCATTAGTGTTGTTACCACGTTACATCCCAGCAGCAGCTTGAAGGTACACAGTTCTCTAAAACCCCTTCAGCATTTATCGTTTGTAGACTTTTTGCTGATGGTTATGACTGGTGTGAGCTGAAACCTTTTTGAATTTGAATTTGCATGTGGCTAATAATTCCTTATACTGAGCTTTAGGCATGTCCTTTTTTTGTTTTCCTTTTTTTTAAAGAGTGAGTACAACTTCCCTCCTCTTATTGACTTCTTGAAAAATTTCTCATGTGTTGAATTTTCTTGCCTATTCCCTACCCCAGGGCATTTCTTGAGGGCCTGTGTCATTTACAGCCCTGCAGTCCTTGTGACTATGTAGGCAACCATTGGCAGTGGGTTTAAAGCTGCTGCTGTGGGAAACAGCCACATGGCGGCAGCATTATTACGTCCTCAACTCTTGTTAATGGGGCAAAAGACTCTTCCTGGAGGTAGTGTTCCAAGGTTGGAAATTAGAGTGGAATGTGCTGGGAGAAGCCCCCAGAAGTTTATCTCTCCTTACTTATGTTTGTTTTTTAAATTTAATTTCTATTTCTTATCGGAGTAAATCTGATTAGAGTGTTTTGATTTTCTGGCTGTACAGAATCTGCTCATTGATTCATATTTATGTTTCTTCATCTTCGGATCCTGTTACCATGTATGTGATTACAGAATATATATTTTAAAGGTATTCGTGATTATATAATTCTTATACTTTATATGTTATATGTTTATATACATTTAACATACATTAGTATATGTATGTTAACCCCATAGTCCTAAGTTACCCATCCTCCCACCTTTCATTTTGGCTAACCATTAGTTTATTTGATAAGTCTGTGAGTGTCTTTTTCTGTGGAAATATGTTCATTGGTAGCAATTTTACGATAACATATATAAATGATATCATAGGATATTTGTCATACCCTTTTCACTTACTTAACGTTATATGATTATTTCTAGGCTCAACTGTAGTCCTGAAAACGGCATTGTTCATTTTTTTCACGAGCCTACTATTCCATTCTGTCCATATACCACTTCGTCTTTGTCCATACATCTGTTTATGGACCTTTTTTTTTCCTTCCATGTCTTGGCTATTTCAATGTTGCTGCAGTGCACATTTACCTGCCTCTGTCTTTCCGATTCTGGTGGTCTTAGGTTATAGGCCCAAAAGGTGCCCTGCCGCATCATATGGTAGCTCAATTTTTACCTTTTCATGCAGCTCCATTCAGTTTGCGTTACTGCTGTTGCCACTTTACATCCCACCAGCAACTAGAAGGTACACAGTTCTCTAAAACCCCTTCAGCATTTATAGTTTGTAGACTTTTTGCTGATGGTCATGACTCTTGTGAGCTTAAACCTTTTTGAATTTGAATATGTATGTGGCTAATAATTCCTTATACTGAGCTTTAGGCATGTCCTTTTTTTTGTTTTCCTTTTTTTTAAAGAGTGAGTACAACTTCCCTCCTCTTATTGACTTTTTGAAAAATTTCTCATGTGTTGAATTTTCTTGCCTATTCCCTACCCCAGGGCATGTTTTGTGGGCCTGTGTCATTTACAGCCCTGCAGTCCTTGTGACTATATAACCAACCATTGGCACTGGGTTTAAAGCTGCTGTTGTGGGAAAGAGCCACGAGACGGCAGCATTATTACATTCTCAACTCTTGTTATTAGGGCAACAGAGTCTTCCTGGAGGTAGTGTTCCCAGGTTGTAAATTAGAGAGGAATGTCCTGGGACAAGCCCCCAGAAGTTTATGTCTCCTTACTTATATTTGTTTTTTAAATTTAATTTCTATTTCTTATCGGAGTAAATTTGATTAGAGTGTTTTGATTGTCTGGCTGTACAGAATCTGCTCAATGATTCATACATACGTCTGTTCATCTTCGGATACTGTTACCATGTATGTGATCACAAAATGTATATTTTGAAGGTATTGGTGATGATATAATTCTTGTAATTTATATGTTATATGTTTATATACATTTAACATACATTAGTATATGTATGTTAACCCCATAGTCCTAATTTACCCATCCTCCCACCTTTCATTTTGGCTAACCATTAGTTTATTTGATAAGTCTGTGAGTGTCTTTTTCTGTGGAAATATGTTCATTGGTAGCAATCTTAGGATAACATGTATAAATGATATCATAGGCTGTTTGTCATACCCTTTTCACTTACTTAACCTTATATGATTATTTCAAGGCTCAGCTGTAGTCCAGAAAACGGCATTGTTCATTTTTTTCCCGAGCTTACTATTCCATTCTGTCCATATACCACTTCTTCTTTTTCCATTCATATGTTTATGGACCTTTTTTTTTGCTTTCATGTCTTGGCTATTTCAATATTACTGCAGTGCACATTTGCCTGCCTCTGTCTTTCCGATCCTGGTGGTCTTCGTTTATAGGCTCAAAGGTGCCCTGCCGCATCCTATGGTAGCTCAATTTTTACCTTGTAAAGCAGCTCCATTCAGTTCTTGTTAGTGCTTTTACCACTTTACATCCCACCAGCAGCTAGTAGGTATGAGTTGTCTAAAACCCATTCAGCATTTATAATTTGTAGACTTTTTGCTAATGGCCATTTGACTGGTGTGAGCTGAAACCTTTTTGGAGGTTGGAAACGCATGTGGCTAATAATTCCTTATACTGAGCTTTAACCATATCCTTTTTCTTCGTTTCCTTTTTTTGTTAAAGAGTAGGTACAACTTCCCTCCTCTCTTGACTTCTTGAAAAATTTCTCATGTGTTGAATTTTCCTGCCTATTCCCTACCCCAGGGCATTTTTTGAGGGCAGGTGTCATTTAGAGCCCTGCATTCCTTGGGACTATTAAGCAACCATTAGCAGTGGGTTTAAAGCTGCTCTTGTGCGAAACAGCCACAAGGCGGCAGCATTATTACGTTCTCAACTCTTGTTACTTGGGCAAAAGAGTCTTCCTGGAGGTAGGGTTCCGAGGTTGTAAATTAGAGTGGAATGTGCAGGGACAAGCCCCCAGAAGTTTATGTCTCCTTACTTATGTTTGTTTTTTAAATTTAGTTTCTATTTCTTATCGGAGTAAATTTGATTAGAGTGTGTTGATTGTCTGGCTGTACAGAATCTGCTCAATGATTCATACTTATGTCTGTTCACCTTTGGACCCTGTTACCATGTATGTGATTACAGAATGTATATTTTAAAGGTATTGGTGATTATATAATTCATATAATTTATCTGTTATATGTTTATATACATTTAACATACATTAGTATATGTATATTAACCCCATAGTCCTAATTTACCCATCCTCCCACCTTTCCTTTTGGCTAACCATTAGTTTACTTGATAAGTCTGTGAGTGTCTTTTTCTGTGGAAATATGTTCTTTGGTAGCAATCTTAGGATAACATGTATAAATGATATCATAGGATATTTGTCATACCCTTTTGACTTACTTAACCTTATATGATTATTTGTAGGCTCAACTGTAGTCGTGAAAACGGCATTGTTCCTTTTTTTCCCGAGGCTACTATTCCATTTGGTACGTATACCACTTCATCTTTGTCCATTCATTTGTTTATGGACCTTTTTTTTGCTTCCATGTCTTGGCTATTTCAATATTGTTGCAGTGCATATTTGCCTGCATCTGTCTTTCCGATTTTGGTGGTTTTATATTATAGGCCCAAAAGGTGCCCTGCCGCATCATATGTTAACTCAATTTTTACCTTTTCAAGCAGCTCCATTCAGTTTTCGTTAGTGCTCTTACCACTTTACATCCCACCGGCACCAAGAAGGTACACAGTTCTCTAAAACCCCTTCATCATTTATAGTTTGTAGACTTTTTGCTGCTGGTCATGACTGGTGTGAGCTGAAACCTTATTGAATTTGAATTTGCATATGGCTAATAATTTCCTTTACTGAGCTTTAGGCATGCTCTTTTTTTCTTTTCCTTTTTTTTTAAAGAGTGAGTACAACCTCCCTCCTCTTATTGACTTCTTGAAAAATTTCTCATGTGTTGAATTTTCTTGCCTATTCCCTACCCCAGGGCATTTTTTGAGGGCCTGTGTCATTTACAGCCCTGCAGTCCTTGTGAGTCTATAAGCAACCATTGGCACTGGGTTTAAAGCTGCTGTTGTGGGAAATAGCCACAAGGCAGCAGCGTTATTACGTTCTCAACACTTGTTACTAGGGTAGCAGAGTCTTCCTGGAGGTAGTGTTCCGAGGTTGTAAACTAGAGTGGAATGTGCTGGGACAAGCCCCCAGAAGTTTATATCTCCTTACTTATGTTTGTTTTTTAAATTTATTTTCTACTTCTTATCGGAGTAAATTTGATTAGAGTGTTTTGATTGTCTGGCTGTACAGAATCTGCTCAATGATTCATACATATGTCTGTTCATCTTCGGATCCTGTTACCATGTATGTGATTACAGAATGTATATTTTGAAGGGATTAGTGATTATATAATTCATATCATTTATATGTTATATGTTTATGTACATTTAACTTACATTAGTATATTTATGTTAACCCCATAGTTCTAATTTACCCATCCCCCCACCCTTCATTTTGGCTAACCATTAGTTTATTTGATAAGTCTGTGAGTGTCTTTTTCTGTGGAAATATGTTCATTGGTAGCAATCTTAGGATAACATGTATAAATGATATCATAGGACATTTGTCATACCCTTTTGACTTACTTATCGTTATATGATTAGTTCTAGGCTCAACTGTAGTCCTGAAAACGGTATTGTTCATTTTTTTCCCGAGGCTACTATTCCATTCTGTCCATATACCACTTCTTCTTTTTCCCGTCATCTGTTTATGGACCTTTTTTTTGCTTCCATGTCTTGGCTCTTTCAATATTGCTGCAGTGCACATTTGCCTGCCTCTGTCTTTCCTATTCTGGTGGTCTTAGGTTATAGGCCCAAAAGGTGCCCTGCCGCATCATATGGTAGCTCAATTTTTACCTTTTCAAGCAGCTCCATTCAGTTTGCGTTAGTGCTGTTGCCACTTTACATCCCACCAGCAGCCAGAAGGTACACAATTCTCTAAAACCCCCTCAGCATTTATCGTTTGTAGACTTTTTGCTGATGGTTATGACTGGTGTGAACTGAAACCTTTTTGAATTTGAATTTGCTTGTGGCTTATAATTCCTTATACTGAGCTTTAGGCATGTCCTTTTTTTTCTTTTCCTTTTTTTAAAAGAGTGAGTACAACTTCCCTCCTCTTATTGACTTCTTGAAAAATTTCTCATGTGTTGAATTTTCTTGCCTATTGCCTACGCCAGGGAATGTTTTGAGGGCCTGTGTCATTTAGAGCCCTGCAGTCCTTGTGACTATATAAGCAACCATTGGCACTGGGTTTAAAGCTGCTGTTGTGGGAAACAGCCACAAGGCGGCAGCATTATTACGTTCTCAACTCTTGTTACTAGGGCAACTGAGTCTACCTTGAGGCAGTTTTCCAAGGTTGTAAATTAGAGTAGAATGTGCTGGGACAAGCCCCAGAAGTTTATGTCTCCTTACTTATGTTTGTTTTTTAAACTTAATTTATATTTCTTGTCGGAGTAAATTTGATTAGAGTGTTTTGATTGCCTGGCTGTACAGAATCTGCTCAATGATTCATACATACGTCTGTTCATCTTCGGATACTGTTACCATGTATGTGATCACAAAATGTATATTTTGAAGGTATTGGTGATGATATAATTCATGTAATTTATATGTTATATGTTTATATACATTTAACATACATTAGTATATGTATGTTAACCCCATAGTCCTAATTTACCCATCCTCCCACCTTTCATTTTGGCTAACCATTAGTTTATTTGATAAGTCTGTGAGTGTCTTTTTCTGTGGAAATATTTTCATTGGTAGCAATCTTAGGATAACATGTATAAATGATATCATAGGCTGTTTGTCATACCCTTTTCACTTACTTAACCTTATATGATTATTTCAAGGCTCAGCTGTAGTCCAGAAAACGGCATTGTTCATTTTTTTCCCGAGCTTACTATTCCATTCTGTCCATATACCACTTCTTCTTTTTCCATTCATATGTTTATGGACCTTTTTTTTTGCTTTCATGTCTTGGCTATTTCAATATTACTGCAGTGCACATTTGCCTGCCTCTGTCTTTCCGATCCTGGTGGTCTTCGTTTATAGGCTCAAAGGTGCCCTGCCGCATCCTATGGTAGCTCAATTTTTACCTTGTAAAGCAGCTCCATTCAGTTCTTGTTAGTGCTTTTACCACTTTACATCCCACCAGCAGCTAGTAGGTATGAGTTGTCTAAAACCCATTCAGCATTTATAGTTTGTAGACTTTTTGCTAATGGCCATTTGACTGGTGTGAGCTGAAACCTTTTTGGAGGTTGGAAACGCATGTGGCTAATAATTCCTTATACTGAGCTTTAACCATATCCTTTTTCTTCGTTTCCTTTTTTTGTTAAAGAGTAGGTACAACTTCCCTCCTCTCTTGACTTCTTGAAAAATTTCTCATGTGTTGAATTTTCCTGCCTATTCCCTACCCCAGGGCATTTTTTGAGGGCAGGTGTCATTTAGAGCCCTGCATTCCTTGGGACTATTAAGCAACCATTAGCAGTGGGTTTAAAGCTGCTCTTGTGCGAAACAGCCACAAGGCGGCAGCATTATTACGTTCTCAACTCTTGTTACTTGGGCAAAAGAGTCTTCCTGGAGGTAGGGTTCCGAGGTTGTAAATTAGAGTGGAATGTGCAGGGACAAGCCCCCAGAAGTTTATGTCTCCTTACTTATGTTTGTTTTTTAAATTTAGTTTCTATTTCTTATCGGAGTAAATTTGATTAGAGTGTGTTGATTGTCTGGCTGTACAGAATCTGCTCAATGATTCATACTTATGTCTGTTCACCTTTGGACCCTGTTACCATGTATGTGATTACAGAATGTATATTTTAAAGGTATTGGTGATTATATAATTCATATAATTTATCTGTTATATGTTTATATACATTTAACATACATTAGTATATGTATATTAACCCCATAGTCCTAATTTACCCATCCTCCCACCTTTCCTTTTGGCTAACCATTAGTTTACTTGATAAGTCTGTGAGTGTCTTTTTCTGTGGAAATATGTTCTTTGGTAGCAATCTTAGGATAACATGTATAAATGATATCATAGGATATTTGTCATACCCTTTTGACTTACTTAACCTTATATGATTATTTGTAGGCTCAACTGTAGTCGTGAAAACGGCATTGTTCCTTTTTTTCCTGAGGCTACTATTCCATTTGGTACGTATACCACTTCATCTTTGTCCATTCATTTGTTTATGGACCTTTTTTTTGCTTCCATGTCTTGGCTATTTCAATATTGTTGCAGTGCATATTTGCCTGCATCTGTCTTTCCGATTTTGGTGGTTTTATATTATAGGCCCAAAAGGTGCCCTGCCGCATCATATGTTAACTCAATTTTTACCTTTTCAAGCAGCTCCATTCAGTTTTCGTTAGTGCTCTTACCACTTTACATCCCACCGGCACCAAGAAGGTACACAGTTCTCTAAAACCCCTTCATCATTTATAGTTTGTAGACTTTTTGCTGCTGGTCATGACTGGTGTGAGCTGAAACCTTATTGAATTTGAATTTGCATATGGCTAATAATTTCCTTTACTGAGCTTTAGGCATGCTCTTTTTTTCTTTTCCTTTTTTTTTAAAGAGTGAGTACAACCTCCCTCCTCTTATTGACTTCTTGAAAAATTTCTCATGTGTTGAATTTTCTTGCCTATTCCCTACCCCAGGGCATTTTTTGAGGGCCTGTGTCATTTACAGCCCTGCAGTCCTTGTGAGTCTATAAGCAACCATTGGCACTGGGTTTAAAGCTGCTGTTGTGGGAAATAGCCACAAGGCAGCAGCGTTATTACGTTCTCAACACTTGTTACTAGGGCAGCAGAGTCTTCCTGGAGGTAGTGTTCCGAGGTTGTAAACTAGAGTGGAATGTGCTGGGACAAGCCCCCAGAAGTTTATATCTCCTTACTTATGTTTGTTTTTTAAATTTATTTTCTACTTCTTATCGGAGTAAATTTGATTAGAGTGTTTTGATTGTCTGGCTGTACAGAATCTGCTCAATGATTCATACATATGTCTGTTCATCTTCGGATCCTGTTACCATGTATGTGATTACAGAATGTATATTTTGAAGGGATTAGTGATTATATAATTCATATCATTTATATGTTATATGTTTATGTACATTTAACTTACATTAGTATATTTATGTTAACCCCATAGTTCTAATTTACCCATCCCCCCACCCTTCATTTTGGCTAACCATTAGTTTATTTGATAAGTCTGTGAGTGTCTTTTTCTGTGGAAATATGTTCATTGGTAGCAATCTTAGGATAACATGTATAAATGATATCATAGGACATTTGTCATACCCTTTTGACTTACTTATCGTTATATGATTAGTTCTAGGCTCAACTGTAGTCCTGAAAACGGTATTGTTCATTTTTTTCCCGAGGCTACTATTCCATTCTGTCCATATACCACTTCTTCTTTTTCCCGTCATCTGTTTATGGACCTTTTTTTTGCTTCCATGTCTTGGCTCTTTCAATATTGCTGCAGTGCACATTTGCCTGCCTCTGTCTTTCCTATTCTGGTGGTCTTAGGTTATAGGCCCAAAAGGTGCCCTGCCGCATCATATGGTAGCTCAATTTTTACCTTTTCAAGCAGCTCCATTCAGTTTGCGTTAGTGCTGTTGCCACTTTACATCCCACCAGCAGCCAGAAGGTACACAATTCTCTAAAACCCCCTCAGCATTTATCGTTTGTAGACTTTTTGCTGATGGTTATGACTGGTGTGAACTGAAACCTTTTTGAATTTGAATTTGCTTGTGGCTTATAATTCCTTATACTGAGCTTTAGGCATGTCCTTTTTTTTCTTTTCCTTTTTTTTAAAGAGTGAGTACAACTTCCCTCCTCTTATTGACTTCTTGAAAAATTTCTCATGTGTTGAATTTTCTTGCCTATTGCCTACGCCAGGGAATGTTTTGAGGGCCTGTGTCATTTAGAGCCCTGCAGTCCTTGTGACTATATAAGCAACCATTGGCACTGGGTTTAAAGCTGCTGTTGTGGGAAACAGCCACAAGGCGGCAGCATTATTACGTTCTCAACTCTTGTTACTAGGGCAACTGAGTCTACCTTGAGGCAGTTTTCCAAGGTTGTAAATTAGAGTAGAATGTGCTGGGACAAGCCCCAGAAGTTTATGTCTCCTTACTTATGTTTGTTTTTTAAACTTAATTTATATTTCTTGTCGGAGTAAATTTGATTAGAGTGTTTTGATTGTCTGGCTGTACAGAATCTGCTCAATGATTCATACATACGTCTGTTCATCTTCGGATACTGTTACCATGTATGTGATCACAAAATGTATATTTTGAAGGTATTGGTGATGATATAATTCATGTAATTTATATGTTATATGTTTATATACATTTAACATACATTAGTATATGTATGTTAACCCCATAGTCCTAATTTACCCATCCTCCCACCTTTCATTTTGGCTAACCATTAGTTTATTTGATAAGTCTGTGAGTGTCTTTTTCTGTGGAAATATGTTCATTGGTAGCAATCTTAGGATAACATGTATAAATGATATCATAGGACATTTGTCATACCCTTTTGACTTACTTATCGTTATATGATTAGTTCTAGGCTCAACTGTAGTCCTGAAAACGGTATTGTTCATTTTTTTCCCGAGGCTACTATTCCATTCTGTCCATATACCACTTCTTCTTTTTCCCGTCATCTGTTTATGGACCTTTTTTTTGCTTCCATGTCTTGGCTCTTTCAATATTGCTGCAGTGCACATTTGCCTGCCTCTGTCTTTCCTATTCTGGTGGTCTTAGGTTATAGGCCCAAAAGGTGCCCTGCCGCATCATATGGTAGCTCAATTTTTACCTTTTCAAGCAGCTCCATTCAGTTTGCGTTAGTGCTGTTGCCACTTTACATCCCACCAGCAGCCAGAAGGTACACAATTCTCTAAAACCCCCTCAGCATTTATCGTTTGTAGACTTTTTGCTGATGGTTATGACTGGTGTGAACTGAAACCTTTTTGAATTTGAATTTGCTTGTGACTTATAATTCCTTATACTGAGCTTTAGGCATGTCCTTTTTTTTCTTTTCCTTTTTTTTAAAGAGTGAGTACAACTTCCCTCCTCTTATTGACTTCTTCAAAAATTTCTCATGTGTTGAATTTTCTTGCCTATTGCCTACGCCAGGGAATGTTTTGAGGGCCTGTGTCATTTAGAGCCCTGCAGTCCTTGTGACTATATAAGCAACCATTGGCACTGGGTTTAAAGCTGCTGTTGTGGGAAACAGCCACAAGGCGGCAGCATTATTACGTTCTCAACTCTTGTTACTAGGGCAACTGAGTCTACCTTGAGGCAGTTTTCCAAGGTTGTAAATTAGAGTAGAATGTGCTGGGACAAGCCCCAGAAGTTTATGTCTCCTTACTTATGTTTGTTTTTTAAACTTAATTTATATTTCTTGTCGGAGTAAATTTGATTAGAGTGTTTTGATTGCCTGGCTGTACAGAATCTGCTCAATGATTCATACATACGTCTGTTCATCTTCGGATACTGTTACCATGTATGTGATCACAAAATGTATATTTTGAAGGTATTGGTGATGATATAATTCATGTAATTTATATGTTATATGTTTATATACATTTAACATACATTAGTATATGTATGTTAACCCCATAGTCCTAATTTACCCATCCTCCCACCTTTCATTTTGGCTAACCATTAGTTTATTTGATAAGTCTGTGAGTGTCTTTTTCTGTGGAAATATTTTCATTGGTAGCAATCTTAGGATAACATGTATAAATGATATCATAGGCTGTTTGTCATACCCTTTTCACTTACTTAACCTTATATGATTATTTCAAGGCTCAGCTGTAGTCCAGAAAACGGCATTGTTCATTTTTTTCCCGAGCTTACTATTCCATTCTGTCCATATACCACTTCTTCTTTTTCCATTCATATGTTTATGGACCTTTTTTTTTGCTTTCATGTCTTGGCTATTTCAATATTACTGCAGTGCACATTTGCCTGCCTCTGTCTTTCCGATCCTGGTGGTCTTCGTTTATAGGCTCAAAGGTGCCCTGCCGCATCCTATGGTAGCTCAATTTTTACCTTGTAAAGCAGCTCCATTCAGTTCTTGTTAGTGCTTTTACCACTTTACATCCCACCAGCAGCTAGTAGGTATGAGTTGTCTAAAACCCATTCAGCATTTATAGTTTGTAGACTTTTTGCTAATGGCCATTTGACTGGTGTGAGCTGAAACCTTTTTGGAGGTTGGAAACGCATGTGGCTAATAATTCCTTATACTGAGCTTTAACCATATCCTTTTTCTTCGTTTCCTTTTTTTGTTAAAGAGTAGGTACAACTTCCCTCCTCTCTTGACTTCTTGAAAAATTTCTCATGTGTTGAATTTTCCTGCCTATTCCCTACCCCAGGGCATTTTTTGAGGGCAGGTGTCATTTAGAGCCCTGCATTCCTTGGGACTATTAAGCAACCATTAGCAGTGGGTTTAAAGCTGCTCTTGTGCGAAACAGCCACAAGGCGGCAGCATTATTACGTTCTCAACTCTTGTTACTTGGGCAAAAGAGTCTTCCTGGAGGTAGGGTTCCGAGGTTGTAAATTAGAGTGGAATGTGCAGGGACAAGCCCCCAGAAGTTTATGTCTCCTTACTTATGTTTGTTTTTTAAATTTAGTTTCTATTTCTTATCGGAGTAAATTTGATTAGAGTGTGTTGATTGTCTGGCTGTACAGAATCTGCTCAATGATTCATACTTATGTCTGTTCACCTTTGGACCCTGTTACCATGTATGTGATTACAGAATGTATATTTTAAAGGTATTGGTGATTATATAATTCATATAATTTATCTGTTATATGTTTATATACATTTAACATACATTAGTATATGTATATTAACCCCATAGTCCTAATTTACCCATCCTCCCACCTTTCCTTTTGGCTAACCATTAGTTTACTTGATAAGTCTGTGAGGGTCTTTTTCTGTGGAAATATGTTCTTTGGTAGCAATCTTAGGATAACATGTATAAATGATATCATAGGATATTTGTCATACCCTTTTGACTTACTTAACCTTATATGATTATTTGTAGGCTCAACTGTAGTCGTGAAAACGGCATTGTTCCTTTTTTTCCCGAGGCTACTATTCCATTTGGTACGTATACCACTTCATCTTTGTCCATTCATTTGTTTATGGACCTTTTTTTTGCTTCCATGTCTTGGCTATTTCAATATTGTTGCAGTGCATATTTGCCTGCATCTGTCTTTCCGATTTTGGTGGTTTTATATTATAGGCCCAAAAGGTGCCCTGCCGCATCATATGTTAACTCAATTTTTACCTTTTCAAGCAGCTCCATTCAGTTTTCATTAGTGCTCTTACCACTTTACATCCCACCGGCACCAAGAAGGTACACAGTTCTCTAAAACCCCTTCATCATTTATAGTTTGTAGACTTTTTGCTGCTGGTCATGACTGGTGTGAGCTGAAACCTTATTGAATTTGAATTTGCATATGGCTAATAATTTCCTTTACTGAGCTTTAGGCATGCCCTTTTTTTCTTTTCCTTTTTTTTTAAAGAGTGAGTACAACCTCCCTCCTCTTATTGACTTCTTGAAAAATTTCTCATGTGTTGAATTTTCTTGCCTATTCCCTACCCCAGGGCATTTTTTGAGGGCCTGTGTCATTTACAGCCCTGCAGTCCTTGTGAGTCTATAAGCAACCATTGGCACTGGGTTTAAAGCTGCTGTTGTGGGAAATAGCCACAAGGCAGCAGCATTATTACGTTCTCAACACTTGTTACTAGGGCAGCAGAGTCTTCCTGGAGGTAGTGTTCCGAGGTTGTAAACTAGAGTGGAATGTGCTGGGACAAGCCCCCAGAAGTTTATATCTCCTTACTTATGTTTGTTTTTTAAATTTATTTTCTACTTCTTATCGGAGTAAATTTGATTAGAGTGTTTTGATTGTCTGGCTGTACAGAATCTGCTCAATGATTCATACATATGTCTGTTCATCTTCGGAACCTGTTACCATGTATGTGATTACAGAATGTATATTTTGAAGGGATTGGTGATTATATAATTCATATCATTTATATGTTATATGTTTATGTACATTTAACTTACATTAGTATATTCATGTTAACCCCATAGTCCTAATTTACCCATCCCCCCACCTTTCATTTTGGCTAACCATTAGTTTATTTGATAAGTCTGTGAGTGTCTTTTTCTGTGGAAATATGTTCATTGGTAGCAATCTTAGGATAACATGTATAAATGATATCATAGGACATTTGTCATACCCTTTTGACTTACTTATCGTTATATGATTATTTCTAGGCTCAACTGTAGTCCTGCAAACGGCATTGTTCATTTTTTTCCCGAGGCTACTATTCCATTCTGTCCATATACCACTTCTTCTTTTTCCCGTCATCTGTTTATGGACCTTTTTTTGCTTCCATGTCTTGGCTCTTTCAATATTGCTGCAGTGCACATTTGCCTGCCTCTGTCTTTCCGATTCTGGTGGTCTTAGGTTATAGGCCCAAAAGGTGCCCTGCCGCATCATATGGTAGCTCAATTTTTACCTTTTCAAGCACAGCTCCATTCAGTTTGCGTTAGTGCTGTTGCCACTTTACATCCCACCAGCAGCCAGAAGGTACACAGTTCTCTAAAACCCCCTCAGCATTTATCGTTTGTAGGCTTTTTGCTGATGGTTATGACTGGTGTGAACTGAAACCTTTTTGAATTTGAATTTGCTTGTGGCTTATAATTCCTTATACTGAGCTTTAGGCATGTCCTTTTTTTTCTTTTCCTTTTTTTTTAAAGAGTGAGTACAACTTCCCTCCTCTTATTGACTTCTTGAAAAATTTCTCATATGTTGAAGTTTCTTGCCTATTGCCTACGCCAGGGCATGTTTTGAGGGCCTGTGTCATTTAGAGCCCTGCAGTCCTTGTGACTATATAAGCAACCATTGGCACTGGGTTTAAAGCTGCTGTTGTGGGAAACAGCCACAAGGCAGCAGCATTATTACGTTTTCAACTCTTGTTACTAGGGCAACTGAGTCTTCCTGGAGGCAGTTTTCCAAGGTTGTAAATTAGAGTGGAATGTGCTTGGACAAGCCCCAGAAGTTTATGTCTCCTTACTTATGTTTGTTTTTTAAACTTAATTTATACTTCTTGTCGGAGTAAATTTGATTAGAGTGTTTTGATTGTCTGGCTGTACAGAATCTGCTCAATGATTCATACATATGTCTGTTCATCTTCGGATCCTGTTACCATGTATGTGATCACAAAATATATATTTTCAAGGTATTGGTGATTATATAATTCATATAGTTTAACTGTTATATGTTTATATACATTTAACATACATTAGTATATGTATGTTAACCCCATAGTCCTAATTTACCCATCCTCCCACGTTTCATTTTGGCTAACCATTAGTTTCTTTGGTAAGTCTGTGAGTGTGTTTTTCTGTGGAAATATGTTCATTGGTAGCAATCTTAGGATAACATGTATAAATGATATCATAGGATGTTTGTCATACCCTTTTCACTTACTTAACCTTATATGATTATTTCTAGGCTCAACTGTAGTCCTGAAAACGGCATTGTTCATTTTTTTCGCGAGGCTACTATTACATTTGGTACGTATACCACTTCGTCTTTGTCCATTCATCTGTTTATGGACCTATTTTCTGCTTCCATGTCTTGGCTATTTCAATATTGCTGCAGTGCACATTGGCCTGCCTGTGTTTTTCAGATTCTGGTGGTCTTAGGTTATAGGCCCAAAAGGTGCCATGCCGCATCATATGGTAGCTCAATTTTTACCTTTTCAAGCATCTCCATTCAGTTTGCATTAGTGTTGTTACCACGTTACATCCCAGCAGCAGCTTGAAGGTACACAGTTCTCTAAAACCCCTTCAGCATTTATCGTTTGTAGACTTTTTGCTGATGGTTATGACTGGTGTGAGCTGAAACCTTTTTGAATTTGAATTTGCATGTGGCTAATAATTCCTTATACTGAGCTTTAGGCATGTCCTTTTTTTGTTTTCCTTTTTTTTAAAGAGTGAGTACAACTTCCCTCCTCTTATTGACTTCTTGAAAAATTTCTCATGTGTTGAATTTTCTTGCCTATTCCCTACCCCAGGGCATTTCTTGAGGGCCTGTGTCATTTACAGCCCTGCAGTCCTTGTGACTATGTAGGCAACCATTGGCAGTGGGTTTAAAGCTGCTGCTGTGGGAAACAGCCACATGGCGGCAGCATTATTACGTCCTCAACTCTTGTTAATGGGGCAAAAGACTCTTCCTGGAGGTAGTGTTCCAAGGTTGGAAATTAGAGTGGAATGTGCTGGGAGAAGCCCCCAGAAGTTTATCTCTCCTTACTTATGTTTGTTTTTTAAATTTAATTTCTATTTCTTATCGGAGTAAATCTGATTAGAGTGTTTTGATTTTCTGGCTGTACAGAATCTGCTCATTGATTCATATTTATGTTTCTTCATCTTCGGATCCTGTTACCATGTATGTGATTACAGAATATATATTTTAAAGGTATTCGTGATTATATAATTCATATACTTTATATGTTATATGTTTATATACATTTAACATACATTAGTATATGTATGTTAACCCCATAGTCCTAAGTTACCCATCCTCCCACCTTTCATTTTGGCTAACCATTAGTTTATTTGATAAGTCTGTGAGTGTCTTTTTCTGTGGAAATATGTTCATTGGTAGCAATTTTACGATAACATATATAAATGATATCATAGGATATTTGTCATACCCTTTTCACTTACTTAACGTTATATGATTATTTCTAGGCTCAACTGTAGTCCTGAAAACGGCATTGTTCATTTTTTTCACGAGCCTACTATTCCATTCTGTCCATATACCACTTCGTCTTTGTCCATACATCTGTTTATGGACCTTTTTTTTTCCTTCCATGTCTTGGCTATTTCAATGTTGCTGCAGTGCACATTTACCTGCCTCTGTCTTTCCGATTCTGGTGGTCTTAGGTTATAGGCCCAAAAGGTGCCCTGCCGCATCATATGGTAGCTCAATTTTTACCTTTTCATGCAGCTCCATTCAGTTTGCGTCAGTGCTGTTGCCACTTTACATCCCACCAGCAACTAGAAGGTACACAGTTCTCTAAAACCCCTTCAGCATTTATAGTTTGTAGACTTTTTGCTGATGGTCATGACTCTTGTGAGCTTAAACCTTTTTGAATTTGAATATGTATGTGGCTAATAATTCCTTATACTGAGCTTTAGGCATGTCCTTTTTTTTGTTTTCCTTTTTTTTAAAGAGTGAGTACAACTTCCCTCCTCTTATTGACTTTTTGAAAAATTTCTCATGTGTTGAATTTTCTTGCCTATTCCCTACCCCAGGGCATGTTTTGTGGGCCTGTGTCATTTACAGCCCTGCAGTCCTTGTGACTATATAACCAACCATTGGCACTGGGTTTAAAGCTGCTGTTGTGGGAAAGAGCCACGAGACGGCAGCATTATTACATTCTCAACTCTTGTTATTAGGGCAACAGAGTCTTCCTGGAGGTAGTGTTCCCAGGTTGTAAATTAGAGAGGAATGTCCTGGGACAAGCCCCCAGAAGTTTATGTCTCCTTACTTATATTTGTTTTTTAAATTTAATTTCTATTTCTTATCGGAGTAAATTTGATTAGAGTGTTTTGATTGTCTGGCTGTACAGAATCTGCTCAATGATTCATACATACGTCTGTTCATCTTCGGATACTGTTACCATGTATGTGATCACAAAATGTATATTTTGAAGGTATTGGTGATGATATAATTCTTGTAATTTATATGTTATATGTTTATATACATTTAACATACATTAGTATATGTATGTTAACCCCATAGTCCTAATTTACCCATCCTCCCACCTTTCATTTTGGCTAACCATTAGTTTATTTGATAAGTCTGTGAGTGTCTTTTTCTGTGGAAATATGTTCATTGGTAGCAATCTTAGGATAACATGTATAAATGATATCATAGGCTGTTTGTCATACCCTTTTCACTTACTTAACCTTATATGATTATTTCAAGGCTCAGCTGTAGTCCAGAAAACGGCATTGTTCATTTTTTTCCCGAGCTTACTATTCCATTCTGTCCATATACCACTTCTTCTTTTTCCATTCATATGTTTATGGACCTTTTTTTTTGCTTTCATGTCTTGGCTATTTCAATATTACTGCAGTGCACATTTGCCTGCCTCTGTCTTTCCGATCCTGGTGGTCTTCGTTTATAGGCTCAAAGGTGCCCTGCCGCATCCTATGGTAGCTCAATTTTTACCTTGTAAAGCAGCTCCATTCAGTTCTTGTTAGTGCTTTTACCACTTTACATCCCACCAGCAGCTAGTAGGTATGAGTTGTCTAAAACCCATTCAGCATTTATAGTTTGTAGACTTTTTGCTAATGGCCATTTGACTGGTGTGAGCTGAAACCTTTTTGGAGGTTGGAAACGCATGTGGCTAATAATTCCTTATACTGAGCTTTAACCATATCCTTTTTCTTCGTTTCCTTTTTTTGTTAAAGAGTAGGTACAACTTCCCTCCTCTCTTGACTTCTTGAAAAATTTCTCATGTGTTGAATTTTCCTGCCTATTCCCTACCCCAGGGCATTTTTTGAGGGCAGGTGTCATTTAGAGCCCTGCATTCCTTGGGACTATTAAGCAACCATTAGCAGTGGGTTTAAAGCTGCTCTTGTGCGAAACAGCCACAAGGCGGCAGCATTATTACGTTCTCAACTCTTGTTACTTGGGCAAAAGAGTCTTCCTGGAGGTAGGGTTCCGAGGTTGTAAATTAGAGTGGAATGTGCAGGGACAAGCCCCCAGAAGTTTATGTCTCCTTACTTATGTTTGTTTTTTAAATTTAGTTTCTATTTCTTATCGGAGTAAATTTGATTAGAGTGTGTTGATTGTCTGGCTGTACAGAATCTGCTCAATGATTCATACTTATGTCTGTTCACCTTTGGACCCTGTTACCATGTATGTGATTACAGAATGTATATTTTAAAGGTATTGGTGATTATATAATTCATATAATTTATCTGTTATATGTTTATATACATTTAACATACATTAGTATATGTATATTAACCCCATAGTCCTAATTTACCCATCCTCCCACCTTTCCTTTTGGCTAACCATTAGTTTACTTGATAAGTCTGTGAGTGTCTTTTTCTGTGGAAATATGTTCTTTGGTAGCAATCTTAGGATAACATGTATAAATGATATCATAGGATATTTGTCATACCCTTTTGACTTACTTAACCTTATATGATTATTTGTAGGCTCAACTGTAGTCGTGAAAACGGCATTGTTCCTTTTTTTCCCGAGGCTACTATTCCATTTGGTACGTATACCACTTCATCTTTGTCCATTCATTTGTTTATGGACCTTTTTTTTGCTTCCATGTCTTGGCTATTTCAATATTGTTGCAGTGCATATTTGCCTGCATCTGTCTTTCCGATTTTGGTGGTTTTATATTATAGGCCCAAAAGGTGCCCTGCCGCATCATATGTTAACTCAATTTTTACCTTTTCAAGCAGCTCCATTCAGTTTTCGTTAGTGCTCTTACCACTTTACATCCCACCGGCACCAAGAAGGTACACAGTTCTCTAAAACCCCTTCAGCATTTATAGTTTGTAGACTTTTTGCTGCTGGTCATGACTGGTGTGAGCTGAAACCTTATTGAATTTGAATTTGCATATGGCTAATAATTTCCTTTACTGAGCTTTAGGCATGCCCTTTTTTTCTTTTCCTTTTTTTTTAAAGAGTGAGTACAACCTCCCTCCTCTTATTGACTTCTTGAAAAATTTCTCATGTGTTGAATTTTCTTGCCTATTCCCTACCCCAGGGCATTTTTTGAGGGCCTGTGTCATTTACAGCCCTGCAGTCCTTGTGAGTCTATAAGCAACCATTGGCACTGGGTTTAAAGCTGCTGTTGTGGGAAATAGCCACAAGGCAGCAGCATTATTACGTTCTCAACACTTGTTACTAGGGCAGCAGAGTCTTCCTGGAGGTAGTGTTCCGAGGTTGTAAACTAGAGTGGAATGTGCTGGGACAAGCCCCCAGAAGTTTATATCTCCTTACTTATGTTTGTTTTTTAAATTTATTTTCTACTTCTTATCGGAGTAAATTTGATTAGAGTGTTTTGATTGTCTGGCTGTACAGAATCTGCTCAATGATTCATACATATGTCTGTTCATCTTCGGAACCTGTTACCATGTATGTGATTACAGAATGTATATTTTGAAGGGATTGGTGATTATATAATTCATATCATTTATATGTTATATGTTTATGTACATTTAACTTACATTAGTATATTCATGTTAACCCCATAGTCCTAATTTACCCATCCCCCCACCTTTCATTTTGGCTAACCATTAGTTTATTTGATAAGTCTGTGAGTGTCTTTTTCTGTGGAAATATGTTCATTGGTAGCAATCTTAGGATAACATGTATAAATGATATCATAGGACATTTGTCATACCCTTTTGACTTACTTATCGTTATATGATTATTTCTAGGCTCAACTGTAGTCCTGCAAACGGCATTGTTCATTTTTTTCCCGAGGCTACTATTCCATTCTGTCCATATACCACTTCTTCTTTTTCCCGTCATCTGTTTATGGACCTTTTTTTGCTTCCATGTCTTGGCTCTTTCAATATTGCTGCAGTGCACATTTGCCTGCCTCTGTCTTTCCGATTCTGGTGGTCTTAGGTTATAGGCCCAAAAGGTGCCCTGCCGCATCATATGGTAGCTCAATTTTTACCTTTTCAAGCACAGCTCCATTCAGTTTGCGTTAGTGCTGTTGCCACTTTACATCCCACCAGCAGCCAGAAGGTACACAGTTCTCTAAAACCCCCTCAGCATTTATCGTTTGTAGGCTTTTTGCTGATGGTTATGACTGGTGTGAACTGAAACCTTTTTGAATTTGAATTTGCTTGTGGCTTATAATTCCTTATACTGAGCTTTAGGCATGTCCTTTTTTTTCTTTTCCTTTTTTTTTAAAGAGTGAGTACAACTTCCCTCCTCTTATTGACTTCTTGAAAAATTTCTCATATGTTGAAGTTTCTTGCCTATTGCCTACGCCAGGGCATGTTTTGAGGGCCTGTGTCATTTAGAGCCCTGCAGTCCTTGTGACTATATAAGCAACCATTGGCACTGGGTTTAAAGCTGCTGTTGTGGGAAACAGCCACAAGGCAGCAGCATTATTACGTTTTCAACTCTTGTTACTAGGGCAACTGAGTCTTCCTGGAGGCAGTTTTCCAAGGTTGTAAATTAGAGTGGAATGTGCTGGGACAAGCCCCAGAAGTTTATGTCTCCTTACTTATGTTTGTTTTTTAAACTTAATTTATACTTCTTGTCGGAGTAAATTTGATTAGAGTGTTTTGATTGTCTGGCTGTACAGAATCTGCTCAATGATTCATACATATGTCTGTTCATCTTCGGATCCTGTTACCATGTATGTGATCACAAAATATATATTTTCAAGGTATTGGTGATTATATAATTCATATAGTTTAACTGTTATATGTTTATATACATTTAACATACATTAGTATATGTATGTTAACCCCATAGTCCTAATTTACCCATCCTCCCACGTTTCATTTTGGCTAACCATTAGTTTCTTTGGTAAGTCTGTGAGTGTGTTTTTCTGTGGAAATATGTTCATTGGTAGCAATCTTAGGATAACATGTATAAATGATATCATAGGATGTTTGTCATACCCTTTTCACTTACTTAACCTTATATGATTATTTCTAGGCTCAACTGTAGTCCTGAAAACGGCATTGTTCATTTTTTTCGCGAGGCTACTATTACATTTGGTACGTATACCACTTCGTCTTTGTCCATTCATCTGTTTATGGACCTATTTTCTGCTTCCATGTCTTGGCTATTTCAATATTGCTGCAGTGCACATTGGCCTGCCTGTGTTTTTCAGATTCTGGTGGTCTTAGGTTATAGGCCCAAAAGGTGCCATGCCGCATCATATGGTAGCTCAATTTTTACCTTTTCAAGCATCTCCATTCAGTTTGCATTAGTGTTGTTACCACGTTACATCCCAGCAGCAGCTTGAAGGTACACAGTTCTCTAAAACCCCTTCAGCATTTATCGTTTGTAGACTTTTTGCTGATGGTTATGACTGGTGTGAGCTGAAACCTTTTTGAATTTGAATTTGCATGTGGCTAATAATTCCTTATACTGAGCTTTAGGCATGTCCTTTTTTTGTTTTCCTTTTTTTTAAAGAGTGAGTACAACTTCCCTCCTCTTATTGACTTCTTGAAAAATTTCTCATGTGTTGAATTTTCTTGCCTATTCCCTACCCCAGGGCATTTCTTGAGGGCCTGTGTCATTTACAGCCCTGCAGTCCTTGTGACTATGTAGGCAACCATTGGCAGTGGGTTTAAAGCTGCTGCTGTGGGAAACAGCCACATGGCGGCAGCATTATTACGTCCTCAACTCTTGTTAATGGGGCAAAAGACTCTTCCTGGAGGTAGTGTTCCAAGGTTGGAAATTAGAGTGGAATGTGCTGGGAGAAGCCCCCAGAAGTTTATCTCTCCTTACTTATGTTTGTTTTTTAAATTTAATTTCTATTTCTTATCGGAGTAAATCTGATTAGAGTGTTTTGATTTTCTGGCTGTACAGAATCTGCTCATTGATTCATATTTATGTTTCTTCATCTTCGGATCCTGTTACCATGTATGTGATTACAGAATATATATTTTAAAGGTATTCGTGATTATATAATTCATATACTTTATATGTTATATGTTTATATACATTTAACATACATTAGTATATGTATGTTAACCCCATAGTCCTAAGTTACCCATCCTCCCACCTTTCATTTTGGCTAACCATTAGTTTATTTGATAAGTCTGTGAGTGTCTTTTTCTGTGGAAATATGTTCATTGGTAGCAATTTTACGATAACATATATAAATGATATCATAGGATATTTGTCATACCCTTTTCACTTACTTAACGTTATATGATTATTTCTAGGCTCAACTGTAGTCCTGAAAACGGCATTGTTCATTTTTTTCACGAGCCTACTATTCCATTCTGTCCATATACCACTTCGTCTTTGTCCATACATCTGTTTATGGACCTTTTTTTTTCCTTCCATGTCTTGGCTATTTCAATGTTGCTGCAGTGCACATTTACCTGCCTCTGTCTTTCCGATTCTGGTGGTCTTAGGTTATAGGCCCAAAAGGTGCCCTGCCGCATCATATGGTAGCTCAATTTTTACCTTTTCATGCAGCTCCATTCAGTTTGCGTTACTGCTGTTGCCACTTTACATCCCACCAGCAACTAGAAGGTACACAGTTCTCTAAAACCCCTTCAGCATTTATAGTTTGTAGACTTTTTGCTGATGGTCATGACTCTTGTGAGCTTAAACCTTTTTGAATTTGAATATGTATGTGGCTAATAATTCCTTATACTGAGCTTTAGGCATGTCCTTTTTTTTGTTTTCCTTTTTTTTAAAGAGTGAGTACAACTTCCCTCCTCTTATTGACTTTTTGAAAAATTTCTCATGTGTTGAATTTTCTTGCCTATTCCCTACCCCAGGGCATGTTTTGTGGGCCTGTGTCATTTACAGCCCTGCAGTCCTTGTGACTATATAACCAACCATTGGCACTGGGTTTAAAGCTGCTGTTGTGGGAAAGAGCCACGAGACGGCAGCATTATTACATTCTCAACTCTTGTTATTAGGGCAACAGAGTCTTCCTGGAGGTAGTGTTCCCAGGTTGTAAATTAGAGAGGAATGTCCTGGGACAAGCCCCCAGAAGTTTATGTCTCCTTACTTATATTTGTTTTTTAAATTTAATTTCTATTTCTTATCGGAGTAAATTTGATTAGAGTGTTTTGATTGTCTGGCTGTACAGAATCTGCTCAATGATTCATACATACGTCTGTTCATCTTCGGATACTGTTACCATGTATGTGATCACAAAATGTATATTTTGAAGGTATTGGTGATGATATAATTCTTGTAATTTATATGTTATATGTTTATATACATTTAACATACATTAGTATATGTATGTTAACCCCATAGTCCTAATTTACCCATCCTCCCACCTTTCATTTTGGCTAACCATTAGTTTATTTGATAAGTCTGTGAGTGTCTTTTTCTGTGGAAATATGTTCATTGGTAGCAATCTTAGGATAACATGTATAAATGATATCATAGGCTGTTTGTCATACCCTTTTCACTTACTTAACCTTATATGATTATTTCAAGGCTCAGCTGTAGTCCAGAAAACGGCATTGTTCATTTTTTTCCCGAGCTTACTATTCCATTCTGTCCATATACCACTTCTTCTTTTTCCATTCATATGTTTATGGACCTTTTTTTTTGCTTTCATGTCTTGGCTATTTCAATATTACTGCAGTGCACATTTGCCTGCCTCTGTCTTTCCGATCCTGGTGGTCTTCGTTTATAGGCTCAAAGGTGCCCTGCCGCATCCTATGGTAGCTCAATTTTTACCTTGTAAAGCAGCTCCATTCAGTTCTTGTTAGTGCTTTTACCACTTTACATCCCACCAGCAGCTAGTAGGTATGAGTTGTCTAAAACCCATTCAGCATTTATAGTTTGTAGACTTTTTGCTAATGGCCATTTGACTGGTGTGAGCTGAAACCTTTTTGGAGGTTGGAAACGCATGTGGCTAATAATTCCTTATACTGAGCTTTAACCATATCCTTTTTCTTCGTTTCCTTTTTTTGTTAAAGAGTAGGTACAACTTCCCTCCTCTCTTGACTTCTTGAAAAATTTCTCATGTGTTGAATTTTCCTGCCTATTCCCTACCCCAGGGCATTTTTTGAGGGCAGGTGTCATTTAGAGCCCTGCATTCCTTGGGACTATTAAGCAACCATTAGCAGTGGGTTTAAAGCTGCTCTTGTGCGAAACAGCCACAAGGCGGCAGCATTATTACGTTCTCAACTCTTGTTACTTGGGCAAAAGAGTCTTCCTGGAGGTAGGGTTCCGAGGTTGTAAATTAGAGTGGAATGTGCAGGGACAAGCCCCCAGAAGTTTATGTCTCCTTACTTATGTTTGTTTTTTAAATTTAGTTTCTATTTCTTATCGGAGTAAATTTGATTAGAGTGTGTTGATTGTCTGGCTGTACGGAATCTGCTCAATGATTCATACTTATGTCTGTTCACCTTTGGACCCTGTTACCATGTATGTGATTACAGAATGTATATTTTAAAGGTATTGGTGATTATATAATTCATATAATTTATCTGTTATATGTTTATATACATTTAACATACATTAGTATATGTATATTAACCCCATAGTCCTAATTTACCCATCCTCCCACCTTTCCTTTTGGCTAACCATTAGTTTACTTGATAAGTCTGTGAGTGTCTTTTTCTGTGGAAATATGTTCTTTGGTAGCAATCTTAGGATAACATGTATAAATGATATCATAGGATATTTGTCATACCCTTTTGACTTACTTAACCTTATATGATTATTTGTAGGCTCAACTGTAGTCGTGAAAACGGCATTGTTCCTTTTTTTCCCGAGGCTACTATTCCATTTGGTACGTATACCACTTCATCTTTGTCCATTCATTTGTTTATGGACCTTTTTTTTGCTTCCATGTCTTGGCTATTTCAATATTGTTGCAGTGCATATTTGCCTGCATCTGTCTTTCCGATTTTGGTGGTTTTATATTATAGGCCCAAAAGGTGCCCTGCCGCATCATATGTTAACTCAATTTTTACCTTTTCAAGCAGCTCCATTCAGTTTTCGTTAGTGCTCTTACCACTTTACATCCCACCGGCACCAAGAAGGTACACAGTTCTCTAAAACCCCTTCATCATTTATAGTTTGTAGACTTTTTGCTGCTGGTCATGACTGGTGTGAGCTGAAACCTTATTGAATTTGAATTTGCATATGGCTAATAATTTCCTTTACTGAGCTTTAGGCATGCTCTTTTTTTCTTTTCCTTTTTTTTTAAAGAGTGAGTACAACCTCCCTCCTCTTATTGACTTCTTGAAAAATTTCTCATGTGTTGAATTTTCTTGCCTATTCCCTACCCCAGGGCATTTTTTGAGGGCCTGTGTCATTTACAGCCCTGCAGTCCTTGTGAGTCTATAAGCAACCATTGGCACTGGGTTTAAAGCTGCTGTTGTGGGAAATAGCCACAAGGCAGCAGCGTTATTACGTTCTCAACACTTGTTACTAGGGCAGCATAGTCTTCCTGGAGGTAGTGTTCCGAGGTTGTAAACTAGAGTGGAATGTGCTGGGACAAGCCCCCAGAAGTTTATATCTCCTTACTTATGTTTGTTTTTTAAATTTATTTTCTACTTCTTATCGGAGTAAATTTGATTAGAGTGTTTTGATTGTCTGGCTGTACAGAATCTGCTCAATGATTCATACATATGTCTGTTCATCTTCGGATCCTGTTACCATGTATGTGATTACAGAATGTATATTTTGAAGGGATTAGTGATTATATAATTCATATCATTTATATGTTATATGTTTATGTACATTTAACTTACATTAGTATATTTATGTTAACCCCATAGTTCTAATTTACCCATCCCCCCACCCTTCATTTTGGCTAACCATTAGTTTATTTGATAAGTCTGTGAGTGTCTTTTTCTGTGGAAATATGTTCATTGGTAGCAATCTTAGGATAACATGTATAAATGATATCATAGGACATTTGTCATACCCTTTTGACTTACTTATCGTTATATGATTAGTTCTAGGCTCAACTGTAGTCCTGAAAACGGTATTGTTCATTTTTTTCCCGAGGCTACTATTCCATTCTGTCCATATACCACTTCTTCTTTTTCCCGTCATCTGTTTATGGACCTTTTTTTTGCTTCCATGTCTTGGCTCTTTCAATATTGCTGCAGTGCACATTTGCCTGCCTCTGTCTTTCCTATTCTGGTGGTCTTAGGTTATAGGCCCAAAAGGTGCCCTGCCGCATCATATGGTAGCTCAATTTTTACCTTTTCAAGCAGCTCCATTCAGTTTGCGTTAGTGCTGTTGCCACTTTACATCCCACCAGCAGCCAGAAGGTACACAATTCTCTAAAACCCCCTCAGCATTTATCGTTTGTAGACTTTTTGCTGATGGTTATGACTGGTGTGAACTGAAACCTTTTTGAATTTGAATTTGCTTGTGGCTTATAATTCCTTATACTGAGCTTTAGGCATGTCCTTTTTTTTCTTTTCCTTTTTTTTAAAGAGTGAGTACAACTTCCCTCCTCTTATTGACTTCTTGAAAAATTTCTCATGTGTTGAATTTTCTTGCCTATTGCCTACGCCAGGGAATGTTTTGAGGGCCTGTGTCATTTAGAGCCCTGCAGTCCTTGTGACTATATAAGCAACCATTGGCACTGGGTTTTAAGCTGCTGTTGTGGGAAACAGCCACAAGGCGGCAGCATTATTACGTTCTCAACTCTTGTTACTAGGGCAACTGAGTCTACCTTGAGGCAGTTTTCCAAGGTTGTAAATTAGAGTAGAATGTGCTGGGACAAGCCCCAGAAGTTTATGTCTCCTTACTTATGTTTGTTTTTTAAACTTAATTTATATTTCTTGTCGGAGTAAATTTGATTAGAGTGTTTTGATTGCCTGGCTGTACAGAATCTGCTCAATGATTCATACATACGTCTGTTCTTCTTCGGATACTGTTACATGTATGTGATCACAAAATGTATATTTTGAAGGTATTGGTGATGATATAATTCATGTAATTTATATGTTATATGTTTATATACATTTAACATACATTAGTATATGTATGTTAACCCCATAGTCCTAATTTACCCATCCTCCCACCTTTCATTTTGGCTAACCATTAGTTTATTTGATAAGTCTGTGAGTGTCTTTTTCTGTGGAAATATTTTCATTGGTAGCAATCTTAGGATAACATGTATAAATGATATCATAGGCTGTTTGTCATACCCTTTTCACTTACTTAACCTTATATGATTATTTCAAGGCTCAGCTGTAGTCCAGAAAACGGCATTGTTCATTTTTTTCCCGAGCTTACTATTCCATTCTGTCCATATACCACTTCTTCTTTTTCCATTCATATGTTTATGGACCTTTTTTTTTGCTTTCATGTGTTGGCTATTTCAATATTACTGCAGTGCACATTTGCCTGCCTCTGTCTTTCCGATCCTGGTGGTCTTCGTTTATAGGCTCAAAGGTGCCCTGCCGCATCCTATGGTAGCTCAATTTTTACCTTGTAAAGCAGCTCCATTCAGTTCTTGTTAGTGCTTTTACCACTTTACATCCCACCAGCAGCTAGTAGGTATGAGTTGTCTAAAACCCATTCAGCATTTATAGTTTGTAGACTTTTTGCTAATGGCCATTTGACTGGTGTGAGCTGAAACCTTTTTGGAGGTTGGAAACGCATGTGGCTAATAATTCCTTATACTGAGCTTTAACCATATCCTTTTTCTTCGTTTCCTTTTTTTGTTAAAGAGTAGGTACAACTTCCCTCCTCTCTTGACTTCTTGAAAAATTTCTCATGTGTTGAATTTTCCTGCCTATTCCCTACCCCAGGGCATTTTTTGAGGGCAGGTGTCATTTAGAGCCCTGCATTCCTTGGGACTATTAAGCAACCATTAGCAGTGGGTTTAAAGCTGCTCTTGTGCGAAACAGCCACAAGGCGGCAGCATTATTACGTTCTCAACTCTTGTTACTTGGGCAAAAGAGTCTTCCTGGAGGTAGGGTTCCGAGGTTGTAAATTAGAGTGGAATGTGCAGGGACAAGCCCCCAGAAGTTTATGTCTCCTTACTTATGTTTGTTTTTTAAATTTAGTTTCTATTTCTTATCGGAGTAAATTTGATTAGAGTGTGTTGATTGTCTGGCTGTACAGAATCTGCTCAATGATTCATACTTATGTCTGTTCACCTTTGGACCCTGTTACCATGTATGTGATTACAGAATGTATATTTTAAAGGTATTGGTGATTATATAATTCATATAATTTATCTGTTATATGTTTATATACATTTAACATACATTAGTATATGTATATTAACCCCATAGTCCTAATTTACCCATCCTCCCACCTTTCCTTTTGGCTAACCATTAGTTTACTTGATAAGTCTGTGAGTGTCTTTTTCTGTGGAAATATGTTCTTTGGTAGCAATCTTAGGATAACATGTATAAATGATATCATAGGACATTTGTCATACCCTTTTGACTTACTTATCGTTATATGATTATTTCTAGGCTCAACTGTAGTCCTGCAAACGGCATTGTTCATTTTTTTCCCGAGGCTACTATTCCATTCTGTCCATATACCACTTCTTCTTTTTCCCGTCATCTGTTTATGGACCTTTTTTTGCTTCCATGTCTTGGCTCTTTCAATATTGCTGCAGTGCACATTTGCCTGCCTCTGTCTTTCCGATTCTGGTGGTCTTAGGTTATAGGCCCAAAAGGTGCCCTGCCGCATCATATGGTAGCTCAATTTTTACCTTTTCAAGCACAGCTCCATTCAGTTTGCGTTAGTGCTGTTGCCACTTTACATCCCACCAGCAGCCAGAAGGTACACAGTTCTCTAAAACCCCCTCAGCATTTATCGTTTGTAGGCTTTTTGCTGATGGTTATGACTGGTGTGAACTGAAACCTTTTTGAATTTGAATTTGCTTGTGGCTTATAATTCCTTATACTGAGCTTTAGGCATGTCCTTTTTTTTCTTTTCCTTTTTTTTTAAAGAGTGAGTACAACTTCCCTCCTCTTATTGACTTCTTGAAAAATTTCTCATATGTTGAAGTTTCTTGCCTATTGCCTACGCCAGGGCATGTTTTGAGGGCCTGTGTCATTTAGAGCCCTGCAGTCCTTGTGACTATATAAGCAACCATTGGCACTGGGTTTAAAGCTGCTGTTGTGGGAAACAGCCACAAGGCAGCAGCATTATTACGTTTTCAACTCTTGTTACTAGGGCAACTGAGTCTTCCTGGAGGCAGTTTTCCAAGGTTGTAAATTAGAGTGGAATGTGCTGGGACAAGCCCCAGAAGTTTATGTCTCCTTACTTATGTTTGTTTTTTAAACTTAATTTATACTTCTTGTCGGAGTAAATTTGATTAGAGTGTTTTGATTGTCTGGCTGTACAGAATCTGCTCAATGATTCATACATATGTCTGTTCATCTTCGGATCCTGTTACCATGTATGTGATCACAAAATATATATTTTCAAGGTATTGGTGATGATATAATTCATATAGTTTAACTGTTATATGTTTATATACATTTAACATACATTAGTATATGTATGTTAACCCCATAGTCCTAATTTACCCATCCTCCCACGTTTCATTTTGGCTAACCATTAGTTTCTTTGGTAAGTCTGTGAGTGTGTTTTTCTGTGGAAATATGTTCATTGGTAGCAATCTTAGGATAACATGTATAAATGATATCATAGGATGTTTGTCATACCCTTTTCACTTACTTAACCTTATATGATTATTTCTAGGCTCAACTGTAGTCCTGAAAACGGCATTGTTCATTTTTTTCGCGAGGCTACTATTACATTTGGTACGTATACCACTTCGTCTTTGTCCATTCATCTGTTTATGGACCTATTTTCTGCTTCCATGTCTTGGCTATTTCAATATTGCTGCAGTGCACATTGGCCTGCCTGTGTTTTTCAGATTCTGGTGGTCTTAGGTTATAGGCCCAAAAGGTGCCATGCCGCATCATATGGTAGCTCAATTTTTACCTTTTCAAGCATCTCCATTCAGTTTGCATTAGTGTTGTTACCACGTTACATCCCAGCAGCAGCTTGAAGGTACACAGTTCTCTAAAACCCCTTCAGCATTTATCGTTTGTAGACTTTTTGCTGATGGTTATGACTGGTGTGAGCTGAAACCTTTTTGAATTTGAATTTGCATGTGGCTAATAATTCCTTATACTGAGCTTTAGGCATGTCCTTTTTTTGTTTTCCTTTTTTTTAAAGAGTGAGTACAACTTCCCTCCTCTTATTGACTTCTTGAAAAATTTCTCATGTGTTGAATTTTCTTGCCTATTCCCTACCCCAGGGCATTTCTTGAGGGCCTGTGTCATTTACAGCCCTGCAGTCCTTGTGACTATGTAGGCAACCATTGGCAGTGGGTTTAAAGCTGCTGCTGTGGGAAACAGCCACATGGCGGCAGCATTATTACGTCCTCAACTCTTGTTAATGGGGCAAAAGACTCTTCCTGGAGGTAGTGTTCCAAGGTTGGAAATTAGAGTGGAATGTGCTGGGAGAAGCCCCCAGAAGTTTATCTCTCCTTACTTATGTTTGTTTTTTAAATTTAATTTCTATTTCTTATCGGAGTAAATCTGATTAGAGTGTTTTGATTTTCTGGCTGTACAGAATCTGCTCATTGATTCATATTTATGTTTCTTCATCTTCGGATCCTGTTACCATGTATGTGATTACAGAATATATATTTTAAAGGTATTCGTGATTATATAATTCATATACTTTATATGTTATATGTTTATATACATTTAACATACATTAGTATATGTATGTTAACCCCATAGTCCTAAGTTACCCATCCTCCCACCTTTCATTTTGGCTAACCATTAGTTTATTTGATAAGTCTGTGAGTGTCTTTTTCTGTGGAAATATGTTCATTGGTAGCAATTTTACGATAACATATATAAATGATATCATAGGATATTTGTCATACCCTTTTCACTTACTTAACGTTATATGATTATTTCTAGGCTCAACTGTAGTCCTGAAAACGGCATTGTTCATTTTTTTCACGAGCCTACTATTCCATTCTGTCCATATACCACTTCGTCTTTGTCCATACATCTGTTTATGGACCTTTTTTTTTCCTTCCATGTCTTGGCTATTTCAATGTTGCTGCAGTGCACATTTACCTGCCTCTGTCTTTCCGATTCTGGTGGTCTTAGGTTATAGGCCCAAAAGGTGCCCTGCCGCATCATATGGTAGCTCAATTTTTACCTTTTCATGCAGCTCCATTCAGTTTGCGTCACTGCTGTTGCCACTTTACATCCCACCAGCAACTAGAAGGTACACAGTTCTCTAAAACCCCTTCAGCATTTATAGTTTGTAGACTTTTTGCTGATGGTCATGACTCTTGTGAGCTTAAACCTTTTTGAATTTGAATATGTATGTGGCTAATAATTCCTTATACTGAGCTTTAGGCATGTCCTTTTTTTTGTTTTCCTTTTTTTTAAAGAGTGAGTACAACTTCCCTCCTCTTATTGACTTTTTGAAAAATTTCTCATGTGTTGAATTTTCTTGCCTATTCCCTACCCCAGGGCATGTTTTGTGGGCCTGTGTCATTTACAGCCCTGCAGTCCTTGTGACTATATAACCAACCATTGGCACTGGGTTTAAAGCTGCTGTTGTGGGAAAGAGCCACGAGACGGCAGCATTATTACATTCTCAACTCTTGTTATTAGGGCAACAGAGTCTTCCTGGAGGTAGTGTTCCCAGGTTGTAAATTAGAGAGGAATGTCCTGGGACAAGCCCCCAGAAGTTTATGTCTCCTTACTTATATTTGTTTTTTAAATTTAATTTCTATTTCTTATCGGAGTAAATTTGATTAGAGTGTTTTGATTGTCTGGCTGTACAGAATCTGCTCAATGATTCATACATACGTCTGTTCATCTTCGGATACTGTTACCATGTATGTGATCACAAAATGTATATTTTGAAGGTATTGGTGATGATATAATTCTTGTAATTTATATGTTATATGTTTATATACATTTAACATACATTAGTATATGTATGTTAACCCCATAGTCCTAATTTACCCATCCTCCCACCTTTCATTTTGGCTAACCATTAGTTTATTTGATAAGTCTGTGAGTGTCTTTTTCTGTGGAAATATGTTCATTGGTAGCAATCTTAGGATAACATGTATAAATGATATCATAGGCTGTTTGTCATACCCTTTTCACTTACTTAACCTTATATGATTATTTCAAGGCTCAGCTGTAGTCCAGAAAACGGCATTGTTCATTTTTTTCCCGAGCTTACTATTCCATTCTGTCCATATACCACTTCTTCTTTTTCCATTCATATGTTTATGGACCTTTTTTTTTGCTTTCATGTCTTGGCTATTTCAATATTACTGCAGTGCACATTTGCCTGCCTCTGTCTTTCCGATCCTGGTGGTCTTCGTTTATAGGCTCAAAGGTGCCCTGCCGCATCCTATGGTAGCTCAATTTTTACCTTGTAAAGCAGCTCCATTCAGTTCTTGTTAGTGCTTTTACCACTTTACATCCCACCAGCAGCTAGTAGGTATGAGTTGTCTAAAACCCATTCAGCATTTATAGTTTGTAGACTTTTTGCTAATGGCCATTTGACTGGTGTGAGCTGAAACCTTTTTGGAGGTTGGAAACGCATGTGGCTAATAATTCCTTATACTGAGCTTTAACCATATCCTTTTTCTTCGTTTCCTTTTTTTGTTAAAGAGTAGGTACAACTTCCCTCCTCTCTTGACTTCTTGAAAAATTTCTCATGTGTTGAATTTTCCTGCCTATTCCCTACCCCAGGGCATTTTTTGAGGGCAGGTGTCATTTAGAGCCCTGCATTCCTTGGGACTATTAAGCAACCATTAGCAGTGGGTTTAAAGCTGCTCTTGTGCGAAACAGCCACAAGGCAGCAGCATTATTACGTTCTCAACTCTTGTTACTTGGGCAAAAGAGTCTTCCTGGAGGTAGGGTTCCGAGGTTGTAAATTAGAGTGGAATGTGCAGGGACAAGCCCCCAGAAGTTTATGTCTCCTTACTTATGTTTGTTTTTTAAATTTAGTTTCTATTTCTTATCGGAGTAAATTTGATTAGAGTGTGTTGATTGTCTGGCTGTACAGAATCTGCTCAATGATTCATACTTATGTCTGTTCACCTTTGGACCCTGTTACCATGTATGTGATTACAGAATGTATATTTTAAAGGTATTGGTGATTATATAATTCATATAATTTATCTGTTATATGTTTATATACATTTAACATACATTAGTATATGTATATTAACCCCATAGTCCTAATTTACCCATCCTCCCACCTTTCCTTTTGGCTAACCATTAGTTTACTTGATAAGTCTGTGAGTGTCTTTTTCTGTGGAAATATGTTCTTTGGTAGCAATCTTAGGATAACATGTATAAATGATATCATAGGATATTTGTCATACCCTTTTGACTTACTTAACCTTATATGATTATTTGTAGGCTCAACTGTAGTCGTGAAAACGGCATTGTTCCTTTTTTTCCCGAGGCTACTATTCCATTTGGTACGTATACCACTTCATCTTTGTCCATTCATTTGTTTATGGACCTTTTTTTTGCTTCCATGTCTTGGCTATTTCAATATTGTTGCAGTGCATATTTGCCTGCATCTGTCTTTCCGATTTTGGTGGTTTTATATTATAGGCCCAAAAGGTGCCCTGCCGCATCATATGTTAACTCAATTTTTACCTTTTCAAGCAGCTCCATTCAGTTTTCGTTAGTGCTCTTACCACTTTACATCCCACCGGCACCAAGAAGGTACACAGTTCTCTAAAACCCCTTCATCATTTATAGTTTGTAGACTTTTTGCTGCTGGTCATGACTGGTGTGAGCTGAAACCTTATTGAATTTGAATTTGCATATGGCTAATAATTTCCTTTACTGAGCTTTAGGCATGCTCTTTTTTTCTTTTCCTTTTTTTTTAAAGAGTGAGTACAACCTCCCTCCTCTTATTGACTTCTTGAAAAATTTCTCATGTGTTGAATTTTCTTGCCTATTCCCTACCCCAGGGCATTTTTTGAGGGCCTGTGTCATTTACAGCCCTGCAGTCCTTGTGAGTCTATAAGCAACCATTGGCACTGGGTTTAAAGCTGCTGTTGTGGGAAATAGCCACAAGGCAGCAGCGTTATTACGTTCTCAACACTTGTTACTAGGGCAGCAGAGTCTTCCTGGAGGTAGTGTTCCGAGGTTGTAAACTAGAGTGGAATGTGCTGGGACAAGCCCCCAGAAGTTTATATCTCCTTACTTATGTTTGTTTTTTAAATTTATTTTCTACTTCTTATCGGAGTAAATTTGATTAGAGTGTTTTGATTGTCTGGCTGTACAGAATCTGCTCAATGATTCATACATATGTCTGTTCATCTTCGGATCCTGTTACCATGTATGTGATTACAGAATGTATATTTTGAAGGGATTAGTGATTATATAATTCATATCATTTATATGTTATATGTTTATGTACATTTAACTTACATTAGTATATTTATGTTAACCCCATAGTTCTAATTTACCCATCCCCCCACCCTTCATTTTGGCTAACCATTAGTTTATTTGATAAGTCTGTGAGTGTCTTTTTCTGTGGAAATATGTTCATTGGTAGCAATCTTAGGATAACATGTATAAATGATATCATAGGACATTTGTCATACCCTTTTGACTTACTTATCGTTATATGATTAGTTCTAGGCTCAACTGTAGTCCTGCAAACGGCATTGTTCATTTTTTTCCCGAGGCTACTATTCCATTCTGTCCATATACCACTTCTTCTTTTTCCCGTCATCTGTTTATGGACCTTTTTTTGCTTCCATGTCTTGGCTCTTTCAATATTGCTGCAGTGCACATTTGCCTGCCTCTGTCTTTCCGATTCTGGTGGTCTTAGGTTATAGGCCCAAAAGGTGCCCTGCCGCATCATATGGTAGCTCAATTTTTACCTTTTCAAGCACAGCTCCATTCAGTTTGCGTTAGTGCTGTTGCCACTTTACATCCCACCAGCAGCCAGAAGGTACACAGTTCTCTAAAACCCCCTCAGCATTTATCGTTTGTAGGCTTTTTGCTGATGGTTATGACTGGTGTGAACTGAAACCTTTTTGAATTTGAATTTGCTTGTGGCTTATAATTCCTTATACTGAGCTTTAGGCATGTCCTTTTTTTTCTTTTCCTTTTTTTTTAAAGAGTGAGTACAACTTCCCTCCTCTTATTGACTTCTTGAAAAATTTCTCATATGTTGAAGTTTCTTGCCTATTGCCTACGCCAGGGCATGTTTTGAGGGCCTGTGTCATTTAGAGCCCTGCAGTCCTTGTGACTATATAAGCAACCATTGGCACTGGGTTTAAAGCTGCTGTTGTGGGAAACAGCCACAAGGCAGCAGCATTATTACGTTTTCAACTCTTGTTACTAGGGCAACTGAGTCTTCCTGGAGGCAGTTTTCCAAGGTTGTAAATTAGATTTGAATGTGCTGGGACAAGCCCCAGAAGTTTATGTCTCCTTACTTATGTTTGTTTTTTAAACTTAATTTATACTTCTTGTCGGAGTAAATTTGATTAGAGTGTTTTGATTGTCTGGCTGTACAGAATCTGCTCAATGATTCATACATATGTCTGTTCATCTTCGGATCCTGTTACCATGTATGTGATCACAAAATATATATTTTCAAGGTATTGGTGATTATATAATTCATATAGTTTAACTGTTATATGTTTATATACATTTAACATACATTAGTATATGTATGTTAACCCCATAGTCCTAATTTACCCATCCTCCCACGTTTCATTTTGGCTAACCATTAGTTTCTTTGGTAAGTCTGTGAGTGTGTTTTTCTGTGGAAATATGTTCATTGGTAGCAATCTTAGGATAACATGTATAAATGATATCATAGGATGTTTGTCATACCCTTTTCACTTACTTAACCTTATATGATTATTTCTAGGCTCAACTGTAGTCCTGAAAACGGCATTGTTCATTTTTTTCGCGAGGCTACTATTACATTTGGTACGTATACCACTTCGTCTTTGTCCATTCATCTGTTTATGGACCTATTTTCTGCTTCCATGTCTTGGCTATTTCAATATTGCTGCAGTGCACATTGGCCTGCCTGTGTTTTTCAGATTCTGGTGGTCTTAGGTTATAGGCCCAAAAGGTGCCATGCCGCATCATATGGTAGCTCAATTTTTACCTTTTCAAGCATCTCCATTCAGTTTGCATTAGTGTTGTTACCACGTTACATCCCAGCAGCAGCTTGAAGGTACACAGTTCTCTAAAACCCCTTCAGCATTTATCGTTTGTAGACTTTTTGCTGATGGTTATGACTGGTGTGAGCTGAAACCTTTTTGAATTTGAATTTGCATGTGGCTAATAATTCCTTATACTGAGCTTTAGGCATGTCCTTTTTTTGTTTTCCTTTTTTTTAAAGAGTGAGTACAACTTCCCTCCTCTTATTGACTTCTTGAAAAATTTCTCATGTGTTGAATTTTCTTGCCTATTCCCTACCCCAGGGCATTTCTTGAGGGCCTGTGTCATTTACAGCCCTGCAGTCCTTGTGACTATGTAGGCAACCATTGGCAGTGGGTTTAAAGCTGCTGCTGTGGGAAACAGCCACATGGCGGCAGCATTATTACGTCCTCAACTCTTGTTAATGGGGCAAAAGACTCTTCCTGGAGGTAGTGTTCCAAGGTTGGAAATTAGAGTGGAATGTGCTGGGAGAAGCCCCCAGAAGTTTATCTCTCCTTACTTATGTTTGTTTTTTAAATTTAATTTCTATTTCTTATCGGAGTAAATCTGATTAGAGTGTTTTGATTTTCTGGCTGTACAGAATCTGCTCATTGATTCATATTTATGTTTCTTCATCTTCGGATCCTGTTACCATGTATGTGATTACAGAATATATATTTTAAAGGTATTCGTGATTATATAATTCATATACTTTATATGTTATATGTTTATATACATTTAACATACATTAGTATATGTATGTTAACCCCATAGTCCTAAGTTACCCATCCTCCCACCTTTCATTTTGGCTAACCATTAGTTTATTTGATAAGTCTGTGAGTGTCTTTTTCTGTGGAAATATGTTCATTGGTAGCAATTTTACGATAACATATATAAATGATATCATAGGATATTTGTCATACCCTTTTCACTTACTTAACGTTATATGATTATTTCTAGGCTCAACTGTAGTCCTGAAAACGGCATTGTTCATTTTTTTCACGAGCCTACTATTCCATTCTGTCCATATACCACTTCGTCTTTGTCCATACATCTGTTTATGGACCTTTTTTTTTCCTTCCATGTCTTGGCTATTTCAATGTTGCTGCAGTGCACATTTACCTGCCTCTGTCTTTCCGATTCTGGTGGTCTTAGGTTATAGGCCCAAAAGGTGCCCTGCCGCATCATATGGTAGCTCAATTTTTACCTTTTCATGCAGCTCCATTCAGTTTGCGTCACTGCTGTTGCCACTTTACATCCCACCAGCAACTAGAAGGTACACAGTTCTCTAAAACCCCTTCAGCATTTATAGTTTGTAGACTTTTTGCTGATGGTCATGACTCTTGTGAGCTTAAACCTTTTTGAATTTGAATATGTATGTGGCTAATAATTCCTTATACTGAGCTTTAGGCATGTCCTTTTTTTTGTTTTCCTTTTTTTTAAAGAGTGAGTACAACTTCCCTCCTCTTATTGACTTTTTGAAAAATTTCTCATGTGTTGAATTTTCTTGCCTATTCCCTACCCCAGGGCATGTTTTGTGGGCCTGTGTCATTTACAGCCCTGCAGTCCTTGTGACTATATAACCAACCATTGGCACTGGGTTTAAAGCTGCTGTTGTGGGAAAGAGCCACGAGACGGCAGCATTATTACATTCTCAACTCTTGTTATTAGGGCAACAGAGTCTTCCTGGAGGTAGTGTTCCCAGGTTGTAAATTAGAGAGGAATGTCCTGGGACAAGCCCCCAGAAGTTTATGTCTCCTTACTTATATTTGTTTTTTAAATTTAATTTCTATTTCTTATCGGAGTAAATTTGATTAGAGTGTTTTGATTGTCTGGCTGTACAGAATCTGCTCAATGATTCATACATACGTCTGTTCATCTTCGGATACTGTTACCATGTATGTGATCACAAAATGTATATTTTGAAGGTATTGGTGATGATATAATTCTTGTAATTTATATGTTATATGTTTATATACATTTAACATACATTAGTATATGTATGTTAACCCCATAGTCCTAATTTACCCATCCTCCCACCTTTCATTTTGGCTAACCATTAGTTTATTTGATAAGTCTGTGAGTGTCTTTTTCTGTGGAAATATGTTCATTGGTAGCAATCTTAGGATAACATGTATAAATGATATCATAGGCTGTTTGTCATACCCTTTTCACTTACTTAACCTTATATGATTATTTCAAGGCTCAGCTGTAGTCCAGAAAACGGCATTGTTCATTTTTTTCCCGAGCTTACTATTCCATTCTGTCCATATACCACTTCTTCTTTTTCCATTCATATGTTTATGGACCTTTTTTTTTGCTTTCATGTCTTGGCTATTTCAATATTACTGCAGTGCACATTTGCCTGCCTCTGTCTTTCCGATCCTGGTGGTCTTCGTTTATAGGCTCAAAGGTGCCCTGCCGCATCCTATGGTAGCTCAATTTTTACCTTGTAAAGCAGCTCCATTCAGTTCTTGTTAGTGCTTTTACCACTTTACATCCCACCAGCAGCTAGTAGGTATGAGTTGTCTAAAACCCATTCAGCATTTATAGTTTGTAGACTTTTTGCTAATGGCCATTTGACTGGTGTGAGCTGAAACCTTTTTGGAGGTTGGAAACGCATGTGGCTAATAATTCCTTATACTGAGCTTTAACCATATCCTTTTTCTTCGTTTCCTTTTTTTGTTAAAGAGTAGGTACAACTTCCCTCCTCTCTTGACTTCTTGAAAAATTTCTCATGTGTTGAATTTTCCTGCCTATTCCCTACCCCAGGGCATTTTTTGAGGGCAGGTGTCATTTAGAGCCCTGCATTCCTTGGGACTATTAAGCAACCATTAGCAGTGGGTTTAAAGCTGCTCTTGTGCGAAACAGCCACAAGGCAGCAGCATTATTACGTTCTCAACTCTTGTTACTTGGGCAAAAGAGTCTTCCTGGAGGTAGGGTTCCGAGGTTGTAAATTAGAGTGGAATGTGCAGGGACAAGCCCCCAGAAGTTTATGTCTCCTTACTTATGTTTGTTTTTTAAATTTAGTTTCTATTTCTTATCGGAGTAAATTTGATTAGAGTGTGTTGATTGTCTGGCTGTACAGAATCTGCTCAATGATTCATACTTATGTCTGTTCACCTTTGGACCCTGTTACCATGTATGTGATTACAGAATGTATATTTTAAAGGTATTGGTGATTATATAATTCATATAATTTATCTGTTATATGTTTATATACATTTAACATACATTAGTATATGTATATTAACCCCATAGTCCTAATTTACCCATCCTCCCACCTTTCCTTTTGGCTAACCATTAGTTTACTTGATAAGTCTGTGAGTGTCTTTTTCTGTGGAAATATGTTCTTTGGTAGCAATCTTAGGATAACATGTATAAATGATATCATAGGATATTTGTCATACCCTTTTGACTTACTTAACCTTATATGATTATTTGTAGGCTCAACTGTAGTCGTGAAAACGGCATTGTTCCTTTTTTTCCCGAGGCTACTATTCCATTTGGTACGTATACCACTTCATCTTTGTCCATTCATTTGTTTATGGACCTTTTTTTTGCTTCCATGTCTTGGCTATTTCAATATTGTTGCAGTGCATATTTGCCTGCATCTGTCTTTCCGATTTTGGTGGTTTTATATTATAGGCCCAAAAGGTGCCCTGCCGCATCATATGTTAACTCAATTTTTACCTTTTCAAGCAGCTCCATTCAGTTTTCGTTAGTGCTCTTACCACTTTACATCCCACCGGCACCAAGAAGGTACACAGTTCTCTAAAACCCCTTCATCATTTATAGTTTGTAGACTTTTTGCTGCTGGTCATGACTGGTGTGAGCTGAAACCTTATTGAATTTGAATTTGCATATGGCTAATAATTTCCTTTACTGAGCTTTAGGCATGCTCTTTTTTTCTTTTCCTTTTTTTTTAAAGAGTGAGTACAACCTCCCTCCTCTTATTGACTTCTTGAAAAATTTCTCATGTGTTGAATTTTCTTGCCTATTCCCTACCCCAGGGCATTTTTTGAGGGCCTGTGTCATTTACAGCCCTGCAGTCCTTGTGAGTCTATAAGCAACCATTGGCACTGGGTTTAAAGCTGCTGTTGTGGGAAATAGCCACAAGGCAGCAGCGTTATTACGTTCTCAACACTTGTTACTAGGGCAGCATAGTCTTCCTGGAGGTAGTGTTCCGAGGTTGTAAACTAGAGTGGAATGTGCTGGGACAAGCCCCCAGAAGTTTATATCTCCTTACTTATGTTTGTTTTTTAAATTTATTTTCTACTTCTTATCGGAGTAAATTTGATTAGAGTGTTTTGATTGTCTGGCTGTACAGAATCTGCTCAATGATTCATACATATGTCTGTTCATCTTCGGATCCTGTTACCATGTATGTGATTACAGAATGTATATTTTGAAGGGATTAGTGATTATATAATTCATATCATTTATATGTTATATGTTTATGTACATTTAACTTACATTAGTATATTTATGTTAACCCCATAGTTCTAATTTACCCATCCCCCCACCCTTCATTTTGGCTAACCATTAGTTTATTTGATAAGTCTGTGAGTGTCTTTTTCTGTGGAAATATGTTCATTGGTAGCAATCTTAGGATAACATGTATAAATGATATCATAGGACATTTGTCATACCCTTTTGACTTACTTATCGTTATATGATTAGTTCTAGGCTCAACTGTAGTCCTGAAAACGGTATTGTTCATTTTTTTCCCGAGGCTACTATTCCATTCTGTCCATATACCACTTCTTCTTTTTCCCGTCATCTGTTTATGGACCTTTTTTTTGCTTCCATGTCTTGGCTCTTTCAATATTGCTGCAGTGCACATTTGCCTGCCTCTGTCTTTCCTATTCTGGTGGTCTTAGGTTATAGGCCCAAAAGGTGCCCTGCCGCATCATATGGTAGCTCAATTTTTACCTTTTCAAGCAGCTCCATTCAGTTTGCGTTAGTGCTGTTGCCACTTTACATCCCACCAGCAGCCAGAAGGTACACAATTCTCTAAAACCCCCTCAGCATTTATCGTTTGTAGACTTTTTGCTGATGGTTATGACTGGTGTGAACTGAAACCTTTTTGAATTTGAATTTGCTTGTGGCTTATAATTCCTTATACTGAGCTTTAGGCATGTCCTTTTTTTTCTTTTCCTTTTTTTTAAAGAGTGAGTACAACTTCCCTCCTCTTATTGACTTCTTGAAAAATTTCTCATGTGTTGAATTTTCTTGCCTATTGCCTACGCCAGGGAATGTTTTGAGGGCCTGTGTCATTTAGAGCCCTGCAGTCCTTGTGACTATATAAGCAACCATTGGCACTGGGTTTAAAGCTGCTGTTGTGGGAAACAGCCACAAGGCGGCAGCATTATTACGTTCTCAACTCTTGTTACTAGGGCAACTGAGTCTACCTTGAGGCAGTTTTCCAAGGTTGTAAATTAGAGTAGAATGTGCTGGGACAAGCCCCAGAAGTTTATGTCTCCTTACTTATGTTTGTTTTTTAAACTTAATTTATATTTCTTGTCGGAGTAAATTTGATTAGAGTGTTTTGATTGCCTGGCTGTACAGAATCTGCTCAATGATTCATACATACGTCTGTTCATCTTCGGATACTGTTACCATGTATGTGATCACAAAATGTATATTTTGAAGGTATTGGTGATGATATAATTCATGTAATTTATATGTTATATGTTTATATACATTTAACATACATTAGTATATGTATGTTAACCCCATAGTCCTAATTTACCCATCCTCCCACCTTTCATTTTGGCTAACCATTAGTTTATTTGATAAGTCTGTGAGTGTCTTTTTCTGTGGAAATATTTTCATTGGTAGCAATCTTAGGATAACATGTATAAATGATATCATAGGCTGTTTGTCATACCCTTTTCACTTACTTAACCTTATATGATTATTTCAAGGCTCAGCTGTAGTCCAGAAAACGGCATTGTTCATTTTTTTCCCGAGCTTACTATTCCATTCTGTCCATATACCACTTCTTCTTTTTCCATTCATATGTTTATGGACCTTTTTTTTTGCTTTCATGTGTTGGCTATTTCAATATTACTGCAGTGCACATTTGCCTGCCTCTGTCTTTCCGATCCTGGTGGTCTTCGTTTATAGGCTCAAAGGTGCCCTGCCGCATCCTATGGTAGCTCAATTTTTACCTTGTAAAGCAGCTCCATTCAGTTCTTGTTAGTGCTTTTACCACTTTACATCCCACCAGCAGCTAGTAGGTATGAGTTGTCTAAAACCCATTCAGCATTTATAGTTTGTAGACTTTTTGCTAATGGCCATTTGACTGGTGTGAGCTGAAACCTTTTTGGAGGTTGGAAACGCATGTGGCTAATAATTCCTTATACTGAGCTTTAACCATATCCTTTTTCTTCGTTTCCTTTTTTTGTTAAAGAGTAGGTACAACTTCCCTCCTCTCTTGACTTCTTGAAAAATTTCTCATGTGTTGAATTTTCCTGCCTATTCCCTACCCCAGGGCATTTTTTGAGGGCAGGTGTCATTTAGAGCCCTGCATTCCTTGGGACTATTAAGCAACCATTAGCAGTGGGTTTAAAGCTGCTCTTGTGCGAAACAGCCACAAGGCGGCAGCATTATTACGTTCTCAACTCTTGTTACTTGGGCAAAAGAGTCTTCCTGGAGGTAGGGTTCCGAGGTTGTAAACTAGAGTGGAATGTGCTGGGACAAGCCCCCAGAAGTTTATATCTCCTTACTTATGTTTGTTTTTTAAATTTATTTTCTACTTCTTATCGGAGTAAATTTGATTAGAGTGTTTTGATTGTCTGGCTGTACAGAATCTGCTCAATGATTCATACATATGTCTGTTCATCTTCGGATCCTGTTACCATGTATGTGATTACAGAATGTATATTTTGAAGGGATTAGTGATTATATAATTCATATCATTTATATGTTATATGTTTATGTACATTTAACTTACATTAGTATATTTATGTTAACCCCATAGTTCTAATTTACCCATCCCCCCACCCTTCATTTTGGCTAACCATTAGTTTATTTGATAAGTCTGTGAGTGTCTTTTTCTGTGGAAATATGTTCATTGGTAGCAATCTTAGGATAACATGTATAAATGATATCATAGGACATTTGTCATACCCTTTTGACTTACTTATCGTTATATGATTAGTTCTAGGCTCAACTGTAGTCCTGCAAACGGCATTGTTCATTTTTTCCCGAGGCTACTATTCCATTCTGTCCATATACCACTTCTTCTTTTTCCCGTCATCTGTTTATGGACCTTTTTTTGCTTCCATGTCTTGGCTCTTTCAATATTGCTGCAGTGCACATTTGCCTGCCTCTGTCTTTCCGATTCTGGTGGTCTTAGGTTATAGGCCCAAAAGGTGCCCTGCCGCATCATATGGTAGCTCAATTTTTACCTTTTCAAGCACAGCTCCATTCAGTTTGCGTTAGTGCTGTTGCCACTTTACATCCCACCAGCAGCCAGAAGGTACACAGTTCTCTAAAACCCCCTCAGCATTTATCGTTTGTAGGCTTTTTGCTGATGGTTATGACTGGTGTGAACTGAAACCTTTTTGAATTTGAATTTGCTTGTGGCTTATAATTCCTTATACTGAGCTTTAGGCATGTCCTTTTTTTTCTTTTCCTTTTTTTTTAAAGAGTGAGTACAACTTCCCTCCTCTTATTGACTTCTTGAAAAATTTCTCATATGTTGAAGTTTCTTGCCTATTGCCTACGCCAGGGCATGTTTTGAGGGCCTGTGTCATTTAGAGCCCTGCAGTCCTTGTGACTATATAAGCAACCATTGGCACTGGGTTTAAAGCTGCTGTTGTGGGAAACAGCCACAAGGCAGCAGCATTATTACGTTTTCAACTCTTGTTACTAGGGCAACTGAGTCTTCCTGGAGGCAGTTTTCCAAGGTTGTAAATTAGAGTGGAATGTGCTGGGACAAGCCCCAGAAGTTTATGTCTCCTTACTTATGTTTGTTTTTTAAACTTAATTTATACTTCTTGTCGGAGTAAATTTGATTAGAGTGTTTTGATTGTCTGGCTGTACAGAATCTGCTCAATGATTCATACATATGTCTGTTCATCTTCGGATCCTGTTACCATGTATGTGATCACAAAATATATATTTTCAAGGTATTGGTGATTATATAATTCATATAGTTTAACTGTTATATGTTTATATACATTTAACATACATTAGTATATGTATGTTAACCCCATAGTCCTAATTTACCCATCCTCCCACGTTTCATTTTGGCTAACCATTAGTTTCTTTGGTAAGTCTGTGAGTGTGTTTTTCTGTGGAAATATGTTCATTGGTAGCAATCTTAGGATAACATGTATAAATGATATCATAGGATGTTTGTCATACCCTTTTCACTTACTTAACCTTATATGATTATTTCTAGGCTCAACTGTAGTCCTGAAAACGGCATTGTTCATTTTTTTCGCGAGGCTACTATTACATTTGGTACGTATACCACTTCGTCTTTGTCCATTCATCTGTTTATGGACCTATTTTCTGCTTCCATGTCTTGGCTATTTCAATATTGCTGCAGTGCACATTGGCCTGCCTGTGTTTTTCAGATTCTGGTGGTCTTAGGTTATAGGCCCAAAAGGTGCCATGCCGCATCATATGGTAGCTCAATTTTTACCTTTTCAAGCATCTCCATTCAGTTTGCATTAGTGTTGTTACCACGTTACATCCCAGCAGCAGCTTGAAGGTACACAGTTCTCTAAAACCCCTTCAGCATTTATCGTTTGTAGACTTTTTGCTGATGGTTATGACTGGTGTGAGCTGAAACCTTTTTGAATTTGAATTTGCATGTGGCTAATAATTCCTTATACTGAGCTTTAGGCATGTCCTTTTTTTGTTTTCCTTTTTTTTAAAGAGTGAGTACAACTTCCCTCCTCTTATTGACTTCTTGAAAAATTTCTCATGTGTTGAATTTTCTTGCCTATTCCCTACCCCAGGGCATTTCTTGAGGGCCTGTGTCATTTACAGCCCTGCAGTCCTTGTGACTATGTAGGCAACCATTGGCAGTGGGTTTAAAGCTGCTGCTGTGGGAAACAGCCACATGGCGGCAGCATTATTACGTCCTCAACTCTTGTTAATGGGGCAAAAGACTCTTCCTGGAGGTAGTGTTCCAAGGTTGGAAATTAGAGTGGAATGTGCTGGGAGAAGCCCCCAGAAGTTTATCTCTCCTTACTTATGTTTGTTTTTTAAATTTAATTTCTATTTCTTATCGGAGTAAATCTGATTAGAGTGTTTTGATTTTCTGGCTGTACAGAATCTGCTCATTGATTCATATTTATGTTTCTTCATCTTCGGATCCTGTTACCATGTATGTGATTACAGAATATATATTTTAAAGGTATTCGTGATTATATAATTCATATACTTTATATGTTATATGTTTATATACATTTAACATACATTAGTATATGTATGTTAACCCCATAGTCCTAAGTTACCCATCCTCCCACCTTTCATTTTGGCTAACCATTAGTTTATTTGATAAGTCTGTGAGTGTCTTTTTCTGTGGAAATATGTTCATTGGTAGCAATTTTACGATAACATATATAAATGATATCATAGGATATTTGTCATACCCTTTTCACTTACTTAACGTTATATGATTATTTCTAGGCTCAACTGTAGTCCTGAAAACGGCATTGTTCATTTTTTTCACGAGCCTACTATTCCATTCTGTCCATATACCACTTCGTCTTTGTCCATACATCTGTTTATGGACCTTTTTTTTTCCTTCCATGTCTTGGCTATTTCAATGTTGCTGCAGTGCACATTTACCTGCCTCTGTCTTTCCGATTCTGGTGGTCTTAGGTTATAGGCCCAAAAGGTGCCCTGCCGCATCATATGGTAGCTCAATTTTTACCTTTTCATGCAGCTCCATTCAGTTTGCGTCACTGCTGTTGCCACTTTACATCCCACCAGCAACTAGAAGGTACACAGTTCTCTAAAACCCCTTCAGCATTTATAGTTTGTAGACTTTTTGCTGATGGTCATGACTCTTGTGAGCTTAAACCTTTTTGAATTTGAATATGTATGTGGCTAATAATTCCTTATACTGAGCTTTAGGCATGTCCTTTTTTTTGTTTTCCTTTTTTTTAAAGAGTGAGTACAACTTCCCTCCTCTTATTGACTTTTTGAAAAATTTCTCATGTGTTGAATTTTCTTGCCTATTCCCTACCCCAGGGCATGTTTTGTGGGCCTGTGTCATTTACAGCCCTGCAGTCCTTGTGACTATATAACCAACCATTGGCACTGGGTTTAAAGCTGCTGTTGTGGGAAAGAGCCACGAGACGGCAGCATTATTACATTCTCAACTCTTGTTATTAGGGCAACAGAGTCTTCCTGGAGGTAGTGTTCCCAGGTTGTAAATTAGAGAGGAATGTCCTGGGACAAGCCCCCAGAAGTTTATGTCTCCTTACTTATATTTGTTTTTTAAATTTAATTTCTATTTCTTATCGGAGTAAATTTGATTAGAGTGTTTTGATTGTCTGGCTGTACAGAATCTGCTCAATGATTCATACATACGTCTGTTCATCTTCGGATACTGTTACCATGTATGTGATCACAAAATGTATATTTTGAAGGTATTGGTGATGATATAATTCTTGTAATTTATATGTTATATGTTTATATACATTTAACATACATTAGTATATGTATGTTAACCCCATAGTCCTAATTTACCCATCCTCCCACCTTTCATTTTGGCTAACCATTAGTTTATTTGATAAGTCTGTGAGTGTCTTTTTCTGTGGAAATATGTTCATTGGTAGCAATCTTAGGATAACATGTATAAATGATATCATAGGCTGTTTGTCATACCCTTTTCACTTACTTAACCTTATATGATTATTTCAAGGCTCAGCTGTAGTCCAGAAAACGGCATTGTTCATTTTTTTCCCGAGCTTACTATTCCATTCTGTCCATATACCACTTCTTCTTTTTCCATTCATATGTTTATGGACCTTTTTTTTTGCTTTCATGTCTTGGCTATTTCAATATTACTGCAGTGCACATTTGCCTGCCTCTGTCTTTCCGATCCTGGTGGTCTTCGTTTATAGGCTCAAAGGTGCCCTGCCGCATCCTATGGTAGCTCAATTTTTACCTTGTAAAGCAGCTCCATTCAGTTCTTGTTAGTGCTTTTACCACTTTACATCCCACCAGCAGCTAGTAGGTATGAGTTGTCTAAAACCCATTCAGCATTTATAGTTTGTAGACTTTTTGCTAATGGCCATTTGACTGGTGTGAGCTGAAACCTTTTTGGAGGTTGGAAACGCATGTGGCTAATAATTCCTTATACTGAGCTTTAACCATATCCTTTTTCTTCGTTTCCTTTTTTTGTTAAAGAGTAGGTACAACTTCCCTCCTCTCTTGACTTCTTGAAAAATTTCTCATGTGTTGAATTTTCCTGCCTATTCCCTACCCCAGGGCATTTTTTGAGGGCAGGTGTCATTTAGAGCCCTGCATTCCTTGGGACTATTAAGCAACCATTAGCAGTGGGTTTAAAGCTGCTCTTGTGCGAAACAGCCACAAGGCAGCAGCATTATTACGTTCTCAACTCTTGTTACTTGGGCAAAAGAGTCTTCCTGGAGGTAGGGTTCCGAGGTTGTAAATTAGAGTGGAATGTGCAGGGACAAGCCCCCAGAAGTTTATGTCTCCTTACTTATGTTTGTTTTTTAAATTTAGTTTCTATTTCTTATCGGAGTAAATTTGATTAGAGTGTGTTGATTGTCTGGCTGTACAGAATCTGCTCAATGATTCATACTTATGTCTGTTCACCTTTGGACCCTGTTACCATGTATGTGATTACAGAATGTATATTTTAAAGGTATTGGTGATTATATAATTCATATAATTTATCTGTTATATGTTTATATACATTTAACATACATTAGTATATGTATATTAACCCCATAGTCCTAATTTACCCATCCTCCCACCTTTCCTTTTGGCTAACCATTAGTTTACTTGATAAGTCTGTGAGTGTCTTTTTCTGTGGAAATATGTTCTTTGGTAGCAATCTTAGGATAACATGTATAAATGATATCATAGGATATTTGTCATACCCTTTTGACTTACTTAACCTTATATGATTATTTGTAGGCTCAACTGTAGTCGTGAAAACGGCATTGTTCCTTTTTTTCCCGAGGCTACTATTCCATTTGGTACGTATACCACTTCATCTTTGTCCATTCATTTGTTTATGGACCTTTTTTTTGCTTCCATGTCTTGGCTATTTCAATATTGTTGCAGTGCATATTTGCCTGCATCTGTCTTTCCGATTTTGGTGGTTTTATATTATAGGCCCAAAAGGTGCCCTGCCGCATCATATGTTAACTCAATTTTTACCTTTTCAAGCAGCTCCATTCAGTTTTCGTTAGTGCTCTTACCACTTTACATCCCACCGGCACCAAGAAGGTACACAGTTCTCTAAAACCCCTTCATCATTTATAGTTTGTAGACTTTTTGCTGCTGGTCATGACTGGTGTGAGCTGAAACCTTATTGAATTTGAATTTGCATATGGCTAATAATTTCCTTTACTGAGCTTTAGGCATGCTCTTTTTTTCTTTTCCTTTTTTTTTAAAGAGTGAGTACAACCTCCCTCCTCTTATTGACTTCTTGAAAAATTTCTCATGTGTTGAATTTTCTTGCCTATTCCCTACCCCAGGGCATTTTTTGAGGGCCTGTGTCATTTACAGCCCTGCAGTCCTTGTGAGTCTATAAGCAACCATTGGCACTGGGTTTAAAGCTGCTGTTGTGGGAAATAGCCACAAGGCAGCAGCATTATTACGTTCTCAACACTTGTTACTAGGGCAGCATAGTCTTCCTGGAGGTAGTGTTCCGAGGTTGTAAACTAGAGTGGAATGTGCTGGGACAAGCCCCCAGAAGTTTATATCTCCTTACTTATGTTTGTTTTTTAAATTTATTTTCTACTTCTTATCGGAGTAAATTTGATTAGAGTGTTTTGATTGTCTGGCTGTACAGAATCTGCTCAATGATTCATACATATGTCTGTTCATCTTCGGATCCTGTTACCATGTATGTGATTACAGAATGTATATTTTGAAGGGATTAGTGATTATATAATTCATATCATTTATATGTTATATGTTTATGTACATTTAACTTACATTAGTATATTTATGTTAACCCCATAGTTCTAATTTACCCATCCCCCCACCCTTCATTTTGGCTAACCATTAGTTTATTTGATAAGTCTGTGAGTGTCTTTTTCTGTGGAAATATGTTCATTGGTAGCAATCTTAGGATAACATGTATAAATGATATCATAGGACATTTGTCATACCCTTTTGACTTACTTATCGTTATATGATTAGTTCTAGGCTCAACTGTAGTCCTGAAAACGGTATTGTTCATTTTTTTCCCGAGGCTACTATTCCATTCTGTCCATATACCACTTCTTCTTTTTCCCGTCATCTGTTTATGGACCTTTTTTTTGCTTCCATGTCTTGGCTCTTTCAATATTGCTGCAGTGCACATTTGCCTGCCTCTGTCTTTCCTATTCTGGTGGTCTTAGGTTATAGGCCCAAAAGGTGCCCTGCCGCATCATATGGTAGCTCAATTTTTACCTTTTCAAGCAGCTCCATTCAGTTTGCGTTAGTGCTGTTGCCACTTTACATCCCACCAGCAGCCAGAAGGTACACAATTCTCTAAAACCCCCTCAGCATTTATCGTTTGTAGACTTTTTGCTGATGGTTATGACTGGTGTGAACTGAAACCTTTTTGAATTTGAATTTGCTTGTGGCTTATAATTCCTTATACTGAGCTTTAGGCATGTCCTTTTTTTTCTTTTCCTTTTTTTTAAAGAGTGAGTACAACTTCCCTCCTCTTATTGACTTCTTGAAAAATTTCTCATGTGTTGAATTTTCTTGCCTATTGCCTACGCCAGGGAATGTTTTGAGGGCCTGTGTCATTTAGAGCCCTGCAGTCCTTGTGACTATATAAGCAACCATTGGCACTGGGTTTAAAGCTGCTGTTGTGGGAAACAGCCACAAGGCGGCAGCATTATTACGTTCTCAACTCTTGTTACTAGGGCAACTGAGTCTACCTTGAGGCAGTTTTCCAAGGTTGTAAATTAGAGTAGAATGTGCTGGGACAAGCCCCAGAAGTTTATGTCTCCTTACTTATGTTTGTTTTTTAAACTTAATTTATATTTCTTGTCGGAGTAAATTTGATTAGAGTGTTTTGATTGCCTGGCTGTACAGAATCTGCTCAATGATTCATACATACGTCTGTTCATCTTCGGATACTGTTACCATGTATGTGATCACAAAATGTATATTTTGAAGGTATTGGTGATGATATAATTCATGTAATTTATATGTTATATGTTTATATACATTTAACATACATTAGTATATGTATGTTAACCCCATAGTCCTAATTTACCCATCCTCCCACCTTTCATTTTGGCTAACCATTAGTTTATTTGATAAGTCTGTGAGTGTCTTTTTCTGTGGAAATATTTTCATTGGTAGCAATCTTAGGATAACATGTATAAATGATATCATAGGCTGTTTGTCATACCCTTTTCACTTACTTAACCTTATATGATTATTTCAAGGCTCAGCTGTAGTCCAGAAAACGGCATTGTTCATTTTTTTCCCGAGCTTACTATTCCATTCTGTCCATATACCACTTCTTCTTTTTCCATTCATATGTTTATGGACCTTTTTTTTTGCTTTCATGTGTTGGCTATTTCAATATTACTGCAGTGCACATTTGCCTGCCTCTGTCTTTCCGATCCTGGTGGTCTTCGTTTATAGGCTCAAAGGTGCCCTGCCGCATCCTATGGTAGCTCAATTTTTACCTTGTAAAGCAGCTCCATTCAGTTCTTGTTAGTGCTTTTACCACTTTACATCCCACCAGCAGCTAGTAGGTATGAGTTGTCTAAAACCCATTCAGCATTTATAGTTTGTAGACTTTTTGCTAATGGCCATTTGACTGGTGTGAGCTGAAACCTTTTTGGAGGTTGGAAACGCATGTGGCTAATAATTCCTTATACTGAGCTTTAACCATATCCTTTTTCTTCGTTTCCTTTTTTTGTTAAAGAGTAGGTACAACTTCCCTCCTCTCTTGACTTCTTGAAAAATTTCTCATGTGTTGAATTTTCCTGCCTATTCCCTACCCCAGGGCATTTTTTGAGGGCAGGTGTCATTTAGAGCCCTGCATTCCTTGGGACTATTAAGCAACCATTAGCAGTGGGTTTAAAGCTGCTCTTGTGCGAAACAGCCACAAGGCGGCAGCATTATTACGTTCTCAACTCTTGTTACTTGGGCAAAAGAGTCTTCCTGGAGGTAGGGTTCCGAGGTTGTAAATTAGAGTGGAATGTGCAGGGACAAGCCCCCAGAAGTTTATGTCTCCTTACTTATGTTTGTTTTTTAAATTTAGTTTCTATTTCTTATCGGAGTAAATTTGATTAGAGTGTGTTGATTGTCTGGCTGTACAGAATCTGCTCAATGATTCATACTTATGTCTGTTCACCTTTGGACCCTGTTACCATGTATGTGATTACAGAATGTATATTTTAAAGGTATTGGTGATTATATAATTCATATAATTTATCTGTTATATGTTTATATACATTTAACATACATTAGTATATGTATATTAACCCCATAGTCCTAATTTACCCATCCTCCCACCTTTCCTTTTGGCTAACCATTAGTTTACTTGATAAGTCTGTGAGTGTCTTTTTCTGTGGAAATATGTTCTTTGGTAGCAATCTTAGGATAACATGTATAAATGATATCATAGGACATTTGTCATACCCTTTTGACTTACTTATCGTTATATGATTAGTTCTAGGCTCAACTGTAGTCCTGCAAACGGCATTGTTCATTTTTTTCCCGAGGCTACTATTCCATTCTGTCCATATACCACTTCTTCTTTTTCCCGTCATCTGTTTATGGACCTTTTTTTGCTTCCATGTCTTGGCTCTTTCAATATTGCTGCAGTGCACATTTGCCTGCCTCTGTCTTTCCGATTCTGGTGGTCTTAGGTTATAGGCCCAAAAGGTGCCCTGCCGCATCATATGGTAGCTCAATTTTTACCTTTTCAAGCACAGCTCCATTCAGTTTGCGTTAGTGCTGTTGCCACTTTACATCCCACCAGCAGCCAGAAGGTACACAGTTCTCTAAAACCCCCTCAGCATTTATCGTTTGTAGGCTTTTTGCTGATGGTTATGACTGGTGTGAACTGAAACCTTTTTGAATTTGAATTTGCTTGTGGCTTATAATTCCTTATACTGAGCTTTAGGCATGTCCTTTTTTTTCTTTTCCTTTTTTTTTAAAGAGTGAGTACAACTTCCCTCCTCTTATTGACTTCTTGAAAAATTTCTCATATGTTGAAGTTTCTTGCCTATTGCCTACGCCAGGGCATGTTTTGAGGGCCTGTGTCATTTAGAGCCCTGCAGTCCTTGTGACTATATAAGCAACCATTGGCACTGGGTTTAAAGCTGCTGTTGTGGGAAACAGCCACAAGGCAGCAGCATTATTACGTTTTCAACTCTTGTTACTAGGGCAACTGAGTCTTCCTGGAGGCAGTTTTCCAAGGTTGTAAATTAGAGTGGAATGTGCTGGGACAAGCCCCAGAAGTTTATGTCTCCTTACTTATGTTTGTTTTTTAAACTTAATTTATACTTCTTGTCGGAGTAAATTTGATTAGAGTGTTTTGATTGTCTGGCTGTACAGAATCTGCTCAATGATTCATACATATGTCTGTTCATCTTCGGATCCTGTTACCATGTATGTGATCACAAAATATATATTTTCAAGGTATTGGTGATTATATAATTCATATAGTTTAACTGTTATATGTTTATATACATTTAACATACATTAGTATATGTATGTTAACCCCATAGTCCTAATTTACCCATCCTCCCACGTTTCATTTTGGCTAACCATTAGTTTCTTTGGTAAGTCTGTGAGTGTGTTTTTCTGTGGAAATATGTTCATTGGTAGCAATCTTAGGATAACATGTATAAATGATATCATAGGATGTTTGTCATACCCTTTTCACTTACTTAACCTTATATGATTATTTCTAGGCTCAACTGTAGTCCTGAAAACGGCATTGTTCATTTTTTTCGCGAGGCTACTATTACATTTGGTACGTATACCACTTCGTCTTTGTCCATTCATCTGTTTATGGACCTATTTTCTGCTTCCATGTCTTGGCTATTTCAATATTGCTGCAGTGCACATTGGCCTGCCTGTGTTTTTCAGATTCTGGTGGTCTTAGGTTATAGGCCCAAAAGGTGCCATGCCGCATCATATGGTAGCTCAATTTTTACCTTTTCAAGCATCTCCATTCAGTTTGCATTAGTGTTGTTACCACGTTACATCCCAGCAGCAGCTTGAAGGTACACAGTTCTCTAAAACCCCTTCAGCATTTATCGTTTGTAGACTTTTTGCTGATGGTTATGACTGGTGTGAGCTGAAACCTTTTTGAATTTGAATTTGCATGTGGCTAATAATTCCTTATACTGAGCTTTAGGCATGTCCTTTTTTTGTTTTCCTTTTTTTTAAAGAGTGAGTACAACTTCCCTCCTCTTATTGACTTCTTGAAAAATTTCTCATGTGTTGAATTTTCTTGCCTATTCCCTACCCCAGGGCATTTCTTGAGGGCCTGTGTCATTTACAGCCCTGCAGTCCTTGTGACTATGTAGGCAACCATTGGCAGTGGGTTTAAAGCTGCTGCTGTGGGAAACAGCCACATGGCGGCAGCATTATTACGTCCTCAACTCTTGTTAATGGGGCAAAAGACTCTTCCTGGAGGTAGTGTTCCAAGGTTGGAAATTAGAGTGGAATGTGCTGGGAGAAGCCCCCAGAAGTTTATCTCTCCTTACTTATGTTTGTTTTTTAAATTTAATTTCTATTTCTTATCGGAGTAAATCTGATTAGAGTGTTTTGATTTTCTGGCTGTACAGAATCTGCTCATTGATTCATATTTATGTTTCTTCATCTTCGGATCCTGTTACCATGTATGTGATTACAGAATATATATTTTAAAGGTATTCGTGATTATATAATTCATATACTTTATATGTTATATGTTTATATACATTTAACATACATTAGTATATGTATGTTAACCCCATAGTCCTAAGTTACCCATCCTCCCACCTTTCATTTTGGCTAACCATTAGTTTATTTGATAAGTCTGTGAGTGTCTTTTTCTGTGGAAATATGTTCATTGGTAGCAATTTTACGATAACATATATAAATGATATCATAGGATATTTGTCATACCCTTTTCACTTACTTAACGTTATATGATTATTTCTAGGCTCAACTGTAGTCCTGAAAACGGCATTGTTCATTTTTTTCACGAGCCTACTATTCCATTCTGTCCATATACCACTTCGTCTTTGTCCATACATCTGTTTATGGACCTTTTTTTTTCCTTCCATGTCTTGGCTATTTCAATGTTGCTGCAGTGCACATTTACCTGCCTCTGTCTTTCCGATTCTGGTGGTCTTAGGTTATAGGCCCAAAAGGTGCCCTGCCGCATCATATGGTAGCTCAATTTTTACCTTTTCATGCAGCTCCATTCAGTTTGCGTCACTGCTGTTGCCACTTTACATCCCACCAGCAACTAGAAGGTACACAGTTCTCTAAAACCCCTTCAGCATTTATAGTTTGTAGACTTTTTGCTGATGGTCATGACTCTTGTGAGCTTAAACCTTTTTGAATTTGAATATGTATGTGGCTAATAATTCCTTATACTGAGCTTTAGGCATGTCCTTTTTTTTGTTTTCCTTTTTTTTAAAGAGTGAGTACAACTTCCCTCCTCTTATTGACTTTTTGAAAAATTTCTCATGTGTTGAATTTTCTTGCCTATTCCCTACCCCAGGGCATGTTTTGTGGGCCTGTGTCATTTACAGCCCTGCAGTCCTTGTGACTATATAACCAACCATTGGCACTGGGTTTAAAGCTGCTGTTGTGGGAAAGAGCCACGAGACGGCAGCATTATTACATTCTCAACTCTTGTTATTAGGGCAACAGAGTCTTCCTGGAGGTAGTGTTCCCAGGTTGTAAATTAGAGAGGAATGTCCTGGGACAAGCCCCCAGAAGTTTATGTCTCCTTACTTATATTTGTTTTTTAAATTTAATTTCTATTTCTTATCGGAGTAAATTTGATTAGAGTGTTTTGATTGTCTGGCTGTACAGAATCTGCTCAATGATTCATACATACGTCTGTTCATCTTCGGATACTGTTACCATGTATGTGATCACAAAATGTATATTTTGAAGGTATTGGTGATGATATAATTCTTGTAATTTATATGTTATATGTTTATATACATTTAACATACATTAGTATATGTATGTTAACCCCATAGTCCTAATTTACCCATCCTCCCACCTTTCATTTTGGCTAACCATTAGTTTATTTGATAAGTCTGTGAGTGTCTTTTTCTGTGGAAATATGTTCATTGGTAGCAATCTTAGGATAACATGTATAAATGATATCATAGGCTGTTTGTCATACCCTTTTCACTTACTTAACCTTATATGATTATTTCAAGGCTCAGCTGTAGTCCAGAAAACGGCATTGTTCATTTCTTTCCCGAGCTTACTATTCCATTCTGTCCATATACCACTTCTTCTTTTTCCATTCATATGTTTATGGACCTTTTTTTTTGCTTTCATGTCTTGGCTATTTCAATATTACTGCAGTGCACATTTGCCTGCCTCTGTCTTTCCGATCCTGGTGGTCTTCGTTTATAGGCTCAAAGGTGCCCTGCCGCATCCTATGGTAGCTCAATTTTTACCTTGTAAAGCAGCTCCATTCAGTTCTTGTTAGTGCTTTTACCACTTTACATCCCACCAGCAGCTAGTAGGTATGAGTTGTCTAAAACCCATTCAGCATTTATAGTTTGTAGACTTTTTGCTAATGGCCATTTGACTGGTGTGAGCTGAAACCTTTTTGGAGGTTGGAAACGCATGTGGCTAATAATTCCTTATACTGAGCTTTAACCATATCCTTTTTCTTCGTTTCCTTTTTTTGTTAAAGAGTAGGTACAACTTCCCTCCTCTCTTGACTTCTTGAAAAATTTCTCATGTGTTGAATTTTCCTGCCTATTCCCTACCCCAGGGCATTTTTTGAGGGCAGGTGTCATTTAGAGCCCTGCATTCCTTGGGACTATTAAGCAACCATTAGCAGTGGGTTTAAAGCTGCTCTTGTGCGAAACAGCCACAAGGCAGCAGCATTATTACGTTCTCAACTCTTGTTACTTGGGCAAAAGAGTCTTCCTGGAGGTAGGGTTCCGAGGTTGTAAATTAGAGTGGAATGTGCAGGGACAAGCCCCCAGAAGTTTATGTCTCCTTACTTATGTTTGTTTTTTAAATTTAGTTTCTATTTCTTATCGGAGTAAATTTGATTAGAGTGTGTTGATTGTCTGGCTGTACAGAATCTGCTCAATGATTCATACTTATGTCTGTTCACCTTTGGACCCTGTTACCATGTATGTGATTACAGAATGTATATTTTAAAGGTATTGGTGATTATATAATTCATATAATTTATCTGTTATATGTTTATATACATTTAACATACATTAGTATATGTATATTAACCCCATAGTCCTAATTTACCCATCCTCCCACCTTTCCTTTTGGCTAACCATTAGTTTACTTGATAAGTCTGTGAGTGTCTTTTTCTGTGGAAATATGTTCTTTGGTAGCAATCTTAGGATAACATGTATAAATGATATCATAGGATATTTGTCATACCCTTTTGACTTACTTAACCTTATATGATTATTTGTAGGCTCAACTGTAGTCGTGAAAACGGCATTGTTCCTTTTTTTCCCGAGGCTACTATTCCATTTGGTACGTATACCACTTCATCTTTGTCCATTCATTTGTTTATGGACCTTTTTTTTGCTTCCATGTCTTGGCTATTTCAATATTGTTGCAGTGCATATTTGCCTGCATCTGTCTTTCCGATTTTGGTGGTTTTATATTATAGGCCCAAAAGGTGCCCTGCCGCATCATATGTTAACTCAATTTTTACCTTTTCAAGCAGCTCCATTCAGTTTTCGTTAGTGCTCTTACCACTTTACATCCCACCGGCACCAAGAAGGTACACAGTTCTCTAAAACCCCTTCATCATTTATAGTTTGTAGACTTTTTGCTGCTGGTCATGACTGGTGTGAGCTGAAACCTTATTGAATTTGAATTTGCATATGGCTAATAATTTCCTTTACTGAGCTTTAGGCATGCTCTTTTTTTCTTTTCCTTTTTTTTTAAAGAGTGAGTACAACCTCCCTCCTCTTATTGACTTCTTGAAAAATTTCTCATGTGTTGAATTTTCTTGCCTATTCCCTACCCCAGGGCATTTTTTGAGGGCCTGTGTCATTTACAGCCCTGCAGTCCTTGTGAGTCTATAAGCAACCATTGGCACTGGGTTTAAAGCTGCTGTTGTGGGAAATAGCCACAAGGCAGCAGCATTATTACGTTCTCAACACTTGTTACTAGGGCAGCATAGTCTTCCTGGAGGTAGTGTTCCGAGGTTGTAAACTAGAGTGGAATGTGCTGGGACAAGCCCCCAGAAGTTTATATCTCCTTACTTATGTTTGTTTTTTAAATTTATTTTCTACTTCTTATCGGAGTAAATTTGATTAGAGTGTTTTGATTGTCTGGCTGTACAGAATCTGCTCAATGATTCATACATATGTCTGTTCATCTTCGGATCCTGTTACCATGTATGTGATTACAGAATGTATATTTTGAAGGGATTAGTGATTATATAATTCATATCATTTATATGTTATATGTTTATGTACATTTAACTTACATTAGTATATTTATGTTAACCCCATAGTTCTAATTTACCCATCCCCCCACCCTTCATTTTGGCTAACCATTAGTTTATTTGATAAGTCTGTGAGTGTCTTTTTCTGTGGAAATATGTTCATTGGTAGCAATCTTAGGATAACATGTATAAATGATATCATAGGACATTTGTCATACCCTTTTGACTTACTTATCGTTATATGATTAGTTCTAGGCTCAACTGTAGTCCTGAAAACGGTATTGTTCATTTTTTTCCCGAGGCTACTATTCCATTCTGTCCATATACCACTTCTTCTTTTTCCCGTCATCTGTTTATGGACCTTTTTTTTGCTTCCATGTCTTGGCTCTTTCAATATTGCTGCAGTGCACATTTGCCTGCCTCTGTCTTTCCTATTCTGGTGGTCTTAGGTTATAGGCCCAAAAGGTGCCCTGCCGCATCATATGGTAGCTCAATTTTTACCTTTTCAAGCAGCTCCATTCAGTTTGCGTTAGTGCTGTTGCCACTTTACATCCCACCAGCAGCCAGAAGGTACACAATTCTCTAAAACCCCCTCAGCATTTATCGTTTGTAGACTTTTTGCTGATGGTTATGACTGGTGTGAACTGAAACCTTTTTGAATTTGAATTTGCTTGTGGCTTATAATTCCTTATACTGAGCTTTAGGCATGTCCTTTTTTTTCTTTTCCTTTTTTTTAAAGAGTGAGTACAACTTCCCTCCTCTTATTGACTTCTTGAAAAATTTCTCATGTGTTGAATTTTCTTGCCTATTGCCTACGCCAGGGAATGTTTTGAGGGCCTGTGTCATTTAGAGCCCTGCAGTCCTTGTGACTATATAAGCAACCATTGGCACTGGGTTTAAAGCTGCTGTTGTGGGAAACAGCCACAAGGCGGCAGCATTATTACGTTCTCAACTCTTGTTACTAGGGCAACTGAGTCTACCTTGAGGCAGTTTTCCAAGGTTGTAAATTAGAGTAGAATGTGCTGGGACAAGCCCCAGAAGTTTATGTCTCCTTACTTATGTTTGTTTTTTAAACTTAATTTATATTTCTTGTCGGAGTAAATTTGATTAGAGTGTTTTGATTGCCTGGCTGTACAGAATCTGCTCAATGATTCATACATACGTCTGTTCATCTTCGGATACTGTTACCATGTATGTGATCACAAAATGTATATTTTGAAGGTATTGGTGATGATATAATTCATGTAATTTATATGTTATATGTTTATATACATTTAACATACATTAGTATATGTATGTTAACCCCATAGTCCTAATTTACCCATCCTCCCACCTTTCATTTTGGCTAACCATTAGTTTATTTGATAAGTCTGTGAGTGTCTTTTTCTGTGGAAATATTTTCATTGGTAGCAATCTTAGGATAACATGTATAAATGATATCATAGGCTGTTTGTCATACCCTTTTCACTTACTTAACCTTATATGATTATTTCAAGGCTCAGCTGTAGTCCAGAAAACGGCATTGTTCATTTTTTTCCCGAGCTTACTATTCCATTCTGTCCATATACCACTTCTTCTTTTTCCATTCATATGTTTATGGACCTTTTTTTTTGCTTTCATGTGTTGGCTATTTCAATATTACTGCAGTGCACATTTGCCTGCCTCTGTCTTTCCGATCCTGGTGGTCTTCGTTTATAGGCTCAAAGGTGCCCTGCCGCATCCTATGGTAGCTCAATTTTTACCTTGTAAAGCAGCTCCATTCAGTTCTTGTTAGTGCTTTTACCACTTTACATCCCACCAGCAGCTAGTAGGTATGAGTTGTCTAAAACCCATTCAGCATTTATAGTTTGTAGACTTTTTGCTAATGGCCATTTGACTGGTGTGAGCTGAAACCTTTTTGGAGGTTGGAAACGCATGTGGCTAATAATTCCTTATACTGAGCTTTAACCATATCCTTTTTCTTCGTTTCCTTTTTTTGTTAAAGAGTAGGTACAACTTCCCTCCTCTCTTGACTTCTTGAAAAATTTCTCATGTGTTGAATTTTCCTGCCTATTCCCTACCCCAGGGCATTTTTTGAGGGCAGGTGTCATTTAGAGCCCTGCATTCCTTGGGACTATTAAGCAACCATTAGCAGTGGGTTTAAAGCTGCTCTTGTGCGAAACAGCCACAAGGCGGCAGCATTATTACGTTCTCAACTCTTGTTACTTGGGCAAAAGAGTCTTCCTGGAGGTAGGGTTCCGAGGTTGTAAATTAGAGTGGAATGTGCAGGGACAAGCCCCCAGAAGTTTATGTCTCCTTACTTATGTTTGTTTTTTAAATTTAGTTTCTATTTCTTATCGGAGTAAATTTGATTAGAGTGTGTTGATTGTCTGGCTGTACAGAATCTGCTCAATGATTCATACTTATGTCTGTTCACCTTTGGACCCTGTTACCATGTATGTGATTACAGAATGTATATTTTAAAGGTATTGGTGATTATATAATTCATATAATTTATCTGTTATATGTTTATATACATTTAACATACATTAGTATATGTATATTAACCCCATAGTCCTAATTTACCCATCCTCCCACCTTTCCTTTTGGCTAACCATTAGTTTACTTGATAAGTCTGTGAGTGTCTTTTTCTGTGGAAATATGTTCTTTGGTAGCAATCTTAGGATAACATGTATAAATGATATCATAGGACATTTGTCATACCCTTTTGACTTACTTATCGTTATATGATTATTTCTAGGCTCAACTGTAGTCCTGCAAACGGCATTGTTCATTTTTTTCCCGAGGCTACTATTCCATTCTGTCCATATACCACTTCTTCTTTTTCCCGTCATCTGTTTATGGACCTTTTTTTGCTTCCATGTCTTGGCTCTTTCAATATTGCTGCAGTGCACATTTGCCTGCCTCTGTCTTTCCGATTCTGGTGGTCTTAGGTTATAGGCCCAAAAGGTGCCCTGCCGCATCATATGGTAGCTCAATTTTTACCTTTTCAAGCACAGCTCCATTCAGTTTGCGTTAGTGCTGTTGCCACTTTACATCCCACCAGCAGCCAGAAGTTACACAGTTCTCTAAAACCCCCTCAGCATTTATCGTTTGTAGGCTTTTTGCTGATGGTTATGACTGGTGTGAACTGAAACCTTTTTGAATTTGAATTTGCTTGTGGCTTATAATTCCTTATACTGAGCTTTAGGCATGTCCTTTTTTTTCTTTTCCTTTTTTTTTAAAGAGTGAGTACAACTTCCCTCCTCTTATTGACTTCTTGAAAAATTTCTCATATGTTGAAGTTTCTTGCCTATTGCCTACGCCAGGGCATGTTTTGAGGGCCTGTGTCATTTAGAGCCCTGCAGTCCTTGTGACTATATAAGCAACCATTGGCACTGGGTTTAAAGCTGCTGTTGTGGGAAACAGCCACAAGGCAGCAGCATTATTACGTTTTCAACTCTTGTTACTAGGGCAACTGAGTCTTCCTGGAGGCAGTTTTCCAAGGTTGTAAATTAGAGTGGAATGTGCTGGGACAAGCCCCAGAAGTTTATGTCTCCTTACTTATGTTTGTTTTTTAAACTTAATTTATACTTCTTGTCGGAGTAAATTTGATTAGAGTGTTTTGATTGTCTGGCTGTACAGAATCTGCTCAATGATTCATACATATGTCTGTTCATCTTCGGATCCTGTTACCATGTATGTGATCACAAAATATATATTTTCAAGGTATTGGTGATTATATAATTCATATAGTTTAACTGTTATATGTTTATATACATTTAACATACATTAGTATATGTATGTTAACCCCATAGTCCTAATTTACCCATCCTCCCACGTTTCATTTTGGCTAACCATTAGTTTCTTTGGTAAGTCTGTGAGTGTGTTTTTCTGTGGAAATATGTTCATTGGTAGCAATCTTAGGATAACATGTATAAATGATATCATAGGATGTTTGTCATACCCTTTTCACTTACTTAACCTTATATGATTATTTCTAGGCTCAACTGTAGTCCTGAAAACGGCATTGTTCATTTTTTTCGCGAGGCTACTATTACATTTGGTACGTATACCACTTCGTCTTTGTCCATTCATCTGTTTATGGACCTATTTTCTGCTTCCATGTCTTGGCTATTTCAATATTGCTGCAGTGCACATTGGCCTGCCTGTGTTTTTCAGATTCTGGTGGTCTTAGGTTATAGGCCCAAAAGGTGCCATGCCGCATCATATGGTAGCTCAATTTTTACCTTTTCAAGCATCTCCATTCAGTTTGCATTAGTGTTGTTACCACGTTACATCCCAGCAGCAGCTTGAAGGTACACAGTTCTCTAAAACCCCTTCAGCATTTATCGTTTGTAGACTTTTTGCTGATGGTTATGACTGGTGTGAGCTGAAACCTTTTTGAATTTGAATTTGCATGTGGCTAATAATTCCTTATACTGAGCTTTAGGCATGTCCTTTTTTTGTTTTCCTTTTTTTTAAAGAGTGAGTACAACTTCCCTCCTCTTATTGACTTCTTGAAAAATTTCTCATGTGTTGAATTTTCTTGCCTATTCCCTACCCCAGGGCATTTCTTGAGGGCCTGTGTCATTTACAGCCCTGCAGTCCTTGTGACTATGTAGGCAACCATTGGCAGTGGGTTTAAAGCTGCTGCTGTGGGAAACAGCCACATGGCGGCAGCATTATTACGTCCTCAACTCTTGTTAATGGGGCAAAAGACTCTTCCTGGAGGTAGTGTTCCAAGGTTGGAAATTAGAGTGGAATGTGCTGGGACAAGCCCCCAGAAGTTTATCTCTCCTTACTTATGTTTGTTTTTTAAATTTAATTTCTATTTCTTATCGGAGTAAATCTGATTAGAGTGTTTTGATTTTCTGGCTGTACAGAATCTGCTCATTGATTCATATTTATGTTTCTTCATCTTCGGATCCTGTTACCATGTATGTGATTACAGAATATATATTTTAAAGGTATTCGTGATTATATAATTCATATACTTTATATGTTATATGTTTATATACATTTAACATACATTAGTATATGTATGTTAACCCCATAGTCCTAAGTTACCCATCCTCCCACCTTTCATTTTGGCTAACCATTAGTTTATTTGATAAGTCTGTGAGTGTCTTTTTCTGTGGAAATATGTTCATTGGTAGCAATTTTACGATAACATATATAAATGATATCATAGGATATTTGTCATACCCTTTTCACTTACTTAACGTTATATGATTATTTCTAGGCTCAACTGTAGTCCTGAAAACGGCATTGTTCATTTTTTTCACGAGCCTACTATTCCATTCTGTCCATATACCACTTCGTCTTTGTCCATACATCTGTTTATGGACCTTTTTTTTTCCTTCCATGTCTTGGCTATTTCAATGTTGCTGCAGTGCACATTTACCTGCCTCTGTCTTTCCGATTCTGGTGGTCTTAGGTTATAGGCCCAAAAGGTGCCCTGCCGCATCATATGGTAGCTCAATTTTTACCTTTTCATGCAGCTCCATTCAGTTTGCGTCACTGCTGTTGCCACTTTACATCCCACCAGCAACTAGAAGGTACACAGTTCTCTAAAACCCCTTCAGCATTTATAGTTTGTAGACTTTTTGCTGATGGTCATGACTCTTGTGAGCTTAAACCTTTTTGAATTTGAATATGTATGTGGCTAATAATTCCTTATACTGAGCTTTAGGCATGTCCTTTTTTTTGTTTTCCTTTTTTTTAAAGAGTGAGTACAACTTCCCTCCTCTTATTGACTTTTTGAAAAATTTCTCATGTGTTGAATTTTCTTGCCTATTCCCTACCCCAGGGCATGTTTTGTGGGCCTGTGTCATTTACAGCCCTGCAGTCCTTGTGACTATATAACCAACCATTGGCACTGGGTTTAAAGCTGCTGTTGTGGGAAAGAGCCACGAGACGGCAGCATTATTACATTCTCAACTCTTGTTATTAGGGCAACAGAGTCTTCCTGGAGGTAGTGTTCCCAGGTTGTAAATTAGAGAGGAATGTCCTGGGACAAGCCCCCAGAAGTTTATGTCTCCTTACTTATATTTGTTTTTTAAATTTAATTTCTATTTCTTATCGGAGTAAATTTGATTAGAGTGTTTTGATTGTCTGGCTGTACAGAATCTGCTCAATGATTCATACATACGTCTGTTCATCTTCGGATACTGTTACCATGTATGTGATCACAAAATGTATATTTTGAAGGTATTGGTGATGATATAATTCTTGTAATTTATATGTTATATGTTTATATACATTTAACATACATTAGTATATGTATGTTAACCCCATAGTCCTAATTTACCCATCCTCCCACCTTTCATTTTGGCTAACCATTAGTTTATTTGATAAGTCTGTGAGTGTCTTTTTCTGTGGAAATATGTTCATTGGTAGCAATCTTAGGATAACATGTATAAATGATATCATAGGCTGTTTGTCATACCCTTTTCACTTACTTAACCTTATATGATTATTTCAAGGCTCAGCTGTAGTCCAGAAAACGGCATTGTTCATTTTTTTCCCGAGCTTACTATTCCATTCTGTCCATATACCACTTCTTCTTTTTCCATTCATATGTTTATGGACCTTTTTTTTTGCTTTCATGTCTTGGCTATTTCAATATTACTGCAGTGCACATTTGCCTGCCTCTGTCTTTCCGATCCTGGTGGTCTTCGTTTATAGGCTCAAAGGTGCCCTGCCGCATCCTATGGTAGCTCAATTTTTACCTTGTAAAGCAGCTCCATTCAGTTCTTGTTAGTGCTTTTACCACTTTACATCCCACCAGCAGCTAGTAGGTATGAGTTGTCTAAAACCCATTCAGCATTTATAGTTTGTAGACTTTTTGCTAATGGCCATTTGACTGGTGTGAGCTGAAACCTTTTTGGAGGTTGGAAACGCATGTGGCTAATAATTCCTTATACTGAGCTTTAACCATATCCTTTTTCTTCGTTTCCTTTTTTTGTTAAAGAGTAGGTACAACTTCCCTCCTCTCTTGACTTCTTGAAAAATTTCTCATGTGTTGAATTTTCCTGCCTATTCCCTACCCCAGGGCATTTTTTGAGGGCAGGTGTCATTTAGAGCCCTGCATTCCTTGGGACTATTAAGCAACCATTAGCAGTGGGTTTAAAGCTGCTCTTGTGCGAAACAGCCACAAGGCAGCAGCATTATTACGTTCTCAACTCTTGTTACTTGGGCAAAAGAGTCTTCCTGGAGGTAGGGTTCCGAGGTTGTAAATTAGAGTGGAATGTGCAGGGACAAGCCCCCAGAAGTTTATGTCTCCTTACTTATGTTTGTTTTTTAAATTTAGTTTCTATTTCTTATCGGAGTAAATTTGATTAGAGTGTGTTGATTGTCTGGCTGTACAGAATCTGCTCAATGATTCATACTTATGTCTGTTCACCTTTGGACCCTGTTACCATGTATGTGATTACAGAATGTATATTTTAAAGGTATTGGTGATTATATAATTCATATAATTTATCTGTTATATGTTTATATACATTTAACATACATTAGTATATGTATATTAACCCCATAGTCCTAATTTACCCATCCTCCCACCTTTCCTTTTGGCTAACCATTAGTTTACTTGATAAGTCTGTGAGTGTCTTTTTCTGTGGAAATATGTTCTTTGGTAGCAATCTTAGGATAACATGTATAAATGATATCATAGGATATTTGTCATACCCTTTTGACTTACTTAACCTTATATGATTATTTGTAGGCTCAACTGTAGTCGTGAAAACGGCATTGTTCCTTTTTTTCCCGAGGCTACTATTCCATTTGGTACGTATACCACTTCATCTTTGTCCATTCATTTGTTTATGGACCTTTTTTTTGCTTCCATGTCTTGGCTATTTCAATATTGTTGCAGTGCATATTTGCCTGCATCTGTCTTTCCGATTTTGGTGGTTTTATATTATAGGCCCAAAAGGTGCCCTGCCGCATCATATGTTAACTCAATTTTTACCTTTTCAAGCAGCTCCATTCAGTTTTCGTTAGTGCTCTTACCACTTTACATCCCACCGGCACCAAGAAGGTACACAGTTCTCTAAAACCCCTTCATCATTTATAGTTTGTAGACTTTTTGCTGCTGGTCATGACTGGTGTGAGCTGAAACCTTATTGAATTTGAATTTGCATATGGCTAATAATTTCCTTTACTGAGCTTTAGGCATGCTCTTTTTTTCTTTTCCTTTTTTTTTAAAGAGTGAGTACAACCTCCCTCCTCTTATTGACTTCTTGAAAAATTTCTCATGTGTTGAATTTTCTTGCCTATTCCCTACCCCAGGGCATTTTTTGAGGGCCTGTGTCATTTACAGCCCTGCAGTCCTTGTGAGTCTATAAGCAACCATTGGCACTGGGTTTAAAGCTGCTGTTGTGGGAAATAGCCACAAGGCAGCAGCATTATTACGTTCTCAACACTTGTTACTAGGGCAGCATAGTCTTCCTGGAGGTAGTGTTCCGAGGTTGTAAACTAGAGTGGAATGTGCTGGGACAAGCCCCCAGAAGTTTATATCTCCTTACTTATGTTTGTTTTTTAAATTTATTTTCTACTTCTTATCGGAGTAAATTTGATTAGAGTGTTTTGATTGTCTGGCTGTACAGAATCTGCTCAATGATTCATACATATGTCTGTTCATCTTCGGATCCTGTTACCATGTATGTGATTACAGAATGTATATTTTGAAGGGATTAGTGATTATATAATTCATATCATTTATATGTTATATGTTTATGTACATTTAACTTACATTAGTATATTTATGTTAACCCCATAGTTCTAATTTACCCATCCCCCCACCCTTCATTTTGGCTAACCATTAGTTTATTTGATAAGTCTGTGAGTGTCTTTTTCTGTGGAAATATGTTCATTGGTAGCAATCTTAGGATAACATGTATAAATGATATCATAGGACATTTGTCATACCCTTTTGACTTACTTATCGTTATATGATTAGTTCTAGGCTCAACTGTAGTCCTGAAAACGGTATTGTTCATTTTTTTCCCGAGGCTACTATTCCATTCTGTCCATATACCACTTCTTCTTTTTCCCGTCATCTGTTTATGGACCTTTTTTTTGCTTCCATGTCTTGGCTCTTTCAATATTGCTGCAGTGCACATTTGCCTGCCTCTGTCTTTCCTATTCTGGTGGTCTTAGGTTATAGGCCCAAAAGGTGCCCTGCCGCATCATATGGTAGCTCAATTTTTACCTTTTCAAGCAGCTCCATTCAGTTTGCGTTAGTGCTGTTGCCACTTTACATCCCACCAGCAGCCAGAAGGTACACAATTCTCTAAAACCCCCTCAGCATTTATCGTTTGTAGACTTTTTGCTGATGGTTATGACTGGTGTGAACTGAAACCTTTTTGAATTTGAATTTGCTTGTGGCTTATAATTCCTTATACTGAGCTTTAGGCATGTCCTTTTTTTTCTTTTCCTTTTTTTTAAAGAGTGAGTACAACTTCCCTCCTCTTATTGACTTCTTGAAAAATTTCTCATGTGTTGAATTTTCTTGCCTATTGCCTACGCCAGGGAATGTTTTGAGGGCCTGTGTCATTTAGAGCCCTGCAGTCCTTGTGACTATATAAGCAACCATTGGCACTGGGTTTAAAGCTGCTGTTGTGGGAAACAGCCACAAGGCGGCAGCATTATTACGTTCTCAACTCTTGTTACTAGGGCAACTGAGTCTACCTTGAGGCAGTTTTCCAAGGTTGTAAATTAGAGTAGAATGTGCTGGGACAAGCCCCAGAAGTTTATGTCTCCTTACTTATGTTTGTTTTTTAAACTTAATTTATATTTCTTGTCGGAGTAAATTTGATTAGAGTGTTTTGATTGCCTGGCTGTACAGAATCTGCTCAATGATTCATACATACGTCTGTTCATCTTCGGATACTGTTACCATGTATGTGATCACAAAATGTATATTTTGAAGGTATTGGTGATGATATAATTCATGTAATTTATATGTTATATGTTTATATACATTTAACATACATTAGTATATGTATGTTAACCCCATAGTCCTAATTTACCCATCCTCCCACCTTTCATTTTGGCTAACCATTAGTTTATTTGATAAGTCTGTGAGTGTCTTTTTCTGTGGAAATATTTTCATTGGTAGCAATCTTAGGATAACATGTATAAATGATATCATAGGCTGTTTGTCATACCCTTTTCACTTACTTAACCTTATATGATTATTTCAAGGCTCAGCTGTAGTCCAGAAAACGGCATTGTTCATTTTTTTCCCGAGCTTACTATTCCATTCTGTCCATATACCACTTCTTCTTTTTCCATTCATATGTTTATGGACCTTTTTTTTTGCTTTCATGTGTTGGCTATTTCAATATTACTGCAGTGCACATTTGCCTGCCTCTGTCTTTCCGATCCTGGTGGTCTTCGTTTATAGGCTCAAAGGTGCCCTGCCGCATCCTATGGTAGCTCAATTTTTACCTTGTAAAGCAGCTCCATTCAGTTCTTGTTAGTGCTTTTACCACTTTACATCCCACCAGCAGCTAGTAGGTATGAGTTGTCTAAAACCCATTCAGCATTTATAGTTTGTAGACTTTTTGCTAATGGCCATTTGACTGGTGTGAGCTGAAACCTTTTTGGAGGTTGGAAACGCATGTGGCTAATAATTCCTTATACTGAGCTTTAACCATATCCTTTTTCTTCGTTTCCTTTTTTTGTTAAAGAGTAGGTACAACTTCCCTCCTCTCTTGACTTCTTGAAAAATTTCTCATGTGTTGAATTTTCCTGCCTATTCCCTACCCCAGGGCATTTTTTGAGGGCAGGTGTCATTTAGAGCCCTGCATTCCTTGGGACTATTAAGCAACCATTAGCAGTGGGTTTAAAGCTGCTCTTGTGCGAAACAGCCACAAGGCGGCAGCATTATTACGTTCTCAACTCTTGTTACTTGGGCAAAAGAGTCTTCCTGGAGGTAGGGTTCCGAGGTTGTAAATTAGAGTGGAATGTGCAGGGACAAGCCCCCAGAAGTTTATGTCTCCTTACTTATGTTTGTTTTTTAAATTTAGTTTCTATTTCTTATCGGAGTAAATTTGATTAGAGTGTGTTGATTGTCTGGCTGTACAGAATCTGCTCAATGATTCATACTTATGTCTGTTCACCTTTGGACCCTGTTACCATGTATGTGATTACAGAATGTATATTTTAAAGGTATTGGTGATTATATAATTCATATAATTTATCTGTTATATGTTTATATACATTTAACATACATTAGTATATGTATATTAACCCCATAGTCCTAATTTACCCATCCTCCCACCTTTCCTTTTGGCTAACCATTAGTTTACTTGATAAGTCTGTGAGTGTCTTTTTCTGTGGAAATATGTTCTTTGGTAGCAATCTTAGGATAACATGTATAAATGATATCATAGGACATTTGTCATACCCTTTTGACTTACTTATCGTTATATGATTATTTCTAGGCTCAACTGTAGTCCTGCAAACGGCATTGTTCATTTTTTTCCCGAGGCTACTATTCCATTCTGTCCATATACCACTTCTTCTTTTTCCCGTCATCTGTTTATGGACCTTTTTTTGCTTCCATGTCTTGGCTCTTTCAATATTGCTGCAGTGCACATTTGCCTGCCTCTGTCTTTCCGATTCTGGTGGTCTTAGGTTATAGGCCCAAAAGGTGCCCTGCCGCATCATATGGTAGCTCAATTTTTACCTTTTCAAGCACAGCTCCATTCAGTTTGCGTTAGTGCTGTTGCCACTTTACATCCCACCAGCAGCCAGAAGTTACACAGTTCTCTAAAACCCCCTCAGCATTTATCGTTTGTAGGCTTTTTGCTGATGGTTATGACTGGTGTGAACTGAAACCTTTTTGAATTTGAATTTGCTTGTGGCTTATAATTCCTTATACTGAGCTTTAGGCATGTCCTTTTTTTTCTTTTCCTTTTTTTTTAAAGAGTGAGTACAACTTCCCTCCTCTTATTGACTTCTTGAAAAATTTCTCATATGTTGAAGTTTCTTGCCTATTGCCTACGCCAGGGCATGTTTTGAGGGCCTGTGTCATTTAGAGCCCTGCAGTCCTTGTGACTATATAAGCAACCATTGGCACTGGGTTTAAAGCTGCTGTTGTGGGAAACAGCCACAAGGCAGCAGCATTATTACGTTTTCAACTCTTGTTACTAGGGCAACTGAGTCTTCCTGGAGGCAGTTTTCCAAGGTTGTAAATTAGAGTGGAATGTGCTGGGACAAGCCCCAGAAGTTTATGTCTCCTTACTTATGTTTGTTTTTTAAACTTAATTTATACTTCTTGTCGGAGTAAATTTGATTAGAGTGTTTTGATTGTCTGGCTGTACAGAATCTGCTCAATGATTCATACATATGTCTGTTCATCTTCGGATCCTGTTACCATGTATGTGATCACAAAATATATATTTTCAAGGTATTGGTGATTATATAATTCATATAGTTTAACTGTTATATGTTTATATACATTTAACATACATTAGTATATGTATGTTAACCCCATAGTCCTAATTTACCCATCCTCCCACGTTTCATTTTGGCTAACCATTAGTTTCTTTGGTAAGTCTGTGAGTGTGTTTTTCTGTGGAAATATGTTCATTGGTAGCAATCTTAGGATAACATGTATAAATGATATCATAGGATGTTTGTCATACCCTTTTCACTTACTTAACCTTATATGATTATTTCTAGGCTCAACTGTAGTCCTGAAAACGGCATTGTTCATTTTTTTCGCGAGGCTACTATTACATTTGGTACGTATACCACTTCGTCTTTGTCCATTCATCTGTTTATGGACCTATTTTCTGCTTCCATGTCTTGGCTATTTCAATATTGCTGCAGTGCACATTGGCCTGCCTGTGTTTTTCAGATTCTGGTGGTCTTAGGTTATAGGCCCAAAAGGTGCCATGCCGCATCATATGGTAGCTCAATTTTTACCTTTTCAAGCATCTCCATTCAGTTTGCATTAGTGTTGTTACCACGTTACATCCCAGCAGCAGCTTGAAGGTACACAGTTCTCTAAAACCCCTTCAGCATTTATCGTTTGTAGACTTTTTGCTGATGGTTATGACTGGTGTGAGCTGAAACCTTTTTGAATTTGAATTTGCATGTGGCTAATAATTCCTTATACTGAGCTTTAGGCATGTCCTTTTTTTGTTTTCCTTTTTTTTAAAGAGTGAGTACAACTTCCCTCCTCTTATTGACTTCTTGAAAAATTTCTCATGTGTTGAATTTTCTTGCCTATTCCCTACCCCAGGGCATTTCTTGAGGGCCTGTGTCATTTACAGCCCTGCAGTCCTTGTGACTATGTAGGCAACCATTGGCAGTGGGTTTAAAGCTGCTGCTGTGGGAAACAGCCACATGGCGGCAGCATTATTACGTCCTCAACTCTTGTTAATGGGGCAAAAGACTCTTCCTGGAGGTAGTGTTCCAAGGTTGGAAATTAGAGTGGAATGTGCTGGGAGAAGCCCCCAGAAGTTTATCTCTCCTTACTTATGTTTGTTTTTTAAATTTAATTTCTATTTCTTATCGGAGTAAATCTGATTAGAGTGTTTTGATTTTCTGGCTGTACAGAATCTGCTCATTGATTCATATTTATGTTTCTTCATCTTCGGATCCTGTTACCATGTATGTGATTACAGAATATATATTTTAAAGGTATTCGTGATTATATAATTCATATACTTTATATGTTATATGTTTATATACATTTAACATACATTAGTATATGTATGTTAACCCCATAGTCCTAAGTTACCCATCCTCCCACCTTTCATTTTGGCTAACCATTAGTTTATTTGATAAGTCTGTGAGTGTCTTTTTCTGTGGAAATATGTTCATTGGTAGCAATTTTACGATAACATATATAAATGATATCATAGGATATTTGTCATACCCTTTTCACTTACTTAACGTTATATGATTATTTCTAGGCTCAACTGTAGTCCTGAAAACGGCATTGTTCATTTTTTTCACGAGCCTACTATTCCATTCTGTCCATATACCACTTCGTCTTTGTCCATACATCTGTTTATGGACCTTTTTTTTTCCTTCCATGTCTTGGCTATTTCAATGTTGCTGCAGTGCACATTTACCTGCCTCTGTCTTTCCGATTCTGGTGGTCTTAGGTTATAGGCCCAAAAGGTGCCCTGCCGCATCATATGGTAGCTCAATTTTTACCTTTTCATGCAGCTCCATTCAGTTTGCGTCACTGCTGTTGCCACTTTACATCCCACCAGCAACTAGAAGGTACACAGTTCTCTAAAACCCCTTCAGCATTTATAGTTTGTAGACTTTTTGCTGATGGTCATGACTCTTGTGAGCTTAAACCTTTTTGAATTTGAATATGTATGTGGCTAATAATTCCTTATACTGAGCTTTAGGCATGTCCTTTTTTTTGTTTTCCTTTTTTTTAAAGAGTGAGTACAACTTCCCTCCTCTTATTGACTTTTTGAAAAATTTCTCATGTGTTGAATTTTCTTGCCTATTCCCTACCCCAGGGCATGTTTTGTGGGCCTGTGTCATTTACAGCCCTGCAGTCCTTGTGACTATATAACCAACCATTGGCACTGGGTTTAAAGCTGCTGTTGTGGGAAAGAGCCACGAGACGGCAGCATTATTACATTCTCAACTCTTGTTATTAGGGCAACAGAGTCTTCCTGGAGGTAGTGTTCCCAGGTTGTAAATTAGAGAGGAATGTCCTGGGACAAGCCCCCAGAAGTTTATGTCTCCTTACTTATATTTGTTTTTTAAATTTAATTTCTATTTCTTATCGGAGTAAATTTGATTAGAGTGTTTTGATTGTCTGGCTGTACAGAATCTGCTCAATGATTCATACATACGTCTGTTCATCTTCGGATACTGTTACCATGTATGTGATCACAAAATGTATATTTTGAAGGTATTGGTGATGATATAATTCTTGTAATTTATATGTTATATGTTTATATACATTTAACATACATTAGTATATGTATGTTAACCCCATAGTCCTAATTTACCCATCCTCCCACCTTTCATTTTGGCTAACCATTAGTTTATTTGATAAGTCTGTGAGTGTCTTTTTCTGTGGAAATATGTTCATTGGTAGCAATCTTAGGATAACATGTATAAATGATATCATAGGCTGTTTGTCATACCCTTTTCACTTACTTAACCTTATATGATTATTTCAAGGCTCAGCTGTAGTCCAGAAAACGGCATTGTTCATTTTTTTCCCGAGCTTACTATTCCATTCTGTCCATATACCACTTCTTCTTTTTCCATTCATATGTTTATGGACCTTTTTTTTTGCTTTCATGTCTTGGCTATTTCAATATTACTGCAGTGCACATTTGCCTGCCTCTGTCTTTCCGATCCTGGTGGTCTTCGTTTATAGGCTCAAAGGTGCCCTGCCGCATCCTATGGTAGCTCAATTTTTACCTTGTAAAGCAGCTCCATTCAGTTCTTGTTAGTGCTTTTACCACTTTACATCCCACCAGCAGCTAGTAGGTATGAGTTGTCTAAAACCCATTCAGCATTTATAGTTTGTAGACTTTTTGCTAATGGCCATTTGACTGGTGTGAGCTGAAACCTTTTTGGAGGTTGGAAACGCATGTGGCTAATAATTCCTTATACTGAGCTTTAACCATATCCTTTTTCTTCGTTTCCTTTTTTTGTTAAAGAGTAGGTACAACTTCCCTCCTCTCTTGACTTCTTGAAAAATTTCTCATGTGTTGAATTTTCCTGCCTATTCCCTACCCCAGGGCATTTTTTGAGGGCAGGTGTCATTTAGAGCCCTGCATTCCTTGGGACTATTAAGCAACCATTAGCAGTGGGTTTAAAGCTGCTCTTGTGCGAAACAGCCACAAGGCAGCAGCATTATTACGTTCTCAACTCTTGTTACTTGGGCAAAAGAGTCTTCCTGGAGGTAGGGTTCCGAGGTTGTAAATTAGAGTGGAATGTGCAGGGACAAGCCCCCAGAAGTTTATGTCTCCTTACTTATGTTTGTTTTTTAAATTTAGTTTCTATTTCTTATCGGAGTAAATTTGATTAGAGTGTGTTGATTGTCTGGCTGTACAGAATCTGCTCAATGATTCATACTTATGTCTGTTCACCTTTGGACCCTGTTACCATGTATGTGATTACAGAATGTATATTTTAAAGGTATTGGTGATTATATAATTCATATAATTTATCTGTTATATGTTTATATACATTTAACATACATTAGTATATGTATATTAACCCCATAGTCCTAATTTACCCATCCTCCCACCTTTCCTTTTGGCTAACCATTAGTTTACTTGATAAGTCTGTGAGTGTCTTTTTCTGTGGAAATATGTTCTTTGGTAGCAATCTTAGGATAACATGTATAAATGATATCATAGGATATTTGTCATACCCTTTTGACTTACTTAACCTTATATGATTATTTGTAGGCTCAACTGTAGTCGTGAAAACGGCATTGTTCCTTTTTTTCCCGAGGCTACTATTCCATTTGGTACGTATACCACTTCATCTTTGTCCATTCATTTGTTTATGGACCTTTTTTTTGCTTCCATGTCTTGGCTATTTCAATATTGTTGCAGTGCATATTTGCCTGCATCTGTCTTTCCGATTTTGGTGGTTTTATATTATAGGCCCAAAAGGTGCCCTGCCGCATCATATGTTAACTCAATTTTTACCTTTTCAAGCAGCTCCATTCAGTTTTCGTTAGTGCTCTTACCACTTTACATCCCACCGGCACCAAGAAGGTACACAGTTCTCTAAAACCCCTTCATCATTTATAGTTTGTAGACTTTTTGCTGCTGGTCATGACTGGTGTGAGCTGAAACCTTATTGAATTTGAATTTGCATATGGCTAATAATTTCCTTTACTGAGCTTTAGGCATGCTCTTTTTTTCTTTTCCTTTTTTTTTAAAGAGTGAGTACAACCTCCCTCCTCTTATTGACTTCTTGAAAAATTTCTCATGTGTTGAATTTTCTTGCCTATTCCCTACCCCAGGGCATTTTTTGAGGGCCTGTGTCATTTACAGCCCTGCAGTCCTTGTGAGTCTATAAGCAACCATTGGCACTGGGTTTAAAGCTGCTGTTGTGGGAAATAGCCACAAGGCAGCAGCATTATTACGTTCTCAACACTTGTTACTAGGGCAGCATAGTCTTCCTGGAGGTAGTGTTCCGAGGTTGTAAACTAGAGTGGAATGTGCTGGGACAAGCCCCCAGAAGTTTATATCTCCTTACTTATGTTTGTTTTTTAAATTTATTTTCTACTTCTTATCGGAGTAAATTTGATTAGAGTGTTTTGATTGTCTGGCTGTACAGAATCTGCTCAATGATTCATACATATGTCTGTTCATCTTCGGATCCTGTTACCATGTATGTGATTACAGAATGTATATTTTGAAGGGATTAGTGATTATATAATTCATATCATTTATATGTTATATGTTTATGTACATTTAACTTACATTAGTATATTTATGTTAACCCCATAGTTCTAATTTACCCATCCCCCCACCCTTCATTTTGGCTAACCATTAGTTTATTTGATAAGTCTGTGAGTGTCTTTTTCTGTGGAAATATGTTCATTGGTAGCAATCTTAGGATAACATGTATAAATGATATCATAGGACATTTGTCATACCCTTTTGACTTACTTATCGTTATATGATTAGTTCTAGGCTCAACTGTAGTCCTGAAAACGGTATTGTTCATTTTTTTCCCGAGGCTACTATTCCATTCTGTCCATATACCACTTCTTCTTTTTCCCGTCATCTGTTTATGGACCTTTTTTTTGCTTCCATGTCTTGGCTCTTTCAATATTGCTGCAGTGCACATTTGCCTGCCTCTGTCTTTCCTATTCTGGTGGTCTTAGGTTATAGGCCCAAAAGGTGCCCTGCCGCATCATATGGTAGCTCAATTTTTACCTTTTCAAGCAGCTCCATTCAGTTTGCGTTAGTGCTGTTGCCACTTTACATCCCACCAGCAGCCAGAAGGTACACAATTCTCTAAAACCCCCTCAGCATTTATCGTTTGTAGACTTTTTGCTGATGGTTATGACTGGTGTGAACTGAAACCTTTTTGAATTTGAATTTGCTTGTGGCTTATAATTCCTTATACTGAGCTTTAGGCATGTCCTTTTTTTTCTTTTCCTTTTTTTTAAAGAGTGAGTACAACTTCCCTCCTCTTATTGACTTCTTGAAAAATTTCTCATGTGTTGAATTTTCTTGCCTATTGCCTACGCCAGGGAATGTTTTGAGGGCCTGTGTCATTTAGAGCCCTGCAGTCCTTGTGACTATATAAGCAACCATTGGCACTGGGTTTAAAGCTGCTGTTGTGGGAAACAGCCACAAGGCGGCAGCATTATTACGTTCTCAACTCTTGTTACTAGGGCAACTGAGTCTACCTTGAGGCAGTTTTCCAAGGTTGTAAATTAGAGTAGAATGTGCTGGGACAAGCCCCAGAAGTTTATGTCTCCTTACTTATGTTTGTTTTTTAAACTTAATTTATATTTCTTGTCGGAGTAAATTTGATTAGAGTGTTTTGATTGCCTGGCTGTACAGAATCTGCTCAATGATTCATACATACGTCTGTTCATCTTCGGATACTGTTACCATGTATGTGATCACAAAATGTATATTTTGAAGGTATTGGTGATGATATAATTCATGTAATTTATATGTTATATGTTTATATACATTTAACATACATTAGTATATGTATGTTAACCCCATAGTCCTAATTTACCCATCCTCCCACCTTTCATTTTGGCTAACCATTAGTTTATTTGATAAGTCTGTGAGTGTCTTTTTCTGTGGAAATATTTTCATTGGTAGCAATCTTAGGATAACATGTATAAATGATATCATAGGCTGTTTGTCATACCCTTTTCACTTACTTAACCTTATATGATTATTTCAAGGCTCAGCTGTAGTCCAGAAAACGGCATTGTTCATTTTTTTCCCGAGCTTACTATTCCATTCTGTCCATATACCACTTCTTCTTTTTCCATTCATATGTTTATGGACCTTTTTTTTTGCTTTCATGTGTTGGCTATTTCAATATTACTGCAGTGCACATTTGCCTGCCTCTGTCTTTCCGATCCTGGTGGTCTTCGTTTATAGGCTCAAAGGTGCCCTGCCGCATCCTATGGTAGCTCAATTTTTACCTTGTAAAGCAGCTCCATTCAGTTCTTGTTAGTGCTTTTACCACTTTACATCCCACCAGCAGCTAGTAGGTATGAGTTGTCTAAAACCCATTCAGCATTTATAGTTTGTAGACTTTTTGCTAATGGCCATTTGACTGGTGTGAGCTGAAACCTTTTTGGAGGTTGGAAACGCATGTGGCTAATAATTCCTTATACTGAGCTTTAACCATATCCTTTTTCTTCGTTTCCTTTTTTTGTTAAAGAGTAGGTACAACTTCCCTCCTCTCTTGACTTCTTGAAAAATTTCTCATGTGTTGAATTTTCCTGCCTATTCCCTACCCCAGGGCATTTTTTGAGGGCAGGTGTCATTTAGAGCCCTGCATTCCTTGGGACTATTAAGCAACCATTAGCAGTGGGTTTAAAGCTGCTCTTGTGCGAAACAGCCACAAGGCGGCAGCATTATTACGTTCTCAACTCTTGTTACTTGGGCAAAAGAGTCTTCCTGGAGGTAGGGTTCCGAGGTTGTAAATTAGAGTGGAATGTGCAGGGACAAGCCCCCAGAAGTTTATGTCTCCTTACTTATGTTTGTTTTTTAAATTTAGTTTCTATTTCTTATCGGAGTAAATTTGATTAGAGTGTGTTGATTGTCTGGCTGTACAGAATCTGCTCAATGATTCATACTTATGTCTGTTCACCTTTGGACCCTGTTACCATGTATGTGATTACAGAATGTATATTTTAAAGGTATTGGTGATTATATAATTCATATAATTTATCTGTTATATGTTTATATACATTTAACATACATTAGTATATGTATATTAACCCCATAGTCCTAATTTACCCATCCTCCCACCTTTCCTTTTGGCTAACCATTAGTTTACTTGATAAGTCTGTGAGTGTCTTTTTCTGTGGAAATATGTTCTTTGGTAGCAATCTTAGGATAACATGTATAAATGATATCATAGGACATTTGTCATACCCTTTTGACTTACTTATCGTTATATGATTATTTCTAGGCTCAACTGTAGTCCTGCAAACGGCATTGTTCATTTTTTTCCCGAGGCTACTATTCCATTCTGTCCATATACCACTTCTTCTTTTTCCCGTCATCTGTTTATGGACCTTTTTTTGCTTCCATGTCTTGGCTCTTTCAATATTGCTGCAGTGCACATTTGCCTGCCTCTGTCTTTCCGATTCTGGTGGTCTTAGGTTATAGGCCCAAAAGGTGCCCTGCCGCATCATATGGTAGCTCAATTTTTACCTTTTCAAGCACAGCTCCATTCAGTTTGCGTTAGTGCTGTTGCCACTTTACATCCCACCAGCAGCCAGAAGTTACACAGTTCTCTAAAACCCCCTCAGCATTTATCGTTTGTAGGCTTTTTGCTGATGGTTATGACTGGTGTGAACTGAAACCTTTTTGAATTTGAATTTGCTTGTGGCTTATAATTCCTTATACTGAGCTTTAGGCATGTCCTTTTTTTTCTTTTCCTTTTTTTTTAAAGAGTGAGTACAACTTCCCTCCTCTTATTGACTTCTTGAAAAATTTCTCATATGTTGAAGTTTCTTGCCTATTGCCTACGCCAGGGCATGTTTTGAGGGCCTGTGTCATTTAGAGCCCTGCAGTCCTTGTGACTATATAAGCAACCATTGGCACTGGGTTTAAAGCTGCTGTTGTGGGAAACAGCCACAAGGCAGCAGCATTATTACGTTTTCAACTCTTGTTACTAGGGCAACTGAGTCTTCCTGGAGGCAGTTTTCCAAGGTTGTAAATTAGAGTGGAATGTGCTGGGACAAGCCCCAGAAGTTTATGTCTCCTTACTTATGTTTGTTTTTTAAACTTAATTTATACTTCTTGTCGGAGTAAATTTGATTAGAGTGTTTTGATTGTCTGGCTGTACAGAATCTGCTCAATGATTCATACATATGTCTGTTCATCTTCGGATCCTGTTACCATGTATGTGATCACAAAATATATATTTTCAAGGTATTGGTGATTATATAATTCATATAGTTTAACTGTTATATGTTTATATACATTTAACATACATTAGTATATGTATGTTAACCCCATAGTCCTAATTTACCCATCCTCCCACGTTTCATTTTGGCTAACCATTAGTTTCTTTGGTAAGTCTGTGAGTGTGTTTTTCTGTGGAAATATGTTCATTGGTAGCAATCTTAGGATAACATGTATAAATGATATCATAGGATGTTTGTCATACCCTTTTCACTTACTTAACCTTATATGATTATTTCTAGGCTCAACTGTAGTCCTGAAAACGGCATTGTTCATTTTTTTCGCGAGGCTACTATTACATTTGGTACGTATACCACTTCGTCTTTGTCCATTCATCTGTTTATGGACCTATTTTCTGCTTCCATGTCTTGGCTATTTCAATATTGCTGCAGTGCACATTGGCCTGCCTGTGTTTTTCAGATTCTGGTGGTCTTAGGTTATAGGCCCAAAAGGTGCCATGCCGCATCATATGGTAGCTCAATTTTTACCTTTTCAAGCATCTCCATTCAGTTTGCATTAGTGTTGTTACCACGTTACATCCCAGCAGCAGCTTGAAGGTACACAGTTCTCTAAAACCCCTTCAGCATTTATCGTTTGTAGACTTTTTGCTGATGGTTATGACTGGTGTGAGCTGAAACCTTTTTGAATTTGAATTTGCATGTGGCTAATAATTCCTTATACTGAGCTTTAGGCATGTCCTTTTTTTGTTTTCCTTTTTTTTAAAGAGTGAGTACAACTTCCCTCCTCTTATTGACTTCTTGAAAAATTTCTCATGTGTTGAATTTTCTTGCCTATTCCCTACCCCAGGGCATTTCTTGAGGGCCTGTGTCATTTACAGCCCTGCAGTCCTTGTGACTATGTAGGCAACCATTGGCAGTGGGTTTAAAGCTGCTGCTGTGGGAAACAGCCACATGGCGGCAGCATTATTACGTCCTCAACTCTTGTTAATGGGGCAAAAGACTCTTCTTGGAGGTAGTGTTCCAAGGTTGGAAATTAGAGTGGAATGTGCTGGGACAAGCCCCCAGAAGTTTATCTCTCCTTACTTATGTTTGTTTTTTAAATTTAATTTCTATTTCTTATCGGAGTAAATCTGATTAGAGTGTTTTGATTTTCTGGCTGTACAGAATCTGCTCATTGATTCATATTTATGTTTCTTCATCTTCGGATCCTGTTACCATGTATGTGATTACAGAATATATATTTTAAAGGTATTCGTGATTATATAATTCATATACTTTATATGTTATATGTTTATATACATTTAACATACATTAGTATATGTATGTTAACCCCATAGTCCTAATTTACCCATCCTCCCACCTTTCATTTTGGCTAACCATTAGTTTATTTGATAAGTCTGTGAGTGTCTTTTTCTGTGGAAATATGTTCATTGGTAGCAATTTTACGATAACATATATAAATGATATCATAGGATATTTGTCATACCCTTTTCACTTACTTAACGTTATATGATTATTTCTAGGCTCAACTGTAGTCCTGAAAACGGCATTGTTCATTTTTTTCACGAGCCTACTATTCCATTCTGTCCATATACCACTTCGTCTTTGTCCATACATCTGTTTATGGACCTTTTTTTTTCCTTCCATGTCTTGGCTATTTCAATGTTGCTGCAGTGCACATTTACCTGCCTCTGTCTTTCCGATTCTGGTGGTCTTAGGTTATAGGCCCAAAAGGTGCCCTGCCGCATCATATGGTAGCTCAATTTTTACCTTTTCATGCAGCTCCATTCAGTTTGCGTTACTGCTGTTGCCACTTTACATCCCACCAGCAACTAGAAGGTACACAGTTCTCTAAAACCCCTTCAGCATTTATAGTTTGTAGACTTTTTGCTGATGGTCATGACTCTTGTGAGCTTAAACCTTTTTGAATTTGAATATGTATGTGGCTAATAATTCCTTATACTGAGCTTTAGGCATGTCCTTTTTTTTGTTTTCCTTTTTTTTAAAGAGTGAGTACAACTTCCCTCCTCTTATTGACTTTTTGAAAAATTTCTCATGTGTTGAATTTTCTTGCCTATTCCCTACCCCAGGGCATTTTTTGAGGGCCTGTGTCATTTACAGCCCTGCAGTCCTTGTGAGTCTATAAGCAACCATTGGCACTGGGTTTAAAGCTGCTGTTGTGGGAAATAGCCACAAGGCAGCAGCGTTATTACGTTCTCAACACTTGTTACTAGGGCAGCATAGTCTTCCTGGAGGTAGTGTTCCGAGGTTGTAAACTAGAGTGGAATGTGCTGGGACAAGCCCCCAGAAGTTTATATCTCCTTACTTATGTTTGTTTTTTAAATTTATTTTCTACTTCTTATCGGAGTAAATTTGATTAGAGTGTTTTGATTGTCTGGCTGTACAGAATCTGCTCAATGATTCATACATATGTCTGTTCATCTTCGGATCCTGTTACCATGTATGTGATTACAGAATGTATATTTTGAAGGGATTAGTGATTATATAATTCATATCATTTATATGTTATATGTTTATGTACATTTAACTTACATTAGTATATTTATGTTAACCCCATAGTTCTAATTTACCCATCCCCCCACCCTTCATTTTGGCTAACCATTAGTTTATTTGATAAGTCTGTGAGTGTCTTTTTCTGTGGAAATATGTTCATTGGTAGCAATCTTAGGATAACATGTATAAATGATATCATAGGACATTTGTCATACCCTTTTGACTTACTTATCGTTATATGATTAGTTCTAGGCTCAACTGTAGTCCTGAAAACGGTATTGTTCATTTTTTTCCCGAGGCTACTATTCCATTCTGTCCATATACCACTTCTTCTTTTTCCCGTCATCTGTTTATGGACCTTTTTTTTGCTTCCATGTCTTGGCTCTTTCAATATTGCTGCAGTGCACATTTGCCTGCCTCTGTCTTTCCTATTCTGGTGGTCTTAGGTTATAGGCCCAAAAGGTGCCCTGCCGCATCATATGGTAGCTCAATTTTTACCTTTTCAAGCAGCTCCATTCAGTTTGCGTTAGTGCTGTTGCCACTTTACATCCCACCAGCAGCCAGAAGGTACACAATTCTCTAAAACCCCCTCAGCATTTATCGTTTGTAGACTTTTTGCTGATGGTTATGACTGGTGTGAACTGAAACCTTTTTGAATTTGAATTTGCTTGTGGCTTATAATTCCTTATACTGAGCTTTAGGCATGTCCTTTTTTTTCTTTTCCTTTTTTTTAAAGAGTGAGTACAACTTCCCTCCTCTTATTGACTTCTTGAAAAATTTCTCATGTGTTGAATTTTCTTGCCTATTGCCTACGCCAGGGAATGTTTTGAGGGCCTGTGTCATTTAGAGCCCTGCAGTCCTTGTGACTATATAAGCAACCATTGGCACTGGGTTTAAAGCTGCTGTTGTGGGAAACAGCCACAAGGCGGCAGCATTATTACGTTCTCAACTCTTGTTACTAGGGCAACTGAGTCTACCTTGAGGCAGTTTTCCAAGGTTGTAAATTAGAGTAGAATGTGCTGGGACAAGCCCCAGAAGTTTATGTCTCCTTACTTATGTTTGTTTTTTAAACTTAATTTATATTTCTTGTCGGAGTAAATTTGATTAGAGTGTTTTGATTGCCTGGCTGTACAGAATCTGCTCAATGATTCATACATACGTCTGTTCATCTTCGGATACTGTTACCATGTATGTGATCACAAAATGTATATTTTGAAGGTATTGGTGATGATATAATTCATGTAATTTATATGTTATATGTTTATATACATTTAACATACATTAGTATATGTATGTTAACCCCATAGTCCTAATTTACCCATCCTCCCACCTTTCATTTTGGCTAACCATTAGTTTATTTGATAAGTCTGTGAGTGTCTTTTTCTGTGGAAATATTTTCATTGGTAGCAATCTTAGGATAACATGTATAAATGATATCATAGGCTGTTTGTCATACCCTTTTCACTTACTTAACCTTATATGATTATTTCAAGGCTCAGCTGTAGTCCAGAAAACGGCATTGTTCATTTTTTTCCCGAGCTTACTATTCCATTCTGTCCATATACCACTTCTTCTTTTTCCATTCATATGTTTATGGACCTTTTTTTTTGCTTTCATGTGTTGGCTATTTCAATATTACTGCAGTGCACATTTGCCTGCCTCTGTCTTTCCGATCCTGGTGGTCTTCGTTTATAGGCTCAAAGGTGCCCTGCCGCATCCTATGGTAGCTCAATTTTTACCTTGTAAAGCAGCTCCATTCAGTTCTTGTTAGTGCTTTTACCACTTTACATCCCACCAGCAGCTAGTAGGTATGAGTTGTCTAAAACCCATTCAGCATTTATAGTTTGTAGACTTTTTGCTAATGGCCATTTGACTGGTGTGAGCTGAAACCTTTTTGGAGGTTGGAAACGCATGTGGCTAATAATTCCTTATACTGAGCTTTAACCATATCCTTTTTCTTCGTTTCCTTTTTTTGTTAAAGAGTAGGTACAACTTCCCTCCTCTCTTGACTTCTTGAAAAATTTCTCATGTGTTGAATTTTCCTGCCTATTCCCTACCCCAGGGCATTTTTTGAGGGCAGGTGTCATTTAGAGCCCTGCATTCCTTGGGACTATTAAGCAACCATTAGCAGTGGGTTTAAAGCTGCTCTTGTGCGAAACAGCCACAAGGCGGCAGCATTATTACGTTCTCAACTCTTGTTACTTGGGCAAAAGAGTCTTCCTGGAGGTAGGGTTCCGAGGTTGTAAATTAGAGTGGAATGTGCAGGGACAAGCCCCCAGAAGTTTATGTCTCCTTACTTATGTTTGTTTTTTAAATTTAGTTTCTATTTCTTATCGGAGTAAATTTGATTAGAGTGTGTTGATTGTCTGGCTGTACAGAATCTGCTCAATGATTCATACTTATGTCTGTTCACCTTTGGACCCTGTTACCATGTATGTGATTACAGAATGTATATTTTAAAGGTATTGGTGATTATATAATTCATATAATTTATCTGTTATATGTTTATATACATTTAACATACATTAGTATATGTATATTAACCCCATAGTCCTAATTTACCCATCCTCCCACCTTTCCTTTTGGCTAACCATTAGTTTACTTGATAAGTCTGTGAGTGTCTTTTTCTGTGGAAATATGTTCTTTGGTAGCAATCTTAGGATAACATGTATAAATGATATCATAGGACATTTGTCATACCCTTTTGACTTACTTATCGTTATATGATTATTTCTAGGCTCAACTGTAGTCCTGCAAACGGCATTGTTCATTTTTTTCCCGAGGCTACTATTCCATTCTGTCCATATACCACTTCTTCTTTTTCCCGTCATCTGTTTATGGACCTTTTTTTGCTTCCATGTCTTGGCTCTTTCAATATTGCTGCAGTGCACATTTGCCTGCCTCTGTCTTTCCGATTCTGGTGGTCTTAGGTTATAGGCCCAAAAGGTGCCCTGCCGCATCATATGGTAGCTCAATTTTTACCTTTTCAAGCACAGCTCCATTCAGTTTGCGTTAGTGCTGTTGCCACTTTACATCCCACCAGCAGCCAGAAGGTACACAGTTCTCTAAAACCCCCTCAGCATTTATCGTTTGTAGGCTTTTTGCTGATGGTTATGACTGGTGTGAACTGAAACCTTTTTGAATTTGAATTTGCTTGTGGCTTATAATTCCTTATACTGAGCTTTAGGCATGTCCTTTTTTTTCTTTTCCTTTTTTTTTAAAGAGTGAGTACAACTTCCCTCCTCTTATTGACTTCTTGAAAAATTTCTCATATGTTGAAGTTTCTTGCCTATTGCCTACGCCAGGGCATGTTTTGAGGGCCTGTGTCATTTAGAGCCCTGCAGTCCTTGTGACTATATAAGCAACCATTGGCACTGGGTTTAAAGCTGCTGTTGTGGGAAACAGCCACAAGGCAGCAGCATTATTACGTTTTCAACTCTTGTTACTAGGGCAACTGAGTCTTCCTGGAGGCAGTTTTCCAAGGTTGTAAATTAGAGTGGAATGTGCTGGGACAAGCCCCAGAAGTTTATGTCTCCTTACTTATGTTTGTTTTTTAAACTTAATTTATACTTCTTGTCGGAGTAAATTTGATTAGAGTGTTTTGATTGTCTGGCTGTACAGAATCTGCTCAATGATTCATACATATGTCTGTTCATCTTCGGATCCTGTTACCATGTATGTGATCACAAAATATATATTTTCAAGGTATTGGTGATTATATAATTCATATAGTTTAACTGTTATATGTTTATATACATTTAACATACATTAGTATATGTATGTTAACCCCATAGTCCTAATTTACCCATCCTCCCACGTTTCATTTTGGCTAACCATTAGTTTCTTTGGTAAGTCTGTGAGTGTGTTTTTCTGTGGAAATATGTTCATTGGTAGCAATCTTAGGATAACATGTATAAATGATATCATAGGATGTTTGTCATACCCTTTTCACTTACTTAACCTTATATGATTATTTCTAGGCTCAACTGTAGTCCTGAAAACGGCATTGTTCATTTTTTTCGCGAGGCTACTATTACATTTGGTACGTATACCACTTCGTCTTTGTCCATTCATCTGTTTATGGACCTATTTTCTGCTTCCATGTCTTGGCTATTTCAATATTGCTGCAGTGCACATTGGCCTGCCTGTGTTTTTCAGATTCTGGTGGTCTTAGGTTATAGGCCCAAAAGGTGCCATGCCGCATCATATGGTAGCTCAATTTTTACCTTTTCAAGCATCTCCATTCAGTTTGCATTAGTGTTGTTACCACGTTACATCCCAGCAGCAGCTTGAAGGTACACAGTTCTCTAAAACCCCTTCAGCATTTATCGTTTGTAGACTTTTTGCTGATGGTTATGACTGGTGTGAGCTGAAACCTTTTTGAATTTGAATTTGCATGTGGCTAATAATTCCTTATACTGAGCTTTAGGCATGTCCTTTTTTTGTTTTCCTTTTTTTTAAAGAGTGAGTACAACTTCCCTCCTCTTATTGACTTCTTGAAAAATTTCTCATGTGTTGAATTTTCTTGCCTATTCCCTACCCCAGGGCATTTCTTGAGGGCCTGTGTCATTTACAGCCCTGCAGTCCTTGTGACTATGTAGGCAACCATTGGCAGTGGGTTTAAAGCTGCTGCTGTGGGAAACAGCCACATGGCGGCAGCATTATTACGTCCTCAACTCTTGTTAATGGGGCAAAAGACTCTTCCTGGAGGTAGTGTTCCAAGGTTGGAAATTAGAGTGGAATGTGCTGGGAGAAGCCCCCAGAAGTTTATCTCTCCTTACTTATGTTTGTTTTTTAAATTTAATTTCTATTTCTTATCGGAGTAAATCTGATTAGAGTGTTTTGATTTTCTGGCTGTACAGAATCTGCTCATTGATTCATATTTATGTTTCTTCATCTTCGGATCCTGTTACCATGTATGTGATTACAGAATATATATTTTAAAGGTATTCGTGATTATATAATTCATATACTTTATATGTTATATGTTTATATACATTTAACATACATTAGTATATGTATGTTAACCCCATAGTCCTAAGTTACCCATCCTCCCACCTTTCATTTTGGCTAACCATTAGTTTATTTGATAAGTCTGTGAGTGTCTTTTTCTGTGGAAATATGTTCATTGGTAGCAATTTTACGATAACATATATAAATGATATCATAGGATATTTGTCATACCCTTTTCACTTACTTAACGTTATATGATTATTTCTAGGCTCAACTGTAGTCCTGAAAACGGCATTGTTCATTTTTTTCACGAGCCTACTATTCCATTCTGTCCATATACCACTTCGTCTTTGTCCATACATCTGTTTATGGACCTTTTTTTTTCCTTCCATGTCTTGGCTATTTCAATGTTGCTGCAGTGCACATTTACCTGCCTCTGTCTTTCCGATTCTGGTGGTCTTAGGTTATAGGCCCAAAAGGTGCCCTGCCGCATCATATGGTAGCTCAATTTTTACCTTTTCATGCAGCTCCATTCAGTTTGCGTCACTGCTGTTGCCACTTTACATCCCACCAGCAACTAGAAGGTACACAGTTCTCTAAAACCCCTTCAGCATTTATAGTTTGTAGACTTTTTGCTGATGGTCATGACTCTTGTGAGCTTAAACCTTTTTGAATTTGAATATGTATGTGGCTAATAATTCCTTATACTGAGCTTTAGGCATGTCCTTTTTTTTGTTTTCCTTTTTTTTAAAGAGTGAGTACAACTTCCCTCCTCTTATTGACTTTTTGAAAAATTTCTCATGTGTTGAATTTTCTTGCCTATTCCCTACCCCAGGGCATGTTTTGTGGGCCTGTGTCATTTACAGCCCTGCAGTCCTTGTGACTATATAACCAACCATTGGCACTGGGTTTAAAGCTGCTGTTGTGGGAAAGAGCCACGAGACGGCAGCATTATTACATTCTCAACTCTTGTTATTAGGGCAACAGAGTCTTCCTGGAGGTAGTGTTCCCAGGTTGTAAATTAGAGAGGAATGTCCTGGGACAAGCCCCCAGAAGTTTATGTCTCCTTACTTATATTTGTTTTTTAAATTTAATTTCTATTTCTTATCGGAGTAAATTTGATTAGAGTGTTTTGATTGTCTGGCTGTACAGAATCTGCTCAATGATTCATACATACGTCTGTTCATCTTCGGATACTGTTACCATGTATGTGATCACAAAATGTATATTTTGAAGGTATTGGTGATGATATAATTCTTGTAATTTATATGTTATATGTTTATATACATTTAACATACATTAGTATATGTATGTTAACCCCATAGTCCTAATTTACCCATCCTCCCACCTTTCATTTTGGCTAACCATTAGTTTATTTGATAAGTCTGTGAGTGTCTTTTTCTGTGGAAATATGTTCATTGGTAGCAATCTTAGGATAACATGTATAAATGATATCATAGGCTGTTTGTCATACCCTTTTCACTTACTTAACCTTATATGATTATTTCAAGGCTCAGCTGTAGTCCAGAAAACGGCATTGTTCATTTTTTTCCCGAGCTTACTATTCCATTCTGTCCATATACCACTTCTTCTTTTTCCATTCATATGTTTATGGACCTTTTTTTTTGCTTTCATGTCTTGGCTATTTCAATATTACTGCAGTGCACATTTGCCTGCCTCTGTCTTTCCGATCCTGGTGGTCTTCGTTTATAGGCTCAAAGGTGCCCTGCCGCATCCTATGGTAGCTCAATTTTTACCTTGTAAAGCAGCTCCATTCAGTTCTTGTTAGTGCTTTTACCACTTTACATCCCACCAGCAGCTAGTAGGTATGAGTTGTCTAAAACCCATTCAGCATTTATAGTTTGTAGACTTTTTGCTAATGGCCATTTGACTGGTGTGAGCTGAAACCTTTTTGGAGGTTGGAAACGCATGTGGCTAATAATTCCTTATACTGAGCTTTAACCATATCCTTTTTCTTCGTTTCCTTTTTTTGTTAAAGAGTAGGTACAACTTCCCTCCTCTCTTGACTTCTTGAAAAATTTCTCATGTGTTGAATTTTCCTGCCTATTCCCTACCCCAGGGCATTTTTTGAGGGCAGGTGTCATTTAGAGCCCTGCATTCCTTGGGACTATTAAGCAACCATTAGCAGTGGGTTTAAAGCTGCTCTTGTGCGAAACAGCCACAAGGCAGCAGCATTATTACGTTCTCAACTCTTGTTACTTGGGCAAAAGAGTCTTCCTGGAGGTAGGGTTCCGAGGTTGTAAATTAGAGTGGAATGTGCAGGGACAAGCCCCCAGAAGTTTATGTCTCCTTACTTATGTTTGTTTTTTAAATTTAGTTTCTATTTCTTATCGGAGTAAATTTGATTAGAGTGTGTTGATTGTCTGGCTGTACAGAATCTGCTCAATGATTCATACTTATGTCTGTTCACCTTTGGACCCTGTTACCATGTATGTGATTACAGAATGTATATTTTAAAGGTATTGGTGATTATATAATTCATATAATTTATCTGTTATATGTTTATATACATTTAACATACATTAGTATATGTATATTAACCCCATAGTCCTAATTTACCCATCCTCCCACCTTTCCTTTTGGCTAACCATTAGTTTACTTGATAAGTCTGTGAGTGTCTTTTTCTGTGGAAATATGTTCTTTGGTAGCAATCTTAGGATAACATGTATAAATGATATCATAGGATATTTGTCATACCCTTTTGACTTACTTAACCTTATATGATTATTTGTAGGCTCAACTGTAGTCGTGAAAACGGCATTGTTCCTTTTTTTCCCGAGGCTACTATTCCATTTGGTACGTATACCACTTCATCTTTGTCCATTCATTTGTTTATGGACCTTTTTTTTGCTTCCATGTCTTGGCTATTTCAATATTGTTGCAGTGCATATTTGCCTGCATCTGTCTTTCCGATTTTGGTGGTTTTATATTATAGGCCCAAAAGGTGCCCTGCCGCATCATATGTTAACTCAATTTTTACCTTTTCAAGCAGCTCCATTCAGTTTTCGTTAGTGCTCTTACCACTTTACATCCCACCGGCACCAAGAAGGTACACAGTTCTCTAAAACCCCTTCATCATTTATAGTTTGTAGACTTTTTGCTGCTGGTCATGACTGGTGTGAGCTGAAACCTTATTGAATTTGAATTTGCATATGGCTAATAATTTCCTTTACTGAGCTTTAGGCATGCTCTTTTTTTCTTTTCCTTTTTTTTTAAAGAGTGAGTACAACCTCCCTCCTCTTATTGACTTCTTGAAAAATTTCTCATGTGTTGAATTTTCTTGCCTATTCCCTACCCCAGGGCATTTTTTGAGGGCCTGTGTCATTTACAGCCCTGCAGTCCTTGTGAGTCTATAAGCAACCATTGGCACTGGGTTTAAAGCTGCTGTTGTGGGAAATAGCCACAAGGCAGCAGCATTATTACGTTCTCAACACTTGTTACTAGGGCAGCATAGTCTTCCTGGAGGTAGTGTTCCGAGGTTGTAAACTAGAGTGGAATGTGCTGGGACAAGCCCCCAGAAGTTTATATCTCCTTACTTATGTTTGTTTTTTAAATTTATTTTCTACTTCTTATCGGAGTAAATTTGATTAGAGTGTTTTGATTGTCTGGCTGTACAGAATCTGCTCAATGATTCATACATATGTCTGTTCATCTTCGGATCCTGTTACCATGTATGTGATTACAGAATGTATATTTTGAAGGGATTAGTGATTATATAATTCATATCATTTATATGTTATATGTTTATGTACATTTAACTTACATTAGTATATTTATGTTAACCCCATAGTTCTAATTTACCCATCCCCCCACCCTTCATTTTGGCTAACCATTAGTTTATTTGATAAGTCTGTGAGTGTCTTTTTCTGTGGAAATATGTTCATTGGTAGCAATCTTAGGATAACATGTATAAATGATATCATAGGACATTTGTCATACCCTTTTGACTTACTTATCGTTATATGATTAGTTCTAGGCTCAACTGTAGTCCTGAAAACGGTATTGTTCATTTTTTTCCCGAGGCTACTATTCCATTCTGTCCATATACCACTTCTTCTTTTTCCCGTCATCTGTTTATGGACCTTTTTTTTGCTTCCATGTCTTGGCTCTTTCAATATTGCTGCAGTGCACATTTGCCTGCCTCTGTCTTTCCTATTCTGGTGGTCTTAGGTTATAGGCCCAAAAGGTGCCCTGCCGCATCATATGGTAGCTCAATTTTTACCTTTTCAAGCAGCTCCATTCAGTTTGCGTTAGTGCTGTTGCCACTTTACATCCCACCAGCAGCCAGAAGGTACACAATTCTCTAAAACCCCCTCAGCATTTATCGTTTGTAGACTTTTTGCTGATGGTTATGACTGGTGTGAACTGAAACCTTTTTGAATTTGAATTTGCTTGTGGCTTATAATTCCTTATACTGAGCTTTAGGCATGTCCTTTTTTTTCTTTTCCTTTTTTTTAAAGAGTGAGTACAACTTCCCTCCTCTTATTGACTTCTTGAAAAATTTCTCATGTGTTGAATTTTCTTGCCTATTGCCTACGCCAGGGAATGTTTTGAGGGCCTGTGTCATTTAGAGCCCTGCAGTCCTTGTGACTATATAAGCAACCATTGGCACTGGGTTTAAAGCTGCTGTTGTGGGAAACAGCCACAAGGCGGCAGCATTATTACGTTCTCAACTCTTGTTACTAGGGCAACTGAGTCTACCTTGAGGCAGTTTTCCAAGGTTGTAAATTAGAGTAGAATGTGCTGGGACAAGCCCCAGAAGTTTATGTCTCCTTACTTATGTTTGTTTTTTAAACTTAATTTATATTTCTTGTCGGAGTAAATTTGATTAGAGTGTTTTGATTGCCTGGCTGTACAGAATCTGCTCAATGATTCATACATACGTCTGTTCATCTTCGGATACTGTTACCATGTATGTGATCACAAAATGTATATTTTGAAGGTATTGGTGATGATATAATTCATGTAATTTATATGTTATATGTTTATATACATTTAACATACATTAGTATATGTATGTTAACCCCATAGTCCTAATTTACCCATCCTCCCACCTTTCATTTTGGCTAACCATTAGTTTATTTGATAAGTCTGTGAGTGTCTTTTTCTGTGGAAATATTTTCATTGGTAGCAATCTTAGGATAACATGTATAAATGATATCATAGGCTGTTTGTCATACCCTTTTCACTTACTTAACCTTATATGATTATTTCAAGGCTCAGCTGTAGTCCAGAAAACGGCATTGTTCATTTTTTTCCCGAGCTTACTATTCCATTCTGTCCATATACCACTTCTTCTTTTTCCATTCATATGTTTATGGACCTTTTTTTTTGCTTTCATGTGTTGGCTATTTCAATATTACTGCAGTGCACATTTGCCTGCCTCTGTCTTTCCGATCCTGGTGGTCTTCGTTTATAGGCTCAAAGGTGCCCTGCCGCATCCTATGGTAGCTCAATTTTTACCTTGTAAAGCAGCTCCATTCAGTTCTTGTTAGTGCTTTTACCACTTTACATCCCACCAGCAGCTAGTAGGTATGAGTTGTCTAAAACCCATTCAGCATTTATAGTTTGTAGACTTTTTGCTAATGGCCATTTGACTGGTGTGAGCTGAAACCTTTTTGGAGGTTGGAAACGCATGTGGCTAATAATTCCTTATACTGAGCTTTAACCATATCCTTTTTCTTCGTTTCCTTTTTTTGTTAAAGAGTAGGTACAACTTCCCTCCTCTCTTGACTTCTTGAAAAATTTCTCATGTGTTGAATTTTCCTGCCTATTCCCTACCCCAGGGCATTTTTTGAGGGCAGGTGTCATTTAGAGCCCTGCATTCCTTGGGACTATTAAGCAACCATTAGCAGTGGGTTTAAAGCTGCTCTTGTGCGAAACAGCCACAAGGCGGCAGCATTATTACGTTCTCAACTCTTGTTACTTGGGCAAAAGAGTCTTCCTGGAGGTAGGGTTCCGAGGTTGTAAATTAGAGTGGAATGTGCAGGGACAAGCCCCCAGAAGTTTATGTCTCCTTACTTATGTTTGTTTTTTAAATTTAGTTTCTATTTCTTATCGGAGTAAATTTGATTAGAGTGTGTTGATTGTCTGGCTGTACAGAATCTGCTCAATGATTCATACTTATGTCTGTTCACCTTTGGACCCTGTTACCATGTATGTGATTACAGAATGTATATTTTAAAGGTATTGGTGATTATATAATTCATATAATTTATCTGTTATATGTTTATATACATTTAACATACATTAGTATATGTATATTAACCCCATAGTCCTAATTTACCCATCCTCCCACCTTTCCTTTTGGCTAACCATTAGTTTACTTGATAAGTCTGTGAGTGTCTTTTTCTGTGGAAATATGTTCTTTGGTAGCAATCTTAGGATAACATGTATAAATGATATCATAGGACATTTGTCATACCCTTTTGACTTACTTATCGTTATATGATTATTTCTAGGCTCAACTGTAGTCCTGCAAACGGCATTGTTCATTTTTTTCCCGAGGCTACTATTCCATTCTGTCCATATACCACTTCTTCTTTTTCCCGTCATCTGTTTATGGACCTTTTTTTGCTTCCATGTCTTGGCTCTTTCAATATTGCTGCAGTGCACATTTGCCTGCCTCTGTCTTTCCGATTCTGGTGGTCTTAGGTTATAGGCCCAAAAGGTGCCCTGCCGCATCATATGGTAGCTCAATTTTTACCTTTTCAAGCACAGCTCCATTCAGTTTGCGTTAGTGCTGTTGCCACTTTACATCCCACCAGCAGCCAGAAGTTACACAGTTCTCTAAAACCCCCTCAGCATTTATCGTTTGTAGGCTTTTTGCTGATGGTTATGACTGGTGTGAACTGAAACCTTTTTGAATTTGAATTTGCTTGTGGCTTATAATTCCTTATACTGAGCTTTAGGCATGTCCTTTTTTTTCTTTTCCTTTTTTTTTAAAGAGTGAGTACAACTTCCCTCCTCTTATTGACTTCTTGAAAAATTTCTCATATGTTGAAGTTTCTTGCCTATTGCCTACGCCAGGGCATGTTTTGAGGGCCTGTGTCATTTAGAGCCCTGCAGTCCTTGTGACTATATAAGCAACCATTGGCACTGGGTTTAAAGCTGCTGTTGTGGGAAACAGCCACAAGGCAGCAGCATTATTACGTTTTCAACTCTTGTTACTAGGGCAACTGAGTCTTCCTGGAGGCAGTTTTCCAAGGTTGTAAATTAGAGTGGAATGTGCTGGGACAAGCCCCAGAAGTTTATGTCTCCTTACTTATGTTTGTTTTTTAAACTTAATTTATACTTCTTGTCGGAGTAAATTTGATTAGAGTGTTTTGATTGTCTGGCTGTACAGAATCTGCTCAATGATTCATACATATGTCTGTTCATCTTCGGATCCTGTTACCATGTATGTGATCACAAAATATATATTTTCAAGGTATTGGTGATTATATAATTCATATAGTTTAACTGTTATATGTTTATATACATTTAACATACATTAGTATATGTATGTTAACCCCATAGTCCTAATTTACCCATCCTCCCACGTTTCATTTTGGCTAACCATTAGTTTCTTTGGTAAGTCTGTGAGTGTGTTTTTCTGTGGAAATATGTTCATTGGTAGCAATCTTAGGATAACATGTATAAATGATATCATAGGATGTTTGTCATACCCTTTTCACTTACTTAACCTTATATGATTATTTCTAGGCTCAACTGTAGTCCTGAAAACGGCATTGTTCATTTTTTTCGCGAGGCTACTATTACATTTGGTACGTATACCACTTCGTCTTTGTCCATTCATCTGTTTATGGACCTATTTTCTGCTTCCATGTCTTGGCTATTTCAATATTGCTGCAGTGCACATTGGCCTGCCTGTGTTTTTCAGATTCTGGTGGTCTTAGGTTATAGGCCCAAAAGGTGCCATGCCGCATCATATGGTAGCTCAATTTTTACCTTTTCAAGCATCTCCATTCAGTTTGCATTAGTGTTGTTACCACGTTACATCCCAGCAGCAGCTTGAAGGTACACAGTTCTCTAAAACCCCTTCAGCATTTATCGTTTGTAGACTTTTTGCTGATGGTTATGACTGGTGTGAGCTGAAACCTTTTTGAATTTGAATTTGCATGTGGCTAATAATTCCTTATACTGAGCTTTAGGCATGTCCTTTTTTTGTTTTCCTTTTTTTTAAAGAGTGAGTACAACTTCCCTCCTCTTATTGACTTCTTGAAAAATTTCTCATGTGTTGAATTTTCTTGCCTATTCCCTACCCCAGGGCATTTCTTGAGGGCCTGTGTCATTTACAGCCCTGCAGTCCTTGTGACTATGTAGGCAACCATTGGCAGTGGGTTTAAAGCTGCTGCTGTGGGAAACAGCCACATGGCGGCAGCATTATTACGTCCTCAACTCTTGTTAATGGGGCAAAAGACTCTTCTTGGAGGTAGTGTTCCAAGGTTGGAAATTAGAGTGGAATGTGCTGGGACAAGCCCCCAGAAGTTTATCTCTCCTTACTTATGTTTGTTTTTTAAATTTAATTTCTATTTCTTATCGGAGTAAATCTGATTAGAGTGTTTTGATTTTCTGGCTGTACAGAATCTGCTCATTGATTCATATTTATGTTTCTTCATCTTCGGATCCTGTTACCATGTATGTGATTACAGAATATATATTTTAAAGGTATTCGTGATTATATAATTCATATACTTTATATGTTATATGTTTATATACATTTAACATACATTAGTATATGTATGTTAACCCCATAGTCCTAATTTACCCATCCTCCCACCTTTCATTTTGGCTAACCATTAGTTTATTTGATAAGTCTGTGAGTGTCTTTTTCTGTGGAAATATGTTCATTGGTAGCAATTTTACGATAACATATATAAATGATATCATAGGATATTTGTCATACCCTTTTCACTTACTTAACGTTATATGATTATTTCTAGGCTCAACTGTAGTCCTGAAAACGGCATTGTTCATTTTTTTCACGAGCCTACTATTCCATTCTGTCCATATACCACTTCGTCTTTGTCCATACATCTGTTTATGGACCTTTTTTTTTCCTTCCATGTCTTGGCTATTTCAATGTTGCTGCAGTGCACATTTACCTGCCTCTGTCTTTCCGATTCTGGTGGTCTTAGGTTATAGGCCCAAAAGGTGCCCTGCCGCATCATATGGTAGCTCAATTTTTACCTTTTCATGCAGCTCCATTCAGTTTGCGTTACTGCTGTTGCCACTTTACATCCCACCAGCAACTAGAAGGTACACAGTTCTCTAAAACCCCTTCAGCATTTATAGTTTGTAGACTTTTTGCTGATGGTCATGACTCTTGTGAGCTTAAACCTTTTTGAATTTGAATATGTATGTGGCTAATAATTCCTTATACTGAGCTTTAGGCATGTCCTTTTTTTTGTTTTCCTTTTTTTTAAAGAGTGAGTACAACTTCCCTCCTCTTATTGACTTTTTGAAAAATTTCTCATGTGTTGAATTTTCTTGCCTATTCCCTACCCCAGGGCATTTTTTGAGGGCCTGTGTCATTTACAGCCCTGCAGTCCTTGTGAGTCTATAAGCAACCATTGGCACTGGGTTTAAAGCTGCTGTTGTGGGAAATAGCCACAAGGCAGCAGCGTTATTACGTTCTCAACACTTGTTACTAGGGCAGCATAGTCTTCCTGGAGGTAGTGTTCCGAGGTTGTAAACTAGAGTGGAATGTGCTGGGACAAGCCCCCAGAAGTTTATATCTCCTTACTTATGTTTGTTTTTTAAATTTATTTTCTACTTCTTATCGGAGTAAATTTGATTAGAGTGTTTTGATTGTCTGGCTGTACAGAATCTGCTCAATGATTCATACATATGTCTGTTCATCTTCGGATCCTGTTACCATGTATGTGATTACAGAATGTATATTTTGAAGGGATTAGTGATTATATAATTCATATCATTTATATGTTATATGTTTATGTACATTTAACTTACATTAGTATATTTATGTTAACCCCATAGTTCTAATTTACCCATCCCCCCACCCTTCATTTTGGCTAACCATTAGTTTATTTGATAAGTCTGTGAGTGTCTTTTTCTGTGGAAATATGTTCATTGGTAGCAATCTTAGGATAACATGTATAAATGATATCATAGGACATTTGTCATACCCTTTTGACTTACTTATCGTTATATGATTAGTTCTAGGCTCAACTGTAGTCCTGAAAACGGTATTGTTCATTTTTTTCCCGAGGCTACTATTCCATTCTGTCCATATACCACTTCTTCTTTTTCCCGTCATCTGTTTATGGACCTTTTTTTTGCTTCCATGTCTTGGCTCTTTCAATATTGCTGCAGTGCACATTTGCCTGCCTCTGTCTTTCCTATTCTGGTGGTCTTAGGTTATAGGCCCAAAAGGTGCCCTGCCGCATCATATGGTAGCTCAATTTTTACCTTTTCAAGCAGCTCCATTCAGTTTGCGTTAGTGCTGTTGCCACTTTACATCCCACCAGCAGCCAGAAGGTACACAATTCTCTAAAACCCCCTCAGCATTTATCGTTTGTAGACTTTTTGCTGATGGTTATGACTGGTGTGAACTGAAACCTTTTTGAATTTGAATTTGCTTGTGGCTTATAATTCCTTATACTGAGCTTTAGGCATGTCCTTTTTTTTCTTTTCCTTTTTTTTAAAGAGTGAGTACAACTTCCCTCCTCTTATTGACTTCTTGAAAAATTTCTCATGTGTTGAATTTTCTTGCCTATTGCCTACGCCAGGGAATGTTTTGAGGGCCTGTGTCATTTAGAGCCCTGCAGTCCTTGTGACTATATAAGCAACCATTGGCACTGGGTTTAAAGCTGCTGTTGTGGGAAACAGCCACAAGGCGGCAGCATTATTACGTTCTCAACTCTTGTTACTAGGGCAACTGAGTCTACCTTGAGGCAGTTTTCCAAGGTTGTAAATTAGAGTAGAATGTGCTGGGACAAGCCCCAGAAGTTTATGTCTCCTTACTTATGTTTGTTTTTTAAACTTAATTTATATTTCTTGTCGGAGTAAATTTGATTAGAGTGTTTTGATTGCCTGGCTGTACAGAATCTGCTCAATGATTCATACATACGTCTGTTCATCTTCGGATACTGTTACCATGTATGTGATCACAAAATGTATATTTTGAAGGTATTGGTGATGATATAATTCATGTAATTTATATGTTATATGTTTATATACATTTAACATACATTAGTATATGTATGTTAACCCCATAGTCCTAATTTACCCATCCTCCCACCTTTCATTTTGGCTAACCATTAGTTTATTTGATAAGTCTGTGAGTGTCTTTTTCTGTGGAAATATTTTCATTGGTAGCAATCTTAGGATAACATGTATAAATGATATCATAGGCTGTTTGTCATACCCTTTTCACTTACTTAACCTTATATGATTATTTCAAGGCTCAGCTGTAGTCCAGAAAACGGCATTGTTCATTTTTTTCCCGAGCTTACTATTCCATTCTGTCCATATACCACTTCTTCTTTTTCCATTCATATGTTTATGGACCTTTTTTTTTGCTTTCATGTGTTGGCTATTTCAATATTACTGCAGTGCACATTTGCCTGCCTCTGTCTTTCCGATCCTGGTGGTCTTCGTTTATAGGCTCAAAGGTGCCCTGCCGCATCCTATGGTAGCTCAATTTTTACCTTGTAAAGCAGCTCCATTCAGTTCTTGTTAGTGCTTTTACCACTTTACATCCCACCAGCAGCTAGTAGGTATGAGTTGTCTAAAACCCATTCAGCATTTATAGTTTGTAGACTTTTTGCTAATGGCCATTTGACTGGTGTGAGCTGAAACCTTTTTGGAGGTTGGAAACGCATGTGGCTAATAATTCCTTATACTGAGCTTTAACCATATCCTTTTTCTTCGTTTCCTTTTTTTGTTAAAGAGTAGGTACAACTTCCCTCCTCTCTTGACTTCTTGAAAAATTTCTCATGTGTTGAATTTTCCTGCCTATTCCCTACCCCAGGGCATTTTTTGAGGGCAGGTGTCATTTAGAGCCCTGCATTCCTTGGGACTATTAAGCAACCATTAGCAGTGGGTTTAAAGCTGCTCTTGTGCGAAACAGCCACAAGGCGGCAGCATTATTACGTTCTCAACTCTTGTTACTTGGGCAAAAGAGTCTTCCTGGAGGTAGGGTTCCGAGGTTGTAAATTAGAGTGGAATGTGCAGGGACAAGCCCCCAGAAGTTTATGTCTCCTTACTTATGTTTGTTTTTTAAATTTAGTTTCTATTTCTTATCGGAGTAAATTTGATTAGAGTGTGTTGATTGTCTGGCTGTACAGAATCTGCTCAATGATTCATACTTATGTCTGTTCACCTTTGGACCCTGTTACCATGTATGTGATTACAGAATGTATATTTTAAAGGTATTGGTGATTATATAATTCATATAATTTATCTGTTATATGTTTATATACATTTAACATACATTAGTATATGTATATTAACCCCATAGTCCTAATTTACCCATCCTCCCACCTTTCCTTTTGGCTAACCATTAGTTTACTTGATAAGTCTGTGAGTGTCTTTTTCTGTGGAAATATGTTCTTTGGTAGCAATCTTAGGATAACATGTATAAATGATATCATAGGACATTTGTCATACCCTTTTGACTTACTTATCGTTATATGATTATTTCTAGGCTCAACTGTAGTCCTGCAAACGGCATTGTTCATTTTTTTCCCGAGGCTACTATTCCATTCTGTCCATATACCACTTCTTCTTTTTCCCGTCATCTGTTTATGGACCTTTTTTTGCTTCCATGTCTTGGCTCTTTCAATATTGCTGCAGTGCACATTTGCCTGCCTCTGTCTTTCCGATTCTGGTGGTCTTAGGTTATAGGCCCAAAAGGTGCCCTGCCGCATCATATGGTAGCTCAATTTTTACCTTTTCAAGCACAGCTCCATTCAGTTTGCGTTAGTGCTGTTGCCACTTTACATCCCACCAGCAGCCAGAAGTTACACAGTTCTCTAAAACCCCCTCAGCATTTATCGTTTGTAGGCTTTTTGCTGATGGTTATGACTGGTGTGAACTGAAACCTTTTTGAATTTGAATTTGCTTGTGGCTTATAATTCCTTATACTGAGCTTTAGGCATGTCCTTTTTTTTCTTTTCCTTTTTTTTTAAAGAGTGAGTACAACTTCCCTCCTCTTATTGACTTCTTGAAAAATTTCTCATATGTTGAAGTTTCTTGCCTATTGCCTACGCCAGGGCATGTTTTGAGGGCCTGTGTCATTTAGAGCCCTGCAGTCCTTGTGACTATATAAGCAACCATTGGCACTGGGTTTAAAGCTGCTGTTGTGGGAAACAGCCACAAGGCAGCAGCATTATTACGTTTTCAACTCTTGTTACTAGGGCAACTGAGTCTTCCTGGAGGCAGTTTTCCAAGGTTGTAAATTAGAGTGGAATGTGCTGGGACAAGCCCCAGAAGTTTATGTCTCCTTACTTATGTTTGTTTTTTAAACTTAATTTATACTTCTTGTCGGAGTAAATTTGATTAGAGTGTTTTGATTGTCTGGCTGTACAGAATCTGCTCAATGATTCATACATATGTCTGTTCATCTTCGGATCCTGTTACCATGTATGTGATCACAAAATATATATTTTCAAGGTATTGGTGATTATATAATTCATATAGTTTAACTGTTATATGTTTATATACATTTAACATACATTAGTATATGTATGTTAACCCCATAGTCCTAATTTACCCATCCTCCCACGTTTCATTTTGGCTAACCATTAGTTTCTTTGGTAAGTCTGTGAGTGTGTTTTTCTGTGGAAATATGTTCATTGGTAGCAATCTTAGGATAACATGTATAAATGATATCATAGGATGTTTGTCATACCCTTTTCACTTACTTAACCTTATATGATTATTTCTAGGCTCAACTGTAGTCCTGAAAACGGCATTGTTCATTTTTTTCGCGAGGCTACTATTACATTTGGTACGTATACCACTTCGTCTTTGTCCATTCATCTGTTTATGGACCTATTTTCTGCTTCCATGTCTTGGCTATTTCAATATTGCTGCAGTGCACATTGGCCTGCCTGTGTTTTTCAGATTCTGGTGGTCTTAGGTTATAGGCCCAAAAGGTGCCATGCCGCATCATATGGTAGCTCAATTTTTACCTTTTCAAGCATCTCCATTCAGTTTGCATTAGTGTTGTTACCACGTTACATCCCAGCAGCAGCTTGAAGGTACACAGTTCTCTAAAACCCCTTCAGCATTTATCGTTTGTAGACTTTTTGCTGATGGTTATGACTGGTGTGAGCTGAAACCTTTTTGAATTTGAATTTGCATGTGGCTAATAATTCCTTATACTGAGCTTTAGGCATGTCCTTTTTTTGTTTTCCTTTTTTTTAAAGAGTGAGTACAACTTCCCTCCTCTTATTGACTTCTTGAAAAATTTCTCATGTGTTGAATTTTCTTGCCTATTCCCTACCCCAGGGCATTTCTTGAGGGCCTGTGTCATTTACAGCCCTGCAGTCCTTGTGACTATGTAGGCAACCATTGGCAGTGGGTTTAAAGCTGCTGCTGTGGGAAACAGCCACATGGCGGCAGCATTATTACGTCCTCAACTCTTGTTAATGGGGCAAAAGACTCTTCCTGGAGGTAGTGTTTCAAGGTTGGAAATTAGAGTGGAATGTGCTGGGAGAAGCCCCCAGAAGTTTATCTCTCCTTACTTATGTTTGTTTTTTAAATTTAATTTCTATTTCTTATCGGAGTAAATCTGATTAGAGTGTTTTGATTTTCTGGCTGTACAGAATCTGCTCATTGATTCATATTTATGTTTCTTCATCTTCGGATCCTGTTACCATGTATGTGATTACAGAATATATATTTTAAAGGTATTCGTGATTATATAATTCATATACTTTATATGTTATATGTTTATATACATTTAACATACATTAGTATATGTATGTTAACCCCATAGTCCTAAGTTACCCATCCTCCCACCTTTCATTTTGGCTAACCATTAGTTTATTTGATAAGTCTGTGAGTGTCTTTTTCTGTGGAAATATGTTCATTGGTAGCAATTTTACGATAACATATATAAATGATATCATAGGATATTTGTCATACCCTTTTCACTTACTTAACGTTATATGATTATTTCTAGGCTCAACTGTAGTCCTGAAAACGGCATTGTTCATTTTTTTCACGAGCCTACTATTCCATTCTGTCCATATACCACTTCGTCTTTGTCCATACATCTGTTTATGGACCTTTTTTTTTCCTTCCATGTCTTGGCTATTTCAATGTTGCTGCAGTGCACATTTACCTGCCTCTGTCTTTCCGATTCTGGTGGTCTTAGGTTATAGGCCCAAAAGGTGCCCTGCCGCATCATATGGTAGCTCAATTTTTACCTTTTCATGCAGCTCCATTCAGTTTGCGTCACTGCTGTTGCCACTTTACATCCCACCAGCAACTAGAAGGTACACAGTTCTCTAAAACCCCTTCAGCATTTATAGTTTGTAGACTTTTTGCTGATGGTCATGACTCTTGTGAGCTTAAACCTTTTTGAATTTGAATATGTATGTGGCTAATAATTCCTTATACTGAGCTTTAGGCATGTCCTTTTTTTTGTTTTCCTTTTTTTTAAAGAGTGAGTACAACTTCCCTCCTCTTATTGACTTTTTGAAAAATTTCTCATGTGTTGAATTTTCTTGCCTATTCCCTACCCCAGGGCATGTTTTGTGGGCCTGTGTCATTTACAGCCCTGCAGTCCTTGTGACTATATAACCAACCATTGGCACTGGGTTTAAAGCTGCTGTTGTGGGAAAGAGCCACGAGACGGCAGCATTATTACATTCTCAACTCTTGTTATTAGGGCAACAGAGTCTTCCTGGAGGTAGTGTTCCCAGGTTGTAAATTAGAGAGGAATGTCCTGGGACAAGCCCCCAGAAGTTTATGTCTCCTTACTTATATTTGTTTTTTAAATTTAATTTCTATTTCTTATCGGAGTAAATTTGATTAGAGTGTTTTGATTGTCTGGCTGTACAGAATCTGCTCAATGATTCATACATACGTCTGTTCATCTTCGGATACTGTTACCATGTATGTGATCACAAAATGTATATTTTGAAGGTATTGGTGATGATATAATTCTTGTAATTTATATGTTATATGTTTATATACATTTAACATACATTAGTATATGTATGTTAACCCCATAGTCCTAATTTACCCATCCTCCCACCTTTCATTTTGGCTAACCATTAGTTTATTTGATAAGTCTGTGTCTTTTTCTGTGGAAATATGTTCATTGGTAGCAATCTTAGGATAACATGTATAAATGATATCATAGGCTGTTTGTCATACCCTTTTCACTTACTTAACCTTATATGATTATTTCAAGGCTCAGCTGTAGTCCAGAAAACGGCATTGTTCATTTTTTTCCCGAGCTTACTATTCCATTCTGTCCATATACCACTTCTTCTTTTTCCATTCATATGTTTATGGACCTTTTTTTTTGCTTTCATGTCTTGGCTATTTCAATATTACTGCAGTGCACATTTGCCTGCCTCTGTCTTTCCGATCCTGGTGGTCTTCGTTTATAGGCTCAAAGGTGCCCTGCCGCATCCTATGGTAGCTCAATTTTTACCTTGTAAAGCAGCTCCATTCAGTTCTTGTTAGTGCTTTTACCACTTTACATCCCACCAGCAGCTAGTAGGTATGAGTTGTCTAAAACCCATTCAGCATTTATAGTTTGTAGACTTTTTGCTAATGGCCATTTGACTGGTGTGAGCTGAAACCTTTTTGGAGGTTGGAAACGCATGTGGCTAATAATTCCTTATACTGAGCTTTAACCATATCCTTTTTCTTCGTTTCCTTTTTTTGTTAAAGAGTAGGTACAACTTCCCTCCTCTCTTGACTTCTTGAAAAATTTCTCATGTGTTGAATTTTCCTGCCTATTCCCTACCCCAGGGCATTTTTTGAGGGCAGGTGTCATTTAGAGCCCTGCATTCCTTGGGACTATTAAGCAACCATTAGCAGTGGGTTTAAAGCTGCTCTTGTGCGAAACAGCCACAAGGCAGCAGCATTATTACGTTCTCAACTCTTGTTACTTGGGCAAAAGAGTCTTCCTGGAGGTAGGGTTCCGAGGTTGTAAATTAGAGTGGAATGTGCAGGGACAAGCCCCCAGAAGTTTATGTCTCCTTACTTATGTTTGTTTTTTAAATTTAGTTTCTATTTCTTATCGGAGTAAATTTGATTAGAGTGTGTTGATTGTCTGGCTGTACAGAATCTGCTCAATGATTCATACTTATGTCTGTTCACCTTTGGACCCTGTTACCATGTATGTGATTACAGAATGTATATTTTAAAGGTATTGGTGATTATATAATTCATATAATTTATCTGTTATATGTTTATATACATTTAACATACATTAGTATATGTATATTAACCCCATAGTCCTAATTTACCCATCCTCCCACCTTTTCTTTTGGCTAACCATTAGTTTACTTGATAAGTCTGTGAGTGTCTTTTTCTGTGGAAATATGTTCTTTGGTAGCAATCTTAGGATAACATGTATAAATGATATCATAGGATATTTGTCATACCCTTTTGACTTACTTAACCTTATATGATTATTTGTAGGCTCAACTGTAGTCGTGAAAACGGCATTGTTCCTTTTTTTCCCGAGGCTACTATTCCATTTGGTACGTATACCACTTCATCTTTGTCCATTCATTTGTTTATGGACCTTTTTTTTGCTTCCATGTCTTGGCTATTTCAATATTGTTGCAGTGCATATATGCCTGCATCTGTCTTTCCGATTTTGGTGGTTTTATATTATAGGCCCAAAAGGTGCCCTGCCGCATCATATGTTAACTCAATTTTTACCTTTTCAAGCAGCTCCATTCAGTTTTCGTTAGTGCTCTTACCACTTTACATCCCACCGGCACCAAGAAGGTACACAGTTCTCTAAAACCCCTTCATCATTTATAGTTTGTAGACTTTTTGCTGCTGGTCATGACTGGTGTGAGCTGAAACCTTATTGAATTTGAATTTGCATATGGCTAATAATTTCCTTTACTGAGCTTTAGGCATGCTCTTTTTTTCTTTTCCTTTTTTTTTAAAGAGTGAGTACAACCTCCCTCCTCTTATTGACTTCTTGAAAAATTTCTCATGTGTTGAATTTTCTTGCCTATTCCCTACCCCAGGGCATTTTTTGAGGGCCTGTGTCATTTACAGCCCTGCAGTCCTTGTGAGTCTATAAGCAACCATTGGCACTGGGTTTAAAGCTGCTGTTGTGGGAAATAGCCACAAGGCAGCAGCGTTATTACGTTCTCAACACTTGTTACTAGGGCAGCATAGTCTTCCTGGAGGTAGTGTTCCGAGGTTGTAAACTAGAGTGGAATGTGCTGGGACAAGCCCCCAGAAGTTTATATCTCCTTACTTATGTTTGTTTTTTAAATTTATTTTCTACTTCTTATCGGAGTAAATTTGATTAGAGTGTTTTGATTGTCTGGCTGTACAGAATCTGCTCAATGATTCATACATATGTCTGTTCATCTTCGGATCCTGTTACCATGTATGTGATTACAGAATGTATATTTTGAAGGGATTAGTGATTATATAATTCATATCATTTATATGTTATATGTTTATGTACATTTAACTTACATTAGTATATTTATGTTAACCCCATAGTTCTAATTTACCCATCCCCCCACCCTTCATTTTGGCTAACCATTAGTTTATTTGATAAGTCTGTGAGTGTCTTTTTCTGTGGAAATATGTTCATTGGTAGCAATCTTAGGATAACATGTATAAATGATATCATAGGACATTTGTCATACCCTTTTGACTTACTTATCGTTATATGATTAGTTCTAGGCTCAACTGTAGTCCTGAAAACGGTATTGTTCATTTTTTTCCCGAGGCTACTATTCCATTCTGTCCATATACCACTTCTTCTTTTTCCCGTCATCTGTTTATGGACCTTTTTTTTGCTTCCATGTCTTGGCTCTTTCAATATTGCTGCAGTGCACATTTGCCTGCCTCTGTCTTTCCTATTCTGGTGGTCTTAGGTTATAGGCCCAAAAGGTGCCCTGCCGCATCATATGGTAGCTCAATTTTTACCTTTTCAAGCAGCTCCATTCAGTTTGCATTAGTGCTGTTGCCACTTTACATCCCACCAGCAGCCAGAAGGTACACAATTCTCTAAAACCCCCTCAGCATTTATCGTTTGTAGACTTTTTGCTGATGGTTATGACTGGTGTGAACTGAAACCTTTTTGAATTTGAATTTGCTTGTGGCTTATAATTCCTTATACTGAGCTTTAGGCATGTCCTTTTTTTTCTTTTCCTTTTTTTTAAAGAGTGAGTACAACTTCCCTCCTCTTATTGACTTCTTGAAAAATTTCTCATGTGTTGAATTTTCTTGCCTATTGCCTACGCCAGGGAATGTTTTGAGGGCCTGTGTCATTTAGAGCCCTGCAGTCCTTGTGACTATATAAGCAACCATTGGCACTGGGTTTAAAGCTGCTGTTGTGGGAAACAGCCACAAGGCGGCAGCATTATTACGTTCTCAACTCTTGTTACTAGGGCAACTGAGTCTACCTTGAGGCAGTTTTCCAAGGTTGTAAATTAGAGTAGAATGTGCTGGGACAAGCCCCAGAAGTTTATGTCTCCTTACTTATGTTTGTTTTTTAAACTTAATTTATATTTCTTGTCGGAGTAAATTTGATTAGAGTGTTTTGATTGCCTGGCTGTACAGAATCTGCTCAATGATTCATACATACGTCTGTTCATCTTCGGATACTGTTACCATGTATGTGATCACAAAATGTATATTTTGAAGGTATTGGTGATGATATAATTCATGTAATTTATATGTTATATGTTTATATACATTTAACATACATTAGTATATGTATGTTAACCCCATAGTCCTAATTTACCCATCCTCCCACCTTTCATTTTGGCTAACCATTAGTTTATTTGATAAGTCTGTGAGTGTCTTTTTCTGTGGAAATATTTTCATTGGTAGCAATCTTAGGATAACATGTATAAATGATATCATAGGCTGTTTGTCATACCCTTTTCACTTACTTAACCTTATATGATTATTTCAAGGCTCAGCTGTAGTCCAGAAAACGGCATTGTTCATTTTTTTCCCGAGCTTACTATTCCATTCTGTCCATATACCACTTCTTCTTTTTCCATTCATATGTTTATGGACCTTTTTTTTTGCTTTCATGTGTTGGCTATTTCAATATTACTGCAGTGCACATTTGCCTGCCTCTGTCTTTCCGATCCTGGTGGTCTTCGTTTATAGGCTCAAAGGTGCCCTGCCGCATCCTATGGTAGCTCAATTTTTACCTTGTAAAGCAGCTCCATTCAGTTCTTGTTAGTGCTTTTACCACTTTACATCCCACCAGCAGCTAGTAGGTATGAGTTGTCTAAAACCCATTCAGCATTTATAGTTTGTAGACTTTTTGCTAATGGCCATTTGACTGGTGTGAGCTGAAACCTTTTTGGAGGTTGGAAACGCATGTGGCTAATAATTCCTTATACTGAGCTTTAACCATATCCTTTTTCTTCGTTTCCTTTTTTTGTTAAAGAGTAGGTACAACTTCCCTCCTCTCTTGACTTCTTGAAAAATTTCTCATGTGTTGAATTTTCTTGCCTATTCCCTACCCCAGGGCATTTTTTGAGGGCAGGTGTCATTTAGAGCCCTGCATTCCTTGGGACTATTAAGCAACCATTAGCAGTGGGTTTAAAGCTGCTCTTGTGCGAAACAGCCACAAGGCGGCAGCATTATTACGTTCTCAACTCTTGTTACTTGGGCAAAAGAGTCTTCCTGGAGGTAGGGTTCCGAGGTTGTAAATTAGAGTGGAATGTGCAGGGACAAGCCCCCAGAAGTTTATGTCTCCTTACTTATGTTTGTTTTTTAAATTTAGTTTCTATTTCTTATCGGAGTAAATTTGATTAGAGTGTGTTGATTGTCTGGCTGTACAGAATCTGCTCAATGATTCATACTTATGTCTGTTCACCTTTGGACCCTGTTACCATGTATGTGATTACAGAATGTATATTTTAAAGGTATTGGTGATTATATAATTCATATAATTTATCTGTTATATGTTTATATACATTTAACATACATTAGTATATGTATATTAACCCCATAGTCCTAATTTACCCATCCTCCCACCTTTCCTTTTGGCTAACCATTAGTTTACTTGATAAGTCTGTGAGTGTCTTTTTCTGTGGAAATATGTTCTTTGGTAGCAATCTTAGGATAACATGTATAAATGATATCATAGGATATTTGTCATACCCTTTTGACTTACTTAACCTTATATGATTATTTGTAGGCTCAACTGTAGTCGTGAAAACGGCATTGTTCCTTTTTTTCCCGAGGCTACTATTCCATTTGGTACGTATACCACTTCATCTTTGTCCATTCATTTGTTTATGGACCTTTTTTTTGCTTCCATGTCTTGGCTATTTCAATATTGTTGCAGTGCATATTTGCCTGCATCTGTCTTTCCGATTTTGGTGGTTTTATATTATAGGCCCAAAAGGTGCCCTGCCGCATCATATGTTAACTCAATTTTTACCTTTTCAAGCAGCTCCATTCAGTTTTCGTTAGTGCTCTTACCACTTTACATCCCACCGGCACCAAGAAGGTACACAGTTCTCTAAAACCCCTTCAGCATTTATAGTTTGTAGACTTTTTGCTGCTGGTCATGACTGGTGTGAGCTGAAACCTTATTGAATTTGAATTTGCATATGGCTAATAATTTCCTTTACTGAGCTTTAGGCATGCTCTTTTTTTCTTTTCCTTGTTTTTTAAAGAGTGAGTACAACCTCCCTCCTCTTATTGACTTCTTGAAAAATTTCTCATGTGTTGAATTTTCTTGCCTATTCCCTACCCCAGGGCATTTTTTGAGGGCCTGTGTCATTTACAGCCCTGCAGTCCTTGTGAGTCTATAAGCAACCATTGGCACTGGGTTTAAAGCTGCTGTTGTGGGAAATAGCCACAAGGCAGCAGCGTTATTACGTTCTCAACACTTGTTACTAGGGCAGCAGAGTCTTCCTGGAGGTAGTGTTCCGAGGTTGTAAACTAGAGTGGAATGTGCTGGGACAAGCCCCCAGAAGTTTATATCTCCTTACTTATGTTTGTTTTTTAAATTTATTTTCTACTTCTTATCGGAGTAAATTTGATTAGAGTGTTTTGATTGTCTGGCTGTACAGAATCTGCTCAATGATTCATACATATGTCTGTTCATCTTCGGATCCTGTTACCATGTATGTGATTACAGAATGTATATTTTGAAGGGATTAGTGATTATATAATTCATATCATTTATATGTTATATGTTTATGTACATTTAACTTACATTAGTATATTTATGTTAACCCCATAGTTCTAATTTACCCATCCCCCCACCCTTCATTTTGGCTAACCATTAGTTTATTTGATAAGTCTGTGAGTGTCTTTTTCTGTGGAAATATGTTCATTGGTAGCAATCTTAGGATAACATGTATAAATGATATCATAGGACATTTGTCATACCCTTTTGACTTACTTATCGTTATATGATTAGTTCTAGGCTCAACTGTAGTCCTGAAAACGGTATTGTTCATTTTTTTCCCGAGGCTACTATTCCATTCTGTCCATATACCACTTCTTCTTTTTCCCGTCATCTGTTTATGGACCTTTTTTTTGCTTCCATGTCTTGGCTCTTTCAATATTGCTGCAGTGCACATTTGCCTGCCTCTGTCTTTCCTATTCTGGTGGTCTTAGGTTATAGGCCCAAAAGGTGCCCTGCCGCATCATATGGTAGCTCAATTTTTACCTTTTCAAGCAGCTCCATTCAGTTTGCGTTAGTGCTGTTGCCACTTTACATCCCACCAGCAGCCAGAAGGTACACAATTCTCTAAAACCCCCTCAGCATTTATCGTTTGTAGACTTTTTGCTGATGGTTATGACTGGTGTGAACTGAAACCTTTTTGAATTTGAATTTGCTTGTGGCTTATAATTCCTTATACTGAGCTTTAGGCATGTCCTTTTTTTTCTTTTCCTTTTTTTTAAAGAGTGAGTACAACTTCCCTCCTCTTATTGACTTCTTGAAAAATTTCTCATGTGTTGAATTTTCTTGCCTATTGCCTACGCCAGGGAATGTTTTGAGGGCCTGTGTCATTTAGAGCCCTGCAGTCCTTGTGACTATATAAGCAACCATTGGCACTGGGTTTAAAGCTGCTGTTGTGGGAAACAGCCACAAGGCGGCAGCATTATTACGTTCTCAACTCTTGTTACTAGGGCAACTGAGTCTACCTTGAGGCAGTTTTCCAAGGTTGTAAATTAGAGTAGAATGTGCTGGGACAAGCCCCAGAAGTTTATGTCTCCTTACTTATGTTTGTTTTTTAAACTTAATTTATATTTCTTGTCGGAGTAAATTTGATTAGAGTGTTTTGATTGCCTGGCTGTACAGAATCTGCTCAATGATTCATACATACGTCTGTTCATCTTCGGATACTGTTACCATGTATGTGATCACAAAATGTATATTTTGAAGGTATTGGTGATGATATAATTCATGTAATTTATATGTTATATGTTTATATACATTTAACATACATTAGTATATGTATGTTAACCCCATAGTCCTAATTTACCCATCCTCCCACCTTTCATTTTGGCTAACCATTAGTTTATTTGATAAGTCTGTGAGTGTCTTTTTCTGTGGAAATATTTTCATTGGTAGCAATCTTAGGATAACATGTATAAATGATATCATAGGCTGTTTGTCATACCCTTTTCACTTACTTAACCTTATATGATTATTTCAAGGCTCAGCTGTAGTCCAGAAAACGGCATTGTTCATTTTTTTCCCGAGCTTACTATTCCATTCTGTCCATATACCACTTCTTCTTTTTCCATTCATATGTTTATGGACCTTTTTTTTTGCTTTCATGTCTTGGCTATTTCAATATTACTGCAGTGCACATTTGCCTGCCTCTGTCTTTCCGATCCTGGTGGTCTTCGTTTATAGGCTCAAAGGTGCCCTGCCGCATCCTATGGTAGCTCAATTTTTACCTTGTAAAGCAGCTCCATTCAGTTCTTGTTAGTGCTTTTACCACTTTACATCCCACCAGCAGCTAGTAGGTATGAGTTGTCTAAAACCCATTCAGCATTTATAGTTTGTAGACTTTTTGCTAATGGCCATTTGACTGGTGTGAGCTGAAACCTTTTTGGAGGTTGGAAACGCATGTGGCTAATAATTCCTTATACTGAGCTTTAACCATATCCTTTTTCTTCGTTTCCTTTTTTTGTTAAAGAGTAGGTACAACTTCCCTCCTCTCTTGACTTCTTGAAAAATTTCTCATGTGTTGAATTTTCCTGCCTATTCCCTACCCCAGGGCATTTTTTGAGGGCAGGTGTCATTTAGAGCCCTGCATTCCTTGGGACTATTAAGCAACCATTAGCAGTGGGTTTAAAGCTGCTCTTGTGCGAAACAGCCACAAGGCGGCAGCATTATTACGTTCTCAACTCTTGTTACTTGGGCAAAAGAGTCTTCCTGGAGGTAGGGTTCCGAGGTTGTAAATTAGAGTGGAATGTGCAGGGACAAGCCCCCAGAAGTTTATGTCTCCTTACTTATGTTTGTTTTTTAAATTTAGTTTCTATTTCTTATCGGAGTAAATTTGATTAGAGTGTGTTGATTGTCTGGCTGTACAGAATCTGCTCAATGATTCATACTTATGTCTGTTCACCTTTGGACCCTGTTACCATGTATGTGATTACAGAATGTATATTTTAAAGGTATTGGTGATTATATAATTCATATAATTTATCTGTTATATGTTTATATACATTTAACATACATTAGTATATGTATATTAACCCCATAGTCCTAATTTACCCATCCTCCCACCTTTCCTTTTGGCTAACCATTAGTTTACTTGATAAGTCTGTGAGTGTCTTTTTCTGTGGAAATATGTTCTTTGGTAGCAATCTTAGGATAACATGTATAAATGATATCATAGGATATTTGTCATACCCTTTTGACTTACTTAACCTTATATGATTATTTGTAGGCTCAACTGTAGTCGTGAAAACGGCATTGTTCCTTTTTTTCCCGAGGCTACTATTCCATTTGGTACGTATACCACTTCATCTTTGTCCATTCATTTGTTTATGGACCTTTTTTTTGCTTCCATGTCTTGGCTATTTCAATATTGTTGCAGTGCATATTTGCCTGCATCTGTCTTTCCGATTTTGGTGGTTTTATATTATAGGCCCAAAAGGTGCCCTGCCGCATCATATGTTAACTCAATTTTTACCTTTTCAAGCAGCTCCATTCAGTTTTCGTTAGTGCTCTTACCACTTTACATCCCACCGGCACCAAGAAGGTACACAGTTCTCTAAAACCCCTTCATCATTTATAGTTTGTAGACTTTTTGCTGCTGGTCATGACTGGTGTGAGCTGAAACCTTATTGAATTTGAATTTGCATATGGCTAATAATTTCCTTTACTGAGCTTTAGGCATGCTCTTTTTTTCTTTTCCTTTTTTTTTAAAGAGTGAGTACAACCTCCCTCCTCTTATTGACTTCTTGAAAAATTTCTCATGTGTTGAATTTTCTTGCCTATTCCCTACCCCAGGGCATTTTTTGAGGGCCTGTGTCATTTACAGCCCTGCAGTCCTTGTGAGTCTATAAGCAACCATTGGCACTGGGTTTAAAGCTGCTGTTGTGGGAAATAGCCACAAGGCAGCAGCGTTATTACGTTCTCAACACTTGTTACTAGGGCAGCAGAGTCTTCCTGGAGGTAGTGTTCCGAGGTTGTAAACTAGAGTGGAATGTGCTGGGACAAGCCCCCAGAAGTTTATATCTCCTTACTTATGTTTGTTTTTTAAATTTATTTTCTACTTCTTATCGGAGTAAATTTGATTAGAGTGTTTTGATTGTCTGGCTGTACAGAATCTGCTCAATGATTCATACATATGTCTGTTCATCTTCGGAACCTGTTACCATGTATGTGATTACAGAATGTATATTTTGAAGGGATTGGTGATTATATAATTCATATCATTTATATGTTATATGTTTATGTACATTTAACTTACATTAGTATATTCATGTTAACCCCATAGTCCTAATTTACCCATCCCCCCACCTTTCATTTTGGCTAACCATTAGTTTATTTGATAAGTCTGTGAGTGTCTTTTTTTGTGGAAATATGTTCATTGGTAGCAATCTTAGGATAACATGTATAAATGATATCATAGGACATTTGTCATACCCTTTTGACTTACTTATCGTTATATGATTATTTCTAGGCTCAACTGTAGTCCTGCAAACGGCATTGTTCATTTTTTTCCCGAGGCTACTATTCCATTCTGTCCATATACCACTTCTTCTTTTTCCCGTCATCTGTTTATGGACCTTTTTTTGCTTCCATGTCTTGGCTCTTTCAATATTGCTGCAGTGCACATTTGCCTGCCTCTGTCTTTCCGATTCTGGTGGTCTTAGGTTATAGGCCCAAAAGGTGCCCTGCCGCATCATATGGTAGCTCAATTTTTACCTTTTCAAGCACAGCTCCATTCAGTTTGCGTTAGTGCTGTTGCCACTTTACATCCCACCAGCAGCCAGAAGGTACACAGTTCTCTAAAACCCCCTCAGCATTTATCGTTTGTAGGCTTTTTGCTGATGGTTATGACTGGTGTGAACTGAAACCTTTTTGAATTTGAATTTGCTTGTGGCTTATAATTCCTTATACTGAGCTTTAGGCATGTCCTTTTTTTTCTTTTCCTTTTTTTTTAAAGAGTGAGTACAACTTCCCTCCTCTTATTGACTTCTTGAAAAATTTCTCATATGTTGAAGTTTCTTGCCTATTGCCTACGCCAGGGCATGTTTTGAGGGCCTGTGTCATTTAGAGCCCTGCAGTCCTTGTGACTATATAAGCAACCATTGGCACTGGGTTTAAAGCTGCTGTTGTGGGAAACAGCCACAAGGCAGCAGCATTATTACGTTTTCAACTCTTGTTACTAGGGCAACTGAGTCTTCCTGGAGGCAGTTTTCCAAGGTTGTAAATTAGAGTGGAATGTGCTGGGACAAGCCCCAGAAGTTTATGTCTCCTTACTTATGTTTGTTTTTTAAACTTAATTTATACTTCTTGTCGGAGTAAATTTGATTAGAGTGTTTTGATTGTCTGGCTGTACAGAATCTGCTCAATGATTCATACATATGTCTGTTCATCTTCGGATCCTGTTACCATGTATGTGATCACAAAATATATATTTTCAAGGTATTGGTGATTATATAATTCATATAGTTTAACTGTTATATGTTTATATACATTTAACATACATTAGTATATGTATGTTAACCCCATAGTCCTAATTTACCCATCCTCCCACGTTTCATTTTGGCTAACCATTAGTTTCTTTGGTAAGTCTGTGAGTGTGTTTTTCTGTGGAAATATGTTCATTGGTAGCAATCTTAGGATAACATGTATAAATGATATCATAGGATGTTTGTCATACCCTTTTCACTTACTTAACCTTATATGATTATTTCTAGGCTCAACTGTAGTCCTGAAAACGGCATTGTTCATTTTTTTCGCGAGGCTACTATTACATTTGGTACGTATACCACTTCGTCTTTGTCCATTCATCTGTTTATGGACCTATTTTCTGCTTCCATGTCTTGGCTATTTCAATATTGCTGCAGTGCACATTGGCCTGCCTGTGTTTTTCAGATTCTGGTGGTCTTAGGTTATAGGCCCAAAAGGTGCCATGCCGCATCATATGGTAGCTCAATTTTTACCTTTTCAAGCATCTCCATTCAGTTTGCATTAGTGTTGTTACCACGTTACATCCCAGCAGCAGCTTGAAGGTACACAGTTCTCTAAAACCCCTTCAGCATTTATCGTTTGTAGACTTTTTGCTGATGGTTATGACTGGTGTGAGCTGAAACCTTTTTGAATTTGAATTTGCATGTGGCTAATAATTCCTTATACTGAGCTTTAGGCATGTCCTTTTTTTGTTTTCCTTTTTTTTAAAGAGTGAGTACAACTTCCCTCCTCTTATTGACTTCTTGAAAAATTTCTCATGTGTTGAATTTTCTTGCCTATTCCCTACCCCAGGGCATTTCTTGAGGGCCTGTGTCATTTACAGCCCTGCAGTCCTTGTGACTATGTAGGCAACCATTGGCAGTGGGTTTAAAGCTGCTGCTGTGGGAAACAGCCACATGGCGGCAGCATTATTACGTCCTCAACTCTTGTTAATGGGGCAAAAGACTCTTCTTGGAGGTAGTGTTCCAAGGTTGGAAATTAGAGTGGAATGTGCTGGGACAAGCCCCCAGAAGTTTATCTCTCCTTACTTATGTTTGTTTTTTAAATTTAATTTCTATTTCTTATCGGAGTAAATCTGATTAGAGTGTTTTGATTTTCTGGCTGTACAGAATCTGCTCATTGATTCATATTTATGTTTCTTCATCTTCGGATCCTGTTACCATGTATGTGATTACAGAATATATATTTTAAAGGTATTCGTGATTATATAATTCATATACTTTATATGTTATATGTTTATATACATTTAACATACATTAGTATATGTATGTTAACCCCATAGTCCTAATTTACCCATCCTCCCACCTTTCATTTTGGCTAACCATTAGTTTATTTGATAAGTCTGTGAGTGTCTTTTTCTGTGGAAATATGTTCATTGGTAGCAATTTTACGATAACATATATAAATGATATCATAGGATATTTGTCATACCCTTTTCACTTACTTAACGTTATATGATTATTTCTAGGCTCAACTGTAGTCCTGAAAACGGCATTGTTCATTTTTTTCACGAGCCTACTATTCCATTCTGTCCATATACCACTTCGTCTTTGTCCATACATCTGTTTATGGACCTTTTTTTTTCCTTCCATGTCTTGGCTATTTCAATGTTGCTGCAGTGCACATTTACCTGCCTCTGTCTTTCCGATTCTGGTGGTCTTAGGTTATAGGCCCAAAAGGTGCCCTGCCGCATCATATGGTAGCTCAATTTTTACCTTTTCATGCAGCTCCATTCAGTTTGCGTTACTGCTGTTGCCACTTTACATCCCACCAGCAACTAGAAGGTACACAGTTCTCTAAAACCCCTTCAGCATTTATAGTTTGTAGACTTTTTGCTGATGGTCATGACTCTTGTGAGCTTAAACCTTTTTGAATTTGAATATGTATGTGGCTAATAATTCCTTATACTGAGCTTTAGGCATGTCCTTTTTTTTGTTTTCCTTTTTTTTAAAGAGTGAGTACAACTTCCCTCCTCTTATTGACTTTTTGAAAAATTTCTCATGTGTTGAATTTTCTTGCCTATTCCCTACCCCAGGGCATGTTTTGTGGGCCTGTGTCATTTACAGCCCTGCAGTCCTTGTGACTATATAACCAACCATTGGCACTGGGTTTAAAGCTGCTGTTGTGGGAAAGAGCCACGAGACGGCAGCATTATTACATTCTCAACTCTTGTTATTAGGGCAACAGAGTCTTCCTGGAGGTAGTGTTCCCAGGTTGTAAATTAGAGAGGAATGTCCTGGGACAAGCCCCCAGAAGTTTATGTCTCCTTACTTATATTTGTTTTTTAAATTTAATTTCTATTTCTTATCGGAGTAAATTTGATTAGAGTGTTTTGATTGTCTGGCTGTACAGAATCTGCTCAATGATTCATACATACGTCTGTTCATCTTCGGATACTGTTACCATGTATGTGATCACAAAATGTATATTTTGAAGGTATTGGTGATGATATAATTCTTGTAATTTATATGTTATATGTTTATATACATTTAACATACATTAGTATATGTATGTTAACCCCATAGTCCTAATTTACCCATCCTCCCACCTTTCATTTTGGCTAACCATTAGTTTATTTGATAAGTCTGTGAGTGTCTTTTTCTGTGGAAATATGTTCATTGGTAGCAATCTTAGGATAACATGTATAAATGATATCATAGGCTGTTTGTCATACCCTTTTCACTTACTTAACCTTATATGATTATTTCAAGGCTCAGCTGTAGTCCAGAAAACGGCATTGTTCATTTTTTTCCCGAGCTTACTATTCCATTCTGTCCATATACCACTTCTTCTTTTTCCATTCATATGTTTATGGACCTTTTTTTTTTGCTTTCATGTCTTGGCTATTTCAATATTACTGCAGTGCACATTTGCCTGCCTCTGTCTTTCCGATCCTGGTGGTCTTCGTTTATAGGCTCAAAGGTGCCCTGCCGCATCCTATGGTAGCTCAATTTTTACCTTGTAAAGCAGCTCCATTCAGTTCTTGTTAGTGCTTTTACCACTTTACATCCCACCAGCAGCTAGTAGGTATGAGTTGTCTAAAACCCATTCAGCATTTATAGTTTGTAGACTTTTTGCTAATGGCCATTTGACTGGTGTGAGCTGAAACCTTTTTGGAGGTTGGAAACGCATGTGGCTAATAATTCCTTATACTGAGCTTTAACCATATCCTTTTTCTTCGTTTCCTTTTTTTGTTAAAGAGTAGGTACAACTTCCCTCCTCTCTTGACTTCTTGAAAAATTTCTCATGTGTTGAATTTTCCTGCCTATTCCCTACCCCAGGGCATTTTTTGAGGGCAGGTGTCATTTAGAGCCCTGCATTCCTTGGGACTATTAAGCAACCATTAGCAGTGGGTTTAAAGCTGCTCTTGTGCGAAACAGCCACAAGGCGGCAGCATTATTACGTTCTGTACTCTTGTTACTTGGGCAAAAGAGTCTTCCTGGAGGTAGGGTTCCGAGGTTGTAAATTAGAGTGGAATGTGCAGGGACAAGCCCCCAGAAGTTTATGTCTCCTTACTTATGTTTGTTTTTTAAATTTAGTTTCTATTTCTTATCGGAGTAAATTTGATTAGAGTGTGTTGATTGTCTGGCTGTACAGAATCTGCTCAATGATTCATACTTATGTCTGTTCACCTTTGGACCCTGTTACCATGTATGTGATTACAGAATGTATATTTTAAAGGTATTGGTGATTATATAATTCATATAATTTATCTGTTATATGTTTATATACATTCAACATACATTAGTATATGTATATTAACCCCATAGTCCTAATTTACCCATCCTCCCACCTTTCCTTTTGGCTAACCATTAGTTTACTTGATAAGTCTGTGAGTGTCTTTTTCTTTGGAAATATGTTCTTTGGTAGCAATCTTAGTATAACATGTATAAATGATATCATAGGATATTTGTCATACCCTTTTGACTTACTTAACCTTATATGATTATTTGTAGGCTCAACTGTAGTCGTGAAAACGGCATTGTTCCTTTTTTTCCCGAGGCTACTATTCCATTTGGTACGTATACCACTTCATCTTTGTCCATTCATTTGTTTATGGACCTTTTTTTTGCTTCCATGTCTTGGCTATTTCAATATTGTTGCAGTGCATATTTGCCTGCATCTGTCTTTCCGATTTTGGTGGTTTTATATTATAGGCCCAAAAGGTGCCCTGCCGCATCATATGTTAACTCAATTTTTACCTTTTCAAGCAGCTCCATTCAGTTTTCGTTAGTGCTCTTACCACTTTACATCCCACCGGCACCAAGAAGGTACACAGTTCTCTAAAACCCCTTCAGCATTTATAGTTTGTAGACTTTTTGCTGCTGGTCATGACTGGTGTGAGCTGAAACCTTATTGAATTTGAATTTGCATATGGCTAATAATTTCCTTTACTGAGCTTTAGGCATGCCCTTTTTTTCTTTTCCTTTTTTTTTAAAGAGTGAGTACAACCTCCCTCCTCTTATTGACTTCTTGAAAAATTTCTCATGTGTTGAATTTTCTTGCCTATTCCCTACCCCAGGGCATTTTTTGAGGGCCTGTGTCATTTACAGCCCTGCAGTCCTTGTGAGTCTATAAGCAACCATTGGCACTGGGTTTAAAGCTGCTGTTGTGGGAAATAGCCACAAGGCAGCAGCATTATTACGTTCTCAACACTTGTTACTAGGGCAGCAGAGTCTTCCTGGAGGTAGTGTTCCGAGGTTGTAAACTAGAGTGGAATGTGCTGGGACAAGCCCCCAGAAGTTTATATCTCCTTACTTATGTTTGTTTTTTAAATTTATTTTCTACTTCTTATCGGAGTAAATTTGATTAGAGTGTTTTGATTGTCTGGCTGTACAGAATCTGCTCAATGATTCATACATATGTCTGTTCATCTTCAGAACCTGTTACCATGTATGTGATTACAGAATGTATATTTTGAAGGGATTGGTGATTATATAATTCATATCATTTATATGTTATATGTTTATGTACATTTAACTTACATTAGTATATTCATGTTAACCCCATAGTCCTAATTTACCCATCCCCCCACCTTTCATTTTGGCTAACCATTAGTTTATTTGATAAGTCTGTGAGTGTCTTTTTCTGTGGAAATATGTTCATTGGTAGCAATCTTAGGATAACATGTATAAATGATATCATAGGACATTTGTCATACCCTTTTGACTTACTTATCGTTATATGATTATTTCTAGGCTCAACTGTAGTCCTGCAAACGGCATTGTTCATTTTTTTCCCGAGGCTACTATTCCATTCTGTCCATATACCACTTCTTCTTTTTCCCGTCATCTGTTTATGGACCTTTTTTTGCTTCCATGTCTTGGCTCTTTCAATATTGCTGCAGTGCACATTTGCCTGCCTCTGTCTTTCCGATTCTGGTGGTCTTAGGTTATAGGCCCAAAAGGTGCCCTGCCGCATCATATGGTAGCTCAATTTTTACCTTTTCAAGCACAGCTCCATTCAGTTTGCGTTAGTGCTGTTGCCACTTTACATCCCACCAGCAGCCAGAAGGTACACAGTTCTCTAAAACCCCCTCAGCATTTATCGTTTGTAGGCTTTTTGCTGATGGTTATGACTGGTGTGAACTGAAACCTTTTTGAATTTGAATTTGCTTGTGGCTTATAATTCCTTATACTGAGCTTTAGGCATGTCCTTTTTTTTCTTTTCCTTTTTTTTTAAAGAGTGAGTACAACTTCCCTCCTCTTATTGACTTCTTGAAAAATTTCTCATATGTTGAATTTTCTTGCCTATTGCCTACGCCAGGGCATGTTTTGAGGGCCTGTGTCATTTAGAGCCCTGCAGTCCTTGTGACTATATAAGCAACCATTGGCACTGGGTTTAAAGCTGCTGTGGTGGGAAACAGCCACAAGGCGGCAGCATTATTACGTTTTCAACTCTTGTTACTAGGGCAACTGAGTCTTCCTGGAGGTAGTTTTCCAAGGTTGTAAATTAGAGTGGAATGTGCTGGGACAAGCCCCAGAAGTTTATGTCTCCTTACTTACGTTTGTTTTTTAAACTTAATTTATACTTCTTGTCGGAGTAAATTTGATTAGAGTGTTTTGATTGTCTGGCTGTACAGAATCTGCTCAATGATTCATACATATGTCTGTTCATCTTCGAATCCTGTTACCATGTATGTGATCACAAAATATATATTTTCAAGGTATTGGTGATTATATAATTCATATAGTTTATCTGTTATATGTTTATATACATTTAACCTACATTAGTATATGTATGTTAACCCCATAGTCCTAATTTACCCATCCTCCCACGTTTCATTTTGGCTAACCATTAGTTTCTTTGGTAAGTCTGTGAGTGTGTTTTTCTGTGGAAATATGTTCATTGGTAGCAATCTTAGGATAACATGTATAAATGATATCATAGGATGTTTGTCATACCCTTTTCACTTACTTAACCTTATATGATTATTTCTAGGCTCAACTGTAGTCCTGAAAACGGCATTGTTCATTTTTTTCGCGAGGCTACTATTACATTTGGTACGTATACCACTTCGTCTTTGTCCATTCATCTGTTTATGGACCTATTTTCTGCTTCCATGTCTTGGCTATTTCAATATTGCTGCAGTGCACATTGGCCTGCCTGTGTTTTTCAGATTCTGGTGGTCTTAGGTTATAGGCCCAAAAGGTGCCATGCCGCATCATATGGTAGCTCAATTTTTACCTTTTCAAGCATCTCCATTCAGTTTGCATTAGTGTTGTTACCACGTTACATCCCAGCAGCAGCTTGAAGGTACACAGTTCTCTAAAACCCCTTCAGCATTTATCGTTTGTAGACTTTTTGCTGATGGTTATGACTGGTGTGAGCTGAAACCTTTTTGAATTTGAATTTGCATGTGGCTAATAATTCCTTATACTGAGCTTTAGGCATGTCCTTTTTTTGTTTTCCTTTTTTTTAAAGAGTGAGTACAACTTCCCTCCTCTTATTGACTTCTTGAAAAATTTCTCATGTGTTGAATTTTCTTGCCTATTCCCTACCCAAGGGCATTTCTTGAGGGCCTGTGTCATTTACAGCCCTGCAGTCCTTGTGACTATGTAGGCAACCATTGGCAGTGGGTTTAAAGCTGCTGCTGTGGGAAACAGCCACATGGCGGCAGCATTATTACGTCCTCAACTCTTGTTAATGGGGCAAAAGACTCTTCCTGGAGGTAGTGTGCCAAGGTTGGAAATTAGAGTGGAATGTGCTGGGACAAGCCCCCAGAAGTTTATATCTCCTTACTTATGTTTGTTTTTTAAATTTATTTTCTCCTTCTTATCGGAGTAAATTTGATTAGAGTGTTTTGATTGTCTGGCTGTACAGAATCTGCTCAATGATTCATACATATGTCTGTTCATCTTCGGAACCTGTTACCATGTATGTGATTACAGAATGTATATTTTGAAGGGATTGGTGATTATATAATTCATATCATTTATATGTTATATGTTTATGTACATTTAACTTACATTAGTATATGTATGTTAACCCCATAGTCCTAATTTACCCATCCCCCCACCTTTCATTTTGGCTAACCATTAGTTTATTTGATAAGTCTGTGAGTGTCTTTTTCTGTGGAAATATGTTCATTGGTAGCAATCTTAGGATAACATGTATAAATGATATCATAGGACATTTGTCATACCCTTTTGACTTACTTATCGTTATATGATTATTTCTAGGCTCAACTGTAGTCCTGAAAACGGCATTGTTCATTTTTTTCCCGAGGCTACTATTCCATTCTGTCCATATACCACTTCTTCTTTTTCCCGTCATCTGTTTATGGACCTTTTTTTGCTTCCATGTCTTGGCTCTTTCAATATTGCTGCAGTGCACATTTGCCTGCCTCTGTCTTTCCGATTCTGGTGGTCTTAGGTTATAGGCCCAAAAGGTGCCCTGCCGCATCATATGGTAGCTCAATTTTTACCTTTTCAAGCACAGCTCCATTCAGTTTGCGTTAGTGCTGTTGCCACTTTACATCCCACCAGCAGCCAGAAGGTACACAGTTCTCTAAAACCCCCTCAGCATTTATCGTTTGTAGACTTTTTGCTGATGGTTATGACTGGTGTGAACTGAAACCTTTTTGAATTTGAATTTGCTTGTGGCTTATAATTCCTTATACTGAGCTTTAGGCATGTCCTTTTTTTTCTTTTCCTTTTTTTTTAAAGAGTGAGTACAACTTCCCTCCTCTTATTGACTTCTTGAAAAATTTCTCATATGTTGAATTTTCTTGCCTATTGCCTACGCCAGGGCATGTTTTGAGGGCCTGTGTCATTTAGAGCCCTGCAGTCCTTGTGACTATATAAGCAACCATTGGCACTGGGTTTAAAGCTGCTGTTGTGGGAAACAGCCACAAGGCGGCAGCATTATAACGTTCTCAACTCTTGTTACTAGGGCAACTGAGTCTTCCTTGAGGCAGTTTTCCAAGGTTGTAAATTAGAGTAGAATGTGCTGGGACAAGCCCCAGAAGTTTATGTCTCCTTACTTATGTTTGTTTTTTAAACTTAATTTATATTTCTTGTCGGAGTAAATTTGATTAGAGTGTTTTGATTGTCTGGCTGTACAGAATCTGCTCAATGATTCATACATACGTCTGTTCATCTTCGGATACTGTTACCATGTATGTGATCACAAAATGTATATTTTGAAGGTATTGGTGATGATATAATTCATGTAATTTATATGTTATATGTTTATATACATTTAACATACATTAGTATATGTATGTTAACCCCATAGTCCTAATTTACCCATCCTCCCACCTTTCATTTTGGCTAACCATTAGTTTATTTGATAAGTCTGTGAGTGTCTTTTTCTGTGGAAATATGTTCATTGGTAGCAATCTTAGGATAACATGTATAAATGATATCGTAGGCTGTTTGTCATACCCTTTTCACTTACTTAACCTTATATGATTATTTCAAGGCTCAACTGTAGTCCAGAAAACGGCATTGTTCATTTTTTTCCCGAGCTTACTATTCCATTCTGTCCATATACCACTTCTTCTTTTTCCATTCATATGTTTATGGACCTTTTTTTTTGCTTTCATGTCTTGGCTATTTCAATATTACTGCAGTGCACATTTGCCTGCCTCTGTCTTTCCGATCCTGGTGGTCTTCGTTTATAGGCTCAAAGGTGCCCTGCCGCATCATATGGTAGCTCAATTTTTACCTTGTAAAGCAGCTCCATTCAGTTCTTGTTAGTGCTTTTACCACTTTACATCCCACCAGCAGCTAGTAGGTATGAGTTGTCTAAAACCCATTCAGCATTTATAGTTTGTAGACTTTTTGCTAATGGCCATTTGACTGGTGTGACTGAAATAGCCAAGACATGGAAGCAAAAAAAGGTCCATAAACAGATGAATGGACAAAGACGAAATGGTATACGTACCAAATGGAATAGTAGCCTCTGGAAAAAAATGAACAATGCTGTTTTCAGGACTAGAGTTGAGCCTAGAAATAATCATATAAGGTTAAGTAAGTCAAAAGGGTATGACAAATGTCCTATGATATCATTTATACATGTTATCCTAAGATTGCTACCAATGAACATATTTCCACAGAAAAAGACACTCACAGACTTATCAAATAAACTAATGGTTAGCCAAAATGAAAGGTGGGAGGATGGGTAAATTAGGACAATGGGGTTAACATACATATACTAATGTATGTTAAATGTATATAAACATATCACATATAAACTATATGCATTATATCATCACCAATAGCTTCAAAAATATACATTCTGTAATCACGTACATGGTAGCAGGATCCGAAGATGAACAGACATATGTATGAATCATTGAGCAGATTCTGTACAGCCAGACAATCAAAACACTCTAAGCAAACTGACTCTGATAAGAAATAGAAATTAAATTTAAAAAGCAAACATAAGTTAGGAGACATAAACTTCTGGGGGCTTGTCCCAGCACATTCCACTCTAATTTACAACCTTGGAAAACTACCTCCAGGAAGACTCTGTTGCCCTAGTAACAAGAGTTGAGAACGTAATAATGCTGCCACCTTGTGGCTGTTTCCCACAACAGCAGCTTTACACCCACTGCCAAAGGTTGCTTAATAGTCACAAGGACTGCAGGGCTCTAAATGACACCGGCCCTCAAAGAATGCCCTGGAGTAGGGAATAGGCAAAAAAATTCAACACATGAGTAACTTTTCAAGAAGTCAATAAGAGGAGGGAAGTTGTACTCACTCTTTAAAAAAAAGGAAAAGAAAAAAAAAGGACATGCCTAAAGCTCAGTATAAGGAATTATTAGCCACATGCAAATTCAAATTCAAAAAGGTTTCAGGTGACACCAGTCATGACCATCAGCAAAAAGTCTACAAACTATAAATGCTGAAGGGGTTTTAGAGAATTGTGTACATTCTAGCTGCTGGTGGGATGTAAAGTGGTAACAGCACTAACGCATACTGAATGGAGCTGCTTGAAAAGGTAAAAATTGAGTTACCATATGATGCGGCAGGGCACCTTTTGGGCCTATAACCTAAGACCACCAAAATCGGAAATACAGAGGCAGGCAAATGTGCACTGCAACAATACTGAAATACCCAAGACATGGAAGCAAAAAATGGTCCATAAACAGGTGAATGGACAAAGAAGAAGTGGTATATGGACAGAATGGAAGAGTAGCCTCGGGAAAAAAATGAACAATGCCGTTTTCAGAACTACAGTTGAGACTAGAAATAGTCATATAAGGTTAAGTAAGTCAAAAGGGTGTGACAAATATCCTATGAAATCATTTATACATGTTTTCCTAAGATTACTACCAATGAACATATTTCCACAGAAAAAGACAGTCACAGACTTATCAAAAATACTAACGGTTAGCCAAAATGAAAGGTGGGAGGATGGGTAAATTAGGACTATGGGGTTAACATACATATACTAATGTAAGTTAAATGTATATAAACATATAACATATAAATGATATGAATTAGATAATCACCAATCCCTTCAAAATATACATTCTGTAATCACATACATGGTAACAGGATCCGCAGATGAACAGACATATGTATGAATCATTGAGCAGATTCTGTACAGCCAGACAATCAAAACACTCTAATCAAATTTACTCCGATAAAAAGTAGAAGTTAAATTTAAAAAACAAACATAAGTAAGGAGACATAAACTTCTGGGGGCTTGTCCCAGCACATTCCACTCTAATTTACAACCTCGGAACACTACCTCCAGGAAGACTCTGCTGCCCTATTAACAAGAGTTGAGAACCTAATAATGCTGCTGCCTTGTGGCTATTTCCCACAACAGCAGCTTTAAACCCAGTGCCAATGGTTGCTTATATTGTCACAAGGACTGCAGGGCTGTAAATGATACAGGCCCTCAAAAAATGCCTTGGGGTAGGGAATAGGCAAGAAAATTCAACACATGAGAAATTTTTCAAGAAGTCAATAAGAGGAGGGAGGTTGTACTCACTCTCTAAAAAAGAAAGGAAAAGAAAAAAAAGGGCATGCCTAAAGCTCAGTAAAGGAAATTATTAGGCACATGCAAATTCAAATTCAATAAGGTTTCAGCTCACACCAGTCATGACCATCAGCAAAAAATCTACAAACTATAAATGCTGAACGGGTTTTAGAGAACTGTGTACCTTCTAGGTTCCGGTGGGATGTAAACTGGTAAGAGCACTAACGAAAACTGAATGCAGCTACTTGAAAAGGTAAAAATTGAGTTACCGTATGATGCGGCAGGGCACCTTTTGGGCCTATAATATAAGACCACCAAAATCGGAAAGACAGATGCAGGCAAATATGCACTGCAACAATATTGAAATAGCCAAGACATAGAAGCAAAAAAAAGGTCCATAAACAAATGAATGGACAAAGACGAAGTGGTATACGTACCAAATGGAATAGTAGCCTCGGGAAAAAAATGAACAATGCCGTTTTCATGACTACAGTTGAGCCTAGAAATAATCATATAAGGGTAAGTTAGTCAAAAGGGTATGACAAATATCCTATGATATCATTTATACATGTTATCCTAAGATTGCTACCAATGAACATATTTCCAAAAAAAAAGACACTCACAGACTTATCAAATAAACTAATGGTTAGCCAAAATGAAAGGTGGGAGGATGGGTAAATTAGGACTATGGGGTTAACATACATATACTAATGTATGTTAAATGTATATAAACATATAACATATGAACTATATAAATTATATAATCACCAAACCTTTAAAATATACATTCTGTAATCACATACATGATAACAGGTTCCGAAGATGAACAGATATATGTATGAATCATTGAGCAGATTCTGTACAGCCAATCAAAACACTCTAATCAAATTTACTCCGATAAGAAATAGAAATTAAATTTAAAAAGCAAACATAAGTTAGGAGACATAAACTTCTGGGGGCTTGTCCCAGCACATTCCACTCTAATTTACAACCTTGGAAAACTACCTCCAGGAAGACTCTGTTGCCCTAGTAAGAAGAGTTGAGAACGTAATAATGCTGCCGCCTTGTGGCTGTTTCCCACAACAGCAGCTTTAAACCCAGTGCCAAAGGTTGCTTAATAGTCACAAGGACTGAAGGGCTCTAAATGACACCTGCCTTCAAAAAATGCCCTGGGGTAGGGAATAGGCAAAAAAATTCAACACATGAGAAACTTTTCAAGAAGTCAATAAGAGGAGGGAAGTTGTACTCACTCTTTAAAACAAAAGGAAAAGAAAAAAAAGGACATGCCTAAAGCTCAGTATAAGGAATTATTAGCCACATGCAAATTCAAATTCAAAAAGGTTTCAGGTAACACCAGTCATGACCATCATCAAAAAGTCTACAAACTATAAATGCTGAAGGGGTTTTAGAGGAATGTGTACCTTCTAGCTGCTGGTGGGATGTAAAGAAGTAATACCACTAATGCAAACTGAATGGAGCTGCTTGAAAAGGTAAAAATTGAGTTACCATACGATGCGGCAGGGCACCTTTTGGGCCTATAACCTAAGACCACCAGAATCGGAAAGACAGAGGCAGGCAAATGTGCACTGCAACAATACTGAAATAGCCAAGACATGGAAGCAAAAAAAGGTCCATAAACAGATGAATGGACAAAGACGAAATGGTATACGTACCAAATGGAATAGTAGCCTCTGGAAAAAAATGAACAATGCTGTTTTCAGGACTAGAGTTGAGCCTAGAAATAATCATATAAGGTTAAGTAAGTCAAAAGGGTATGACAAATATCCTATGATATCATTTATACATGTTATCCTAAGATTGCTACCAATGAACATATTTCCACAGAAAAAGACACTCACAGACTTATCATATAAACTAATGGTTAGCCAAAATGAAAGGTGGGAGGATGGGTAAATTAGGATTATGGGGTTAACATACATATACTAATGTATGTTAAATGTATATAAACATATAACATATAAATGATATGAATTATATATTCACCAATACCTTCAAAATATACATTCTGTAATCACATACATGGTAACAGGATCCGAAGATGAACAGACATATGTATGAATCATTGAGCAGATTCTGTACAGCCAGACAATCAAAACACTCTAATCAAATTTACTCCGATAAGAAATAGAAATTAAATTTAAAAAACAAACATAAGTTAGGAGACATAAAATTTTGGGGGCTTGTCCCAGCACATTGCACTCTAATTTACAAGCTCGGAACACTACCTCCAGGAAGACTGTGTTGTCCTAGTAACAAGACTTGAGAACGTAATAATGCTGCCGCCTTGTGGCTGCTTCCCACAACAGTAGCTTTAAACCCAGTGCCAATGGTTGCTTATATAGTCACAAGGACTGCAGGGCTGTAAAAGACACAGGCCCTCAAAAAATGCCCTAGGGTAGGGAATTGGCAAGAAAATTCAACACATGAGAAATTTTCAAAAGTCAATAAGAGTACGGAAGTTGTACTCACTCTTTAAAAAAAAAGGAAAAGAAAAAAAGGACATGCCTAAAGCTCAGCATAAGGAATTATTAGCCACATGCGTATCCAACCTCCAAAAAGGTTTCAGCTCACACCAGTCATGACCATCAGCAAAAAGTCTACAAACTATAAATGCTGAAGGGGTTTTAGAGAACTGTGTACCTTCTAGCTGCTGTTTGGATGTAAAGTGGTAACAGCAGTAACGCAAACTGAATCGAGCTGCTTGAAAAGGTAAACATTGAGCTACCATATGATGCGGCAGGGCACCTTTTGGGCCTATAACCTAAGACCACCGGATTCGGAAAGACAGAGGCAGGCAAATGTGCACTGCAACAATATTGAAATAGCCAAGACATGGAAGCAAAAAAAAGGTCCATAAACAGATGAATGGACAAAGACGAAATGGTATACGTACCAAATGGAAGAGTAGCCTCGGGAAAAAAATGAACAATGCCGTTTTCAGGACTAGAGTTGAGCCTAAAAATAATCATATAAGGTTAAGTAAGTCAAAAGGGTATGACAAATATCCTATGACATCATTTATACATGTTATCCTAAGATAGCTACCAATGAACATATTTCCACAGAAAAAGACACTCACAGACTTATCAAATAAACTAAGGGTAAGCCAAAATGAAAGTTGGGAGGATGGGTAAATTAGGACAATGGGGTTAACATACATATACTAATGCATGTTAAATGTATATAAACATATAACATATAAACTATATGAATTATATAATCACCAATACCTTTAAAATATACATTCTGTAATCACATACATGCTAACAGGTTCCGAAGATGAACAGATATATGTATGAATCATTGAGCAGATTCTGTACAGTCAAACAATCAAAACACTCTAATCAAATTTACTCCGATAAGAAATAGAAATTAAATTTAAAAAGCAAACATAATTTAGGAGACATAAACTTCTGGGGGCTTGTCCCAGCACATTCCACTCTAATTTACAACCTTGGAAAACTGCCTCCAGGAAGACTCTGTTGCCCTAGTAACAAGAGTTGAGAACGTAATAATGCTGCCGCCTTGTGGCTGTTTCCCACAACAGCAGCTTTAAACCCAGTGCCAATGGTTGCTTAATAGTCAAAAGGACTGCAGGGCTCTAAATGACACCTGCCCTCAAAAAATGCCCTGGGCTAGGGAATAGGCAAGAAAATTCAACACATGAGAAACTTTTCAAGAAGTCAATAAGAGGAGGGAAGTTGTACTCACTCTTTAAAAAAAAAAGGAAAAGAAAAAATAGTACATGCATAAAGCTCAGTATAAGGAATTATTAGCCACATGCAAATTCAAATTCAAAAAGGGGGATATAAAGTGGTAACAGCAGTAACGCAAACTGAATCGAGCTGCTTGAAAACGTAAACATTGAGCTACCATATGATGCGGCAGGGCAACTTTTGGGCCTATAACCTAAGACCACCGGATTCGGAAAGACAGAGGCAGGCAAATGTGCATTGCAAAAATATTGAAATAGCCAAGACATGGAAGCAAAAAAAAGGTCCATAAACAGATGAATGGACAAAGACGAAATGGTATACGTACCAAATGGAATAGTAGCCTCTGGAAAAAAATGAACAATGCCGATTTCAGGACTAGAGTTGAGACTAGAAATAATCATATAAGGTTTAAGTAAGACAAAAGGGTATGAAAAATATCCTATGATATTATTTATACAAGTTTTCCTAAGATTGCTACCAATGAACATATTTCCACAGAAAAAAAACACTCACAGACTTATCAAATAAACTAATGGTTAGCCAAAATGAAAGGTGGGGGGATGGGTAAGTTAGGACTATGGGGTTAACATACATATACTAATGTAAGTTAAATGTATATAAACATATAACATATAAACGATATGAATTATATAATCACCAATACCTTCAAAATATATATTCTGTGATCACATACATGGTAACAGGATCCGAAGATGAGCAGACATATGTATGAATCATTGAGCAGATTCTGTACAGCCAGAGAATCAAAACACTCTAATCAAATTTACTCCGATAAGAAATAGAAATTAAATTTAAAAAAACAAACATAAGTTAGGAGACATAAACTTTTGGGGGCTTGTCCCAGCACATTGCACTCTAATTTACAAGCTCAGAACACTACCTCCAGGAAGACTCTGTTCTCCTAGTAACAAGACTTGAGAACGCAATAATGCTGCCGCCTTGTGGCTGCTTCCCACAACAGCACTTTAAACCCAGTGCCAATGATTGCTTATATAGTCACAAGGACTGCAGGGCTGTAAATGACACAAGCCCTCAAAATATGCCCTGGGGTAGGGAATTGGCAAGAACATTCAACACATGAGAAATTTCCAAGAAGTCAATAAGAGGAGGGAAGTTGTACTCACTCTTTAAAAAAAAAAGGAAAAGAAAAAAAGGACATGCCTAAAGCTCAGTATAAGGAATTATTAGCCACATGCAAATTCAAATTCAAAAAGGTTTCAGCTCACTCCAGTCATGACCATCAGCAAAAAGTCTACAAACAATAAACGCTGAAGGGGTTTTAGAGAAGTGTGTACCTTCTAGCTGCTGGTGGGATGTAAAGTGGTAACAGCAGTAACGCAAACTGAATCGAGCTGCTTGAAAAGGTAAAAATTGAGTTACCATATGGTGCGGCAGGGCACCTTTTGGGCCTATAACCTAAGACCACCAGATTCGGAAAGAGAGAGGCAGGCAAATGTGCATTGCAACAATATTGAAATAGCCAAGACATGGAAGCAAAAAAAAAGGTCCATAAACAGAAGAATGGACAAAGACGAAGTGGGATACGTACCAAATGGAATAGTAGCCTCGGGAAAAAAATGAACAATGCCGTTTTCAGGACTACAGTTGAGCCTAGAAATAATCATATAAGGTTAAGTAAGTCAAAAGGGTATGACAAATAACCTATGACATCATTTATACATGTTATCCTAAGATTGCTACCAATGAACATATTTCCACAGAAAAAGACACTCACAGACTTATCAAATAAGCTAATGGCTAGCCAAAATGAAAGGTGGGAGGATGGGTAAATTAGGACTATTGGGTTAACATACATATACTAATGTATGTTAAATGTATATAAACATATAACATATGAACTATATAAATTATATAATCACCAATACCTTTAAAATATACATTCTGTAATCACATACATGCTAACAGGTTCGAAGATGAACAGACATATGTATGAATCATTGAGCAGATTCTGTACAGCCAGAAAACCACAACACTCTAATCAAATTTACTCCGATAAGAAATAGAAATTAAATTTAAAAAGCAAACATAACTTAGGAGATATAAACTTCTGGGGGCTTGTCCCAGCACATTCCACTCTAATTTACAACCTTGGAAAACTACCTCCAGGAAGACTCTGTTGCCCTAGTAAGAAGAGTTGAGAACGTAATAATGCTGCCGCCTTGTGGCTGTTTCCCACAACAGCAGCTTTAAACCCAGTGCCAAAGGTTGCTTAATAGTCACAAGGACTGAAGGGCTCTAAATGACACCTGCCTTCAAAAAATGCCCTGGGGTAGGGAATAGGCAAAAAAATTCAACACATGAGAAACTTTTCAAGAAGTCAATAAGAGGAGGGAAGTTGTACTCACTCTTTAAAACAAAAGGAAAAGAAAAAAAAGGACATGCCTAAAGCTCAGTATAAGGAATTATTAGCCACATGCAAATTCAAATTCAAAAAGGTTTCAGGTAACACCAGTCATGACCATCATCAAAAAGTCTACAAACTATAAATGCTGAAGGGGTTTTAGAGGAATGTGTACCTTCTAGCTGCTGGTGGGATGTAAAGAAGTAATACCACTAATGCAAACTGAATGGAGCTGCTTGAAAAGGTAAAAATTGAGTTACCATACGATGCGGCAGGGCACCTTTTGGGCCTATAACCTAAGACCACCAGAATCGGAAAGACAGAGGCAGGCAAATGTGCACTGCAACAATACTGAAATAGCCAAGACATGGAAGCAAAAAAAGGTCCATAAACAGATGAATGGACAAAGACGAAATGGTATACGTACCAAATGGAAGAGTAGCCTCGGGAAAAAAATGAACAATGCCGTTTTCAGGACTAGAGTTGAGCCTAGAAATAATCATATAAGGTTAAGTAAGTCAAAAGGGTATGACAAATATCCTATGATATCATTTATACATGTTATCCTAAGATTGCTACCAATGAACATATTTCCACAGAAAAAGACACTCACAGACTTATCATATAAACTAATGGTTAGCCAAAATGAAAGGTGGGAGGATGGGTAAATTAGGATTATGGGGTTAACATACATATACTAATGTATGTTAAATGTATATAAACATATAACATATAAATGATATGAATTATATATTCACCAATACCTTCAAAATATACATTCTGTAATCACATACATGGTAACAGGATCCGAAGATGAACAGACATATGTATGAATCATTGAGCAGATTCTGTACAGCCAGACAATCAAAACACTCTAATCAAATTTACTCCGATAAGAAATAGAAATTAAATTTAAAAAACAAACATAAGTTAGGAGACATAAACTTCTGGGGGCTTGTCCCAGCACATTGCACTCTAATTTACAAGCTCGGAACACTACCTCCAGGAAGACTGTGTTGTCCTAGTAACAAGACTTGTGAACGTAATAATGCTGCCGCCTTGTGGCTGCTTCCCACAACAGTAGCTTTAAACCCAGTGCCAATGGTTGCTTATATAGTCACAAGGACTGCAGGGCTGTAAAAGACACAGGCCCTCAAAAAATGCCCTAGGGTAGGGAATTGGCAAGAAAATTCAACACATGAGAAATTTTCAAAAGTCAATAAGAGTACGGAAGTTGTACTCACTCTTTAAAAAAAAAGGAAAAGAGAAAAAGGACATGCCTAAAGCTCAGCATAAGGAATTATTAGCCACATGCGTATCCAACCTCCAAAAAGGTTTCAGCTCACACCAGTCATGACCATCAGCAAAAAGTCTACAAACTATAAATGCTGAAGGGGTTTTAGAGAAGTGTGTACTTTCTAGCTGCTGGTGGGATATAAAGTCGTAACAGCACTAACGCAAACTGAATCGAACTGCTTGAAAAGGTAAAAATTGAGCTACCAAATGATGCGGCAGAGCACCTTTTGGGCCTATAACCTAAGACCACCAAAATTGGAAAGACAGAGGCAGGCAAATATGCACTGCAACAATACTGAAATAGCCAAGATATGGAAGCAAAAAAAAGGGCCATAAACAGATGAATGGACAAAGAAGAAGTGGTATACGGACAGAATGGAATAGTAGCCTCGGGAGAAAAATGAACAATGCTGTTTTCAGGACTACAGTTGAGCCTAGAAAAAATCATATAAGGTTAAGTAAGTCAAAAGGGTATGACAAATAACCTATGACATCATTTATACATGTTATCCTAAGATTGCTACCAATGAACATATTTCCACAGAAAAAGACACTCACAGACTTATCAAATAAGCTAATGGCTAGCCAAAATGAAAGGTGGGAGGATGGGTAAATTAGGACTATGGGGTTAACATACATATACTAATGTATGTTAAATGTATATAAACATATAACATATGAACTATATAAATTATATAATCACCAATACCTTTAAAATATACATTCTGTAATCACATACATGCTAACAGGTTCGAAGATGAACAGACATATGTATGAATCATTGAGCAGATTCTGTACAGCCAGAAAACCACAACACTCTAATCAAATTTACTCCGATAAGAAATAGAAATTAAATTTAAAAAGCAAACATAAGTTAGGAGACATAAACTTCTGGGGGCTTGTCCCAGCACATTCCACTCTAATTTACAACCTTGGAAAACTACCTCCAGGAAGACTCTGTTGCCCTAGTAAGAAGAGTTGAGAACGTAATAATGCTGCCGCCTTGTGGCTGTTTCCCACAACAGCAGCTTTAAACCCAGTGCCAAAGGTTGCTTAATAGTCACAAGGACTGAAGGGCTCTAAATGACACCTGCCTTCAAAAAATGCCCTGGGGTAGGGAATAGGCAAAAAAATTCAACACATGAGAAACTTTTCAAGAAGTCAACAAGAGGAGGGAAGTTGTACTCACTCTTTAAAACAAAAGGAAAAGAAAAAAAAGGACATGCCTAAAGCTCAGTATAAGGAATTATTAGCCACATGCAAATTCAAATTCAAAAAGGTTTCAGGTAACACCAGTCATGACCATCATCAAAAAGTCTACAAACTATAAATGCTGAAGGGGTTTTAGAGAACTGTGTACCTTCTAGCTGCTGTTTGGATGTAAAGTGGTAACAGCAGTAACGCAAACTGAATCGAGCTGCTTGAAAAGGTAAACATTGAGCTACCATATGATGCGGCAGGGCACCTTTTGGGCCTATAACCTAAGACCACCGGATTCGGAAAGACAGAGGCAGGCAAATGTGCACTGCAACAATATTGAAATAGCCAAGACATGGAAGCAAAAAAAAGGTCCATAAACAGATGAATGGACAAAGACGAAATGGTATACGTACCAAATGGAAGAGTAGCCTCGGGAAAAAAATGAACAATGCCGTTTTCAGGACTAGAGTTGAGCCTAGAAATAATCATATAAGGTTAAGTAAGTCAAAAGGGTATGACAAATATCCTATGATATCATTTATACATGTTATCCTAAGATTGCTACCAATGGACATATTTCCACAGAAAAAGACACAGACTTATCAAATAAACTAAGGGTAAGCCAAAATGAAAGGTGGGGGGATGGGTAAATTAGGACTATGGGGTTAACATACATATACTAATATAAGTTAAATGTATATAAACATATAACATATAAATGATATGAATTATATAATCACCAATACCTTCAAAATATACATTCTGTAATCACATACATGTTAACAGGATCTGAAGATAAACAGACATATGTATGAATCATTGAACAGATTCTGTACAGCCAGACAATCAAAACACTCTAATCAAATTTACTCCGATAAAAAATACAAATTAAATTTAAAAAACAAACATAAGTAAGGAGACATAAACTTCTGGGGGCTTGTCCCAGCACATTGCACTCTAATTTAAAAGCTCGGAACACTACCTCCAGGAAGACTCTGTTGTCCTAGTAACAAGACTTGAGAACGTAATAATGCTGCCGCCTTGTGGCTGTCTCCCAAAACAGCAGCTTTAAACCCAGTGACAATGGTTGCTTATATAGTCACAAGGACTGCAGGGCTGTAAATGACACAGGCCCTCAAAAATTGCCCTGGGGTAGGGAATAGGCAAGAAAATCCAACACATGAGAAATTTTTCAAGAAGTCAATAAGAGGAGGGGAGTTGTACTCACTCTTTAAAAAAAAAAAGGAAAAGAAAAAAAAGGACATGCCTAAAGCTTAGTATAAGGAATTATTAGCCACATACAAATTCAAATTCAAAAAGGTTTCAGCTCACACCAGTCATGACCATCAGCAAAAAGTCTACAAACTATAAATGCTGAAGGGGTTTTAGAGAACTGTGTACCTTCTAGCTGCTGTTTGGATGTAAAGTGGTAACAGCAGTAACGCAAACTGAATCGAGCTGCTTGAAAAGGTAAACATTGAGCTACCATATGATGCGGCAGGGCACCTTTTGGGCCTATAACCTAAGACCACCGGATTCGGAAAGACAGAGGCAGGCAAATGTGCACTGCAACAATATTGAAATAGCCAAGACATGGAAGCAAAAAAAGGTCCATAAACAGATGAATGGACAAAGACGAAATGGTATACGTACCAAATGGAAGAGTAGCCTCGGGAAAAAAATGAACAATGCCGTTTTCAGGACTAGAGTTGAGCCTAAAAATAATCATATAAGGTTAAGTAAGTCAAAAGGGTATGACAAATATCCTATGATATCATTTATACATGTTATCCTAAGATAGCTACCAATGAACATATTTCCACAGAAAAAGACACTCACAGACTTATCAAATAAATTAAGGGTAAGCCAAAATGAAAGTTGGGAGGATGGGTAAATTAGGACAATGGGGTTAACATACATATACTAATGCATGTTAAATGTATATAAACATATAACATATAAACTATATGAATTATATAATCACCAATACCTTTAAAATATACATTCCGTAATCACATACATGCTAACAGGTTCCGAAGATGAACAGATATATGTATGAATCATTGAGCAGATTCTGTACAGTCAAACAATCAAAACACTCTAATCAGATTTACTCCGATAAGAAATAGAAATTAAAGTTAAAAAGCAAACATAATTTAGGAGACATAAACTTCTGGGGGCTTGTCCCAGCACATTCCACTCTAATTTACAACCTTGGAAAACTACCTCCAGGAAGACTCTGTTGCCCTAGTAACAAGAGTTGAGAACGTAATAATGTTGCCGCCTTGTGGCTGTTTCCCACAACAGCAGCTTTAAACCCAGTGCCAATGGTTGCTTAATAGTCAAAAGGACTGCAGGGCTCTAAATGACACCTGCCCTCAAAAAATGCCCTGGGCTAGGGAATAGGCAAGAAAATTCAACACATGAGAAACTTTTCAAGAAGTCAATAAGAGGAGGGAAGTTGTACTCACTCTTTAAAAAAAAAAGGAAAAGAAAAAATAGTACATGCATAAAGCTCAGTATAAGGAATTATTAGCCACATGCAAATTCAAATTCAAAAAGGGGGATATAAAGTGGTAACAGCAGTAACGCAAACTGAATCGAGCTGCTTGAAAACGTAAACATTGAGCTACCATATGATGCGGCAGGGCAACTTTTGGGCCTATAACCTAAGACCACCGGATTCGGAAAGACAGAGGCAGGCTAATGTGCACTGCAAAAATATTGAAATAGCCAAGACATGGAAGCAAAAAAAAGGTCCATAAACAGATGAATGGACAAAGACGAAATGGTATACGTACCAAATGGAATAGTAGCCTCTGGAAAAAAATGAACAATGCCGTTTACAGGACTAGAGTTGAGACTAGAAATAATCATATAAGGTTAAGTAAGACAAAAGGGTATGAAAAATATCCTATGATATTATTTATACAAGTTTTCCTAAGATTGCTACCAATGAACATATATCCACAGAAAAAAAACACTCACAGACTTATCAAATAAACTAATGGTTAGCCAAAATGAAAGGTGGGGGGATGGGTAAATTAGGACTATGGGGTTAACATACATATACTAATATAAGTTAAATGTATATAAACATATGACATATAAATGATATGAATTATATAATCACCAATACCTTCAAAATATACATTCTGTAATCACATACATGGTAACAGGATCCGAAGATGAACAGACATATGTATGAATCATTGAACAGATTCTGTACAGCCAGACAATCAAAACACTCTAATCAAATTTACTCCGATAAAAAATACAAATTAAATTTAAAAAACAAACATAAGTAAGGAGACATAAACTTCTGGGGGCTTGTCCCAGCACATTGCACTCTAATTTAAAAGCTCGGAACACTACCTCCAGGAAGACTCTGTTGTCCTAGTAACAAGACTTGAGAACGTAATAATGCTGCCGCCTTGTGGCTGTCTCCAAAAACAGCACCTTTAAACCCAGTGCCAATGGTTGCTTATATAGTCACAAGGACTGCACGGTTGTAAATGACACAGGCACTCAAAAAATGCCCTGGGGTAGGGAATAGGCAAGAAAATTCAACACATGAGAAACTTTTCAAGAAGTCAATAAGAGGAGGGAAGTTGTACTCACTCTTTTTAAAAAAAAGGAAAAGAAAAAATAGGACATGCCTAAAGCTCAGCATAAGGAATTATTAGCCACATGCGTATCCAACCTCCAAAAAGGTTTCAGCTCACACCAGTCATGACCATCAGCAAAAAGTCTACAAACAATAAATGCTGAAGGGGTTTTAGAGAAGTGTGTACCTTCTAGCTGCTGGTGGGATGTAAAGTGGTAACAGCAGTAACGCAAACTGAATCGAGCTGCTTGAAAAGGTAAAAATTGAGTTACCATATGGTGCGGCAGGGCACCTTTTGGGCCTATAACCTAAGACCACCAGATTCGGAAAGAGAGAGGCAGGCAAATGTGCATTGCAACAATATTGAAATAGCCAAGACATGGAAGCAAAAAAAAAGGTCCATAAACAGATGAATGGACAAAGACGAAGTGGGATACGTAACAAATGGAATAGTAGCCTCGGGAAAAAAATGAACAATGCCGTTTTCAGGACTACAGTTGAGCCTATAAATAATCATATAAGGTTAAGTAAGTCAAAAGGGTATGACAAATAACCTATGACATCATTTATACATGTTATCCTAAGATTGCTACCAATGAACATATTTCCACAGAAAAAGACACTCACAGACTTATCAAATAAGCTAATGGCTAGCCAAAATGAAAGGTGGGAGGATGGGTAAATTAGGACTATTGGGTTAACATACATATACTAATGTATGTTAAATGTATATAAACATATAACATATGAACTATATAAATTATATAATCACCAATACCTTTAAAATATACATTCTGTAATCACATACATGCTAACAGGTTCGAAGATGAACAGACATATGTATGAATCATTGAGCAGATTCTGTACAGCCAGAAAACCACAACACTCTAATCAAATTTACTCCGATAAGAAATAGAAATTAAATGTAAAAAGCAAACATAAGTTAGGAGACATAAACTTCTGGGGGCTTGTCCCAGCACATTCCACTCTAATTTACAACCTTGGAAAACTACCTCCAGGAAGACTCTGTTGCCCTAGTAAGAAGAGTTGAGAACGTAATAATGCTGCCGCCTTGTGGCTGTTTCCCACAACAGCAGCTTTAAACCCAGTGCCAAAGGTTGCTTAATAGTCACAAGGACTGAAGGGCTCTAAATGACACCTGCCTTCAAAAAATGCCCTGGGGTAGGGAATAGGCAAAAAAATTCAACACATGAGAAACTTTTCAAGAAGTCAATAAGAGGAGGGAAGTTGTACTCACTCTTTAAAACAAAAGGAAAAGAAAAAAAAGGACATGCCTAAAGCTCAGCATAAGGAATTATTAGCCACATGCGTATCCAACCTCCAAAAAGGTTTCAGCTCACACCAGTCATGACCATCAGCAAAAAGTCTACAAACTATAAATGCTGAAGGGGTTTTAGAGAACTGTGTACCTTCTAGCTGCTGTTTGGATGTAAAGTGGTAATAGCAGTAACGCAAACTGAATCGAGCTGCTTGAAAAGGTAAACATTGAGCTACCATATGATGCGGCAGCGCACCTTTTGGGCCTATAACCTAAGACCACCGGATTCGGAAAGACAGAGGCAGGCAAATGTGCACTGCAACAATATTGAAATAGCCAAGACATGGAAGCAAAAAAAAGGTCCATAAACAGATGAATGGACAAAGACGAAATGGTATACGTACCAAATGGAAGAGTAGCCTCTGGAAAAAAATGAACAATGCCGTTTTCAGGACTAGAGTTGAGCCTAAAAATAATCATATAAGGTTAAGTAAGTCAAAAGGGTATGACAAATATCCTATGATATCATTTATACATGTTATCCTAAGATTGCTACCAATGAACATATTTCCACAGAAAAAGACACTCACAGACTTATCAAATAAACTAAGGGCAAGCCAAAATGAAAGTTGGGAGGATGGGTAAATTAGGACAATGGGGTTAATATACATATACTAATGCATGTTAAATGTATATAAACTATATGAATTATATAGTCACCAATACATATAAAATATATAATGACAAAACACCTACCAAATACCAAGGGAGGTCTACTCAACATTCTGTAATAACATACAAGGTAACAGGATCCGAAGATGAACAGACATCTGTATGAATCATTGAGCAGATTCTGTACAGCCAGAAAACCACAACACTCTAATCAAATTTACTCCGATAAGAAATAGAAATTAAATTTAAAAAACAAACATAAGTAAGGTGACATAAACTTCTGGGGGCTTGTCCCAGCACATTCCACTCTAATTTACAACCTTGGAACACTACCTCCAGGAAGACTCTTTTGCACTAGTAACAGGAGTTGAGAACGTAATAATGCTGCCGCCTTGTGGCTGTTTCCCATAACAGCAGCTTTAAACCAAGTGCTAATGGTTGCTTAATAGGCACAAGGACTGCAGGGCTATAAATGACACCTGTCCCCAAAAAATGCCCTGGCGTAGGGAATAGGCAAGAAAATTCAACACATGACAAATGTTTCAAGAAGTCAATATGAAGAGGGAAGTTTTAGTCACTCTTTAAATAAAAAAGGAAAAGGACAAAAAAGGACATGCCTAAAGCTCAGTATAAGGAATTATTAGCCACATGCAAATCCAACTTCCAAAAAGGTTTCAGCTTACACCAGTCAAATGACCATCAGCAAAAAGTCTACAAACTATAAATGCTGAAGGGCTTTTAGAGAACTCTGTACCTTCTAGCTGCTGGTGGAATGTAAAATGGTAACAGCACTAACGAAAACTGAACGGAGCTGCTTTAAAAGGTAAAAATTAAGCTACCATATGATGCTGCAGGGCACCTTTTGGGCCTATAACCTAAGACCACAAGAATCGGAAAGACAGAGGCAGGCAAATGGTACTGCAGCAATATTGAAATTGCCAAGACATGGAAGCAAAAAAAAGGTCCATAATCAGATGAATGGACAAAGAAGAAGTGGTATATGGACAGATCGGAGTATCAGTCACAAAAAAAATAAAACAATGGCATATGCAGCACCACAGATGAGCCTAGAGATAATCACACAATGTGAAGTAAGTCAGAATGCGAAAGACAAATGCCCTATGATGTCCCTTATGTTATCTGAAAATTCATAAAAATGAACATATTTCCTAGAGAAAGGCAATCTCAGATTGAGAAGACAAACTTATGGTTAAGCCATAGAAAAGGTGTGAGGAATGGATAAATTAGGATATTGGGGTTAACACACATATATTAATACATATAAAATATATAATCCCCAAAGACCTATGGAATACCAAAAGTGGTCTACTCAACACTCTGTAACAACCTACATGGGAAAGGACCCAAAGATCAACAGATATATATGTATATGTGTAAATGAACAAGATTCTGTACACCTAGAAAAAAAGACATTTTTCAATCAAATTTGCTCTGATAAAAACTACAACTTAAAGACACAAACAAGAATTACGGAGGCTAAAACTTACGGGGGTTTGTCCTGGCACATTCCACTCTAATCTGCAACCTAAAAGCACAACTTGCAGCAAGGTTCTGTTTGCCTAGCAAGCAGAGTTGGCAACATGGAAATGCTGCCACCCTAAGGCTGTTTCCTCAAACAGCAGCTTTAAATCTACTGCTAATGGTCACTAATATTCACAAGGACTGCAGGGCTGTAAATGACTCATACCCTCAAAAAATGTCCTGGGGTAGGGAATGGCCAAAAAAATCGAAACGTGGCAAATTTTTCAAGAAGGCAATTTGAAGTTGTAACTTTAGCTCCATCTTAAAAAAAAATGAAAAGAACATTGATAAACGCAAAACATCAGGAATTATGAGACGCATGCAAATCCAATCTACACAAAGCTATCACCTCACACCAGTCAGAATGACCATCAGCAAAATGTCAACAAACAGAGCATTAACCAAGATGGCGGAGTAGAAGGACGTGCTCTCACTCCCTCTTGCGAGAGCACCAGAATCACAACTGGCTGCTGGACAATCACTGACAGGAAGACCCTGGACTACACCAAGGAGGATACCGCACGTCCAAGGACAGAGGAGAAGCCACAGTGAGACGGTAGGAGGGCGCAATCAGAGTAAAATCAAATCCCATAACTGCTGGGTGGGTGACTCACAGACTGGCGAACACTTATACCACAGAAGTCCACCCACTGGAGTGAAGGTTCTGAGCCCCACGTCAGGCTTCCCAACCTGGGGGTCCTGCAACGGGAGGAGGAATTCCTAGAGAATCAGACTTTGAAGCCTAGTGGGAATTGATTGCAGGACTCCTACAGGACTGGGGGAAACAGAGACCCCACTCTTGGAGGGCACACACAAAGTAGTGTGCGCATCGGGACCCAGGGGAAGGAGCAGTGACCCTGGGGGAGACTGAACCAGACCTACCTGCTGGTGTTTGGGGGTCTCCTGCAGAGGCGGGGCGTGGCTCTGTTTCACCGTGGGGACAAGGACACTGGCAGCGGAGGTTCTGGGAAGTGCTCCTTGGCGTGAGCCCTCCCAGAGTCTGCCATTAACCCCACCAAAGAGCCCAGGTAGGCTCCAGTGTTGGGTTGCCTCAGGCAAAACAACCAACAGGGAGGGAACCCAGCCCCACCCATCAACAGTCAAGTGGATTAAAGTTTTACTGAGCTCTGACCGCCACAGCAACAGTCAGCTCTACCCACCACCAGAGCCTCCCATCAAGCCTCTTAGATAGCCTCAACCACCAGAGGGCAGACAGCAGAAACAAGAAAAACGACAATCCTGCAGCCTGTGGACCAAAAACCACAGTTACAGAAAGATAGACAAGATGAAAAGGCAGAGGGCTATGTACCAGATGAAGGAACAAGAAAAAACCCCAGAAAAACAACTAAATGAAGTGGAGATAGGCAACCTTCCAGAAAAAGAATTCAGAATAATGATAGTGAAGATGATCCAGGACCTCGGAATAAGAATGGAGGCAAAGATTGAGAAGATGCAAGAAATGATTAACAAAGACCTAGAAGAATTAAAGAACAAACAAACAGAGATGACCAATACAATAAGTGAAATGAAAACTACGCTAGAAGGAATCAATAGCAGAATAACTGAGGCAGAAGAACGGATAAGTGACCTGGAAGACAGAATGGTGGAATTCACTGCTGCGGAACAGAATAAAGAAAAAAAAAATGAAAAGAAATGAAGACAGCCTAAGAGACCTCTGGGACAACATTAAATGCAACAACATTCGCATTATAGGGGTCCCAGAAGGAGAAGAGAGAGAGAAAGGACCAGAGAAAATATTTGAAGAGATTATAGTCGAAAACTTCCCTAACATGGGAAAGGAAATAGCCACCCAAGTCCAGGAAGCGCAGAGAGTCCCATACAGGATAAACCCAAGGAGAAACACGCCGAGACACATAGTAATCAAAGTGGCAAAAATTAAAGACAAAGAAAAATTATTGAAAGCAGCAAGGGAAAAACGACAAATAACATACAAGGGAACTCCCATAAGGTTAACAGCTGATTTCTCAGCAGAAACTCTACAAGCCAGAAGGGAGTGGCATGATATACTTAAAGTGATGAAAGGGAAGAACCTACAACCAAGATTACTCTACCCGGCAAGGATCTCATCTAGATTTGATGGAGAAATCAAAAGCTTTACAGACAAGCAAAAGCTACGAGAATTCAGCACCACCAAACCAGCTCTACAACAAATGCTAAAGGAACTTCTCTAAGTGGGAAACACAAGAGAAGAAAAGGACCTACAAAAACAAACCCAAAACAATTAAGAAAATGGTCATAGGAACATACATATCGATAATTACCTTAAACGTGAATGGATTAAATGCCCCAACCAAAAGACATAGACTGGCTGAATGGATACAAAAACAAGACCCATATATATGCTATCTACAAGAGACCCACTTTAGACCTAGGGACACATACAGACTGAAAGTGAGGCGATGGAAAAGGATATTCCATGCAAATGGAAATCAAAAGAAAGCTGGAGTAGCTATACTCATATCAGATAAAATAGACTTTAAAGTAAAGAATGTTACAAGAGACAAGGAAGGACACTACATAATGATCAAGGGATCAATCCAAGAAGAAGATATAACAATTATAAATATATATGCACCCAACATAGGAGCACCTCAATACATAAGGCAACTGCTAACAGCTATAAAAGAGGAGATCGACAGTAACACAATCATAGTGGGGGACTTTAACACCTCACTTCCACCAATGGACAGATCATCCAAAATGAAAATGAATAAGGAAACAGAAGCTTTAAATGACACAACAGACCAGTTAGATTTAACTGGTATATATAGGACATTCCATCCAAAACCAGCAGATTACACGTTCTTCTCAAGTGCGCACGGAACATTCTCCAGGATAGATCACATCTTGGGTCACAAATCAAGCCTCAGCAAATTTAAGAAAATTGAAATCATATCAAGCATCTTTTCGGACCACAACGCTATGAGATTAGAAATGAATTACAGGGAAAAAAACGTAAAACAGACAAACACGTGGAGGCTAAACAATACGTTACTAAATAACCAAGAGATCACTGAAGAAATCAGAGAGGAAATCAAAAAATACCTAGAGACAAATGACAATGAAAACACGACGACCCAAAACCTATGGGATGCAGCAAAAGCAGTTCTAAGAGGGAAGTTGATAGCTATACAAGCCTATCTCAGGAAACAAGAAAAATCTCAAGTAAACAATCTAACCTTACACCTAAAGAAACTAGAGAAAGAAGAACAAACAAAACCCAAAGTTAGCAGAAGGAAAGAAATCATAAAGATCAGAGCAGAAATAAATGAAATAGAAACAAAGAAAACAATAGCAAAGATCAATAAAACTAAAAGTTGGTTCTTTGAGAAGATAAACAAAATTGATAAGCCATTAGCCCAGACTCATCAAGAAAAAGAGGGAGAGGACTCAAATCAATAAAATCAGAAATGAAAAAGGAGAAGTTACAACAGACACCGCAGAAATACAAAGCATCCTAAGAGACTACTACGAGCAACTTTACGCCAATAAAATGGACAACCTGGAAGAAATGGACACATTTTTAGAAAGGTATAACCTTCCAAGACTGAACCAGGAAGAAACAGAAAATATGAACAGACCAATCACAAGTAATGAAATTGAAACTGTGATTAAAAATCTTCCAACAAACCAAAGTCCAGGACCAGATGGCTTCACAGGTGAATTCTATCAAACATTTAGAGAAGAGCTAAGACCTATCCTTCTCAAACTCTTCCAAAAATTGCAGAGGAAGGAACACTCCCAAACTCATTCTATGAGGCCACCATCACCCTGATACCAAAACCAGACAAAGACACTACAAAAAAAGAAAATTACAGACCAATATCACTGATGAATATAGATGCAAAAATCCTCAACAAAACACTAGCAAACAGAATCCAACAACACATTAAAAGGATCATACACCACGATCAAGTGGGATTTATCCCAGGGATGCAAGGATTCGTCAATATACGCAAATCAATCAATGTGATACACCATCTTAACAAATTGAAGAATAAAAACCATATGATCATCTCAATAGATGCAGAAAAAGCTTTTGACAAAATTCAACACCCATTTATGATAAAAACTCTCCAGAAAGTGGGCATAGAGGGAACCTACCTCAACATAATAAAGGCCATATATGACAAACCCACAGCAAACATCATTCTCAAAGGTGAAAAACTGAAAGCATTTCCTCTAAGATCAGGAACGAGACAAGGATGTCCACTCTCACCGCTATTATTCAACATAGTTCTGGAAGTCCTATGCACGGCAATCAGAGAAGAAAAAGAAATAAAAGGAATACAAATTGGAAAAGAGGAGGTAAAACTGTCACTGTTTGCGGATGACATGATACTATACATAGAGAATCCTAAAACTGCCACCAGAAAACTGCTAGAGCTAATGAATGAATATGGTAAAGTTGCAGGATACAAAATGAATGCACAGAAATCTCTTGCATTCCTATACACTAATGATGAAAAATCTGAAAGAGAAATTATGGAAACACTCCCATTTACCATTGCAACAAAAAGAATAAAATACCTAGGAGTAAACCTACCTAGGGAGACAAAAGACCTGTATGCAGAAAACTATAAGACACTGATGAAAGAAATTAAAGATGATACCAACAGATGGAGAGATATACCATGTTCTTGGATTGGAAGAATCAACATTGTGATAATGAGTATACTACCCAAAGCAATATACAGATTCAACGCAATCCCTATCAAATTACCAATGGCATTTTTTACGGAGCTAGAACAAATCATCTTAAAATTTGTATGGAGTCACAAAAGACCCCGAATAGCCAAAGCAGTCTTGAGGGAAAAAAATGGAGCTGGAGGAATCAGACTCCCTGACTTCAGACTATACTACAAAGCTACAGTAATCAAGACAATATGGTACTGGCACAAAAACAGAAACATAGATCAATGGAACAAGATAGCAAGCCCACAGATTAACCCACGCACCTATGGTCAACTAATCTATGACAAAGGAGGCAAAGATATACAATGGAGAAAAGACAGTCTCTTCAATAAGTGGTGCTGGGAAAACTGGACAGCTACATGCAAAAGAATGAAATTAGAATACTCCCTAACACCATACACAAAAATAAACTCAAAATGGATTAGAGACCTAAATATAAGACTGGACACTATAAAACCCTTAGAGGAAAACATAGGAAGAACACTCTTTGACATAAATCACAGCAAGATCTTTTTTGATCCACCTCCTAGAGTAATGGAAATAAAAACAAAAATAAACAAATGGGACCTAATGAAACCTCAAAGCTTTTGCACAGCAAAGGAAACCATAAACAAGACGAAAAGACAACCCTCGGAATGGGAGAAAATATTTGCAAACGAATCAACGGACAAAGGATTAATCTCCAAAATATATAAACAGCTCATTCAGCTCAATATTAAAGAAACAAACACCCCAATCCAAAAATGGGCAGAAGACCTAAGTAGACATTTCTCCAAAGAAGACATACAGACGGCCACGAAGCACATGAAAAGATGCTCAACATCGCTAATTATTAGAGAAATGCAAATCAAAACTACGATGAGGTATCACCTCACTCCTGTTAGAATGGGCATCATCAGAAAATCTACAAACAACAAATGCTGGAGAGGGTGTGGAGAAAAGGGAACCCTCTTGCACTGTTGGTGGGAATGTAAATTGATACAGCCACTATGGAGAACAATATGGAGGTTCCTTAAAAAACTAAAAATAGAATTACCATATGACCCAGCAATCCCACTACTGAGCATATACCCAGAGAAAACCGTAATTCAAAAAGACACATGCACCCGAATGTTCATTGCAGCACTATTTACAATAGCCAGGTCATGGAAGCAACCTAAATGCCCATCAACAGACGAATGGATAAAGAAGTTGTGGTACATATATACAATGGAATATTACTCAGCCATAAAAAGGAACGAAATTGAGTCATTTGTTGAGAAGTGGATGGATCTAGAGACTGTCATACAGAGTGAAGTAAGTCACAAAGAGAAAAACAAATATCGTATATTAATGCATGTATGTGGAACCCAGAAAAATGGTACAGATGAGCCGGTTTGCAGGGCAGAAGTTGAGACACAGATGTAGAGAATGGACATATGGACACCAAGGGGGGAAAACTGCGGTGGGGTGGGGATGGTGGTGTGCTGAATTGGGCGATTGGGATTGACATGTATACACTGATGTGTATAAAATTGATGCCTAATAAGAACCTGCAGTATAAAAAAACAAACAAACAAAACAACTAATACTAAACTTTCATTGGGTTATTTGTATGGAAATAGGTTAATATAAATGTTTCAGACATTACATGAAATTTCTAAAAATCTTATATTTGTATTTGTATGGAAATATGTATGGAAATATGTTAATATAAATGTTTCAGACATTACATGAAATTTCTAAAAATCTTATATGTTCTGGTATAATGTTATAAGTAATAATCCTAGTTATTACTTTAAAATGTATATCTCAGAAATAACTAATTTTCTTGTCAACTGCATTATTATGAACTTTCATCAAATCTTTAACTGTGGTCATTTTTAAGTCTTTTCTCATTTACAGACAGTTCTGGGTGTACTCTGATGCTTTGGCAAATATGTTCCTATTAAAGGGTTTCATCTTCAAGAAATTCATGGAAAAGACTCTGACAAGTACAAGTTTCTGGTAACTGACTGCACTGCTGAACTGAATGAATAAGCATTTTCAGAACTCTAATGAAAAACTGATGAACTCAAAAAAGTGCTAACAAAAGATCAAGATGAAAACAAAAATTTAATTACATGGGACTGAGTGAACTGATGAGGATGAGTATAATTTTTGTGACTTTCTGTCTGAATTAAAAAAAAATCCCACAAGGACTCAGAGGCAAAGAATATACAAATCAATTTTCACTGCAAAGTAAAGGAGCTGTTACAGTGGAGGATTACTGGACTGAATGTCAATATTATGACATAGTATGAGTGTGTTTCAGGTTTGGTAACTGCAATCATTGTTGCTTTTGTTGTGGTCATCCATGTACAATGCTTAGTGTCAGTCTATTTATCTCTTGTAAAAATAAAATACACTGTGTGTGTGTGAAAAAAAATGTCAACAAACAATAGGTGCTGAAGCAGTTGTGGAGAAAAGCGTAACCTCTCGGTCTAAGTGGGATGTAAACTGGTAATGGCCAAATAATAAGAACAGGACGGCAGTGCGTTTAAAGGTAAAAACTGAGTCACCATATGATCTGGAAGGCCCACTATTGGGCCTGTCACCTGTGAAAGCCAGAATCAAAAAGGCACGGGATGGAAAACCGTGTATTGCAGCAGTACTTACAATAGCCAAAACATGGAAGCAAACAAAATGTCCATCAACAGATAAATGGACAAAGAAGAAGTGGTACACATACCGAATGGAAGAGTAGCCTCGGGAAAAAAATGAACAATGCCGTTTTCAGGACTACACATGAGCCTAGAAATAATCATATTAGCTTAAGTAAGTCAAGAGGGAATGACAAATATCCTATGATATCATGTATACATGTTATCCTAAGATTGCTACCAATGAACATATTTCCACAGAAAAAGACACTCACAGACTTATAAAACAAACTAAGGGTTAGCCAAAATGAAAGGTGGGAGGATGGATAAATAAGGACTATGGGGTAACATAGATATAGTAATGTATGTTAAATGTATATAAACATATAACATATAAACTCTATGAATTATTTAGTCACCAATACATATAAAATATATAATGACAAAACACCTACCAAATACCAAGGGAGGTCTACTCAACATTCTGTAATAACATACAAGGTAACAGAATCCGAAGATGAACAGACATACGTATGAATCATTGAGCAGATTCTGTACAGCCAGAAAACCACAACACTCCGATAAGAAATAGAAATTAAATTTAAAAAGCAAACATAAGTAAGGCGACATAAAGTTCTGGGGGCTTGTCCCAGCACATTCCACTCTAATATACAACCTTGGAACTCTACCTCCAGGAAGATTCTTTTGCACTAGTAACAAGAGCTGAGAACGTAATAATGCTGCTGCCTTGTGGCTGTATCCCACAACAGCAGCTTTAAACCAAGTGCTAATGGTTGCTTAATAGTCACAAGGACTGCAGGGCTGTAAATGACACCTGTCCTCAAAAAATGCCCTGGGATAGGGAATAGGCAAGAAAATTCAACACCTGACAAATTTTTCAAGAAGTCAATAGGAAGAGGGAGGTTGTAATCACTCTTTAAAAAAAAAAGGAAAAGAAAAAAAAGGAGATGCCTAAAGCTCAGTATAAGGAATTATTAGCCACATGCAAAGGCAACGTGAAAAAGGTTTCAGCTCACACCAGTCAAATGACCATCAGCAAAAAGTCTACAAACTATAAATGCTGAAGGGGTTTTAGAGACCTCTCATCCTTCTAGCTGCTGGTGGGATGTAAAGTGGTAACAGCACTAACGAAAACTGAATGGAGCTGCTTTAAAAGGTAAAAATTGAGCTACCATATGATGCAGCAGGGCACGTTTTGGGCCTATAACCTAAGACCACCAGAATCGGAAAGACAGAGGCAGGCAAATGTGCACTGCAGCAATACTGAAATAGCCAACACATGGAAGCAAAAAAAAGTTCCATAAACAGAAGAATGGACAAAGAAGAAGTGGTATATGGACAGAATGGAATAGTAGTAGCCTTGGGAAAAAAATGAACAATGCCGTTTTCAGGACTACAAATGAGCCTAGAAATAATCATATAAGGTTAAGTAAGTCAAAAAGGTATGACAAATATCCTATGATATCATGCGTACATGTTATCCTAAGATTGCTACCAATGAACATATGTCTACAGAAAAAGACAATCACAGATTTACAAAACAAACTAATGGTTAGCCAAAATGAAAGGTGGGAGGATGGATAAATTAGGACTATGGGGCTAACATACATATACTAATGTATATTAAATGTATATAAACATATAACATATAAACTATATGAATTATATAGTCGCCAATACATATAAAATATATAGTGACAAAACACCTACCAAATACCAAGGGAGGTCTACTCAACATTCTGTAATAACATACAAGGTAACAGGATCCGAAGATGAACAGACATCTGTATGAATCATTGAGCAGATTCTGTACAGCCAGAAAACCACAACACTCTAATCAAATTTACTCCGATAAGAAATAGAAATTAAATTTAAAAAACAAACATAAGTAAGGTGACATAAACTTCTGGGGGCTTGTCCCAGCACATTCCACTCTAATTTACAACCTTGGAACACTACCTCCAGGAAGACTCTTTTGCACTAGTAACAGGAGTTGAGAACGTAATAATGCTGCCGCCTTGTGGCTGTTTCCCATAACAGCAGCTTTAAACCAAGTGCTAATGGTTGCTTAATAGGCACAAGGACTGCAGGGCTATAAATGACACCTGTCCCCAAAAAATGCCCTGGCGTAGGGAATAGGCAAGAAAATTCAACACATGACAAATGTTTCAAGAAGTCAATATGAAGAGGGAAGTTTTAGTCACTCTTTAAATAAAAAAGGAAAAGGACAAAAAAGGACATGCCTAAAGCTCAGTATAAGGAATTATTAGCCACATGCAAATCCAACTTCCAAAAAGGTTTCAGCTTACACCAGTCAAATGACCATCAGCAAAAAGTCTACAAACTATAAATGCTGAAGGGCTTTTAGAGAACTCTGTACCTTCTAGCTGCTGGTGGAATGTAAAATGGTAACAGCACTAACGAAAACTGAACGGAGCTGCTTTAAAAGGTAAAAATTAAGCTACCATATGATGCTGCAGGGCACCTTTTGGGCCTATAACCTAAGACCACAAGAATCGGAAAGACAGAGGCAGGCAAATGGTACTGCAGCAATATTGAAATTGCCAAGACATGGAAGCAAAAAAAAGGTCCATAATCAGATGAATGGACAAAGAAGAAGTGGTATATGGACAGATCGGAGTATCAGTCACAAAAAAAATAAAACAATGGCATATGCAGCACCACAGATGAGCCTAGAGATAATCACACAATGTGAAGTAAGTCAGAATGCGAAAGACAAATGCCCTATGATGTCCCTTATGTTATCTGAAAATTCATAAAAATGAACATATTTCCTAGAGAAAGGCAATCTCAGATTGAGAAGACAAACTTATGGTTAAGCCATAGAAAAGGTGTGAGGAATGGATAAATTAGGATATTGGGGTTAACACACATATATTAATACATATAAAATATATAATCCCCAAAGACCTATGGAATACCAAAAGTGGTCTACTCAACACTCTGTAACAACCTACATGGGAAAGGACCCAAAGATCAACAGATATATATGTATATGTGTAAATGAACAAGATTCTGTACACCTAGAAAAAAAGACATTTTTCAATCAAATTTGCTCTGATAAAAACTACAACTTAAAGACACAAACAAGAATTACGGAGGCTAAAACTTACGGGGGTTTGTCCTGCCACATTCCACTCTAATCTGCAACCTAAAAGCACAACTTGCAGCAAGGTTCTGTTTGCCTAGCAAGCAGAGTTGGCAACATGGAAATGCTGCCACCCTAAGGCTGTTTCCTCAAACAGCAGCTTTAAATCTACTGCTAATGGTCACTAATATTCACAAGGACTGCAGGGCTGTAAATGACTCATACCCTCAAAAAATGTCCTGGGGTAGGGAATGGCCAAAAAAATCGAAACGTGGCAAATTTTTCAAGAAGGCAATTTGAAGTTGTAACTTTAGCTCCATCTTAAAAAAAAATGAAAAGAACATTGATAAACGCAAAACATCAGGAATTATGAGACGCATGCAAATCCAATCTACACAAAGCTATCACCTCACACCAGTCAGAATGACCATCAGCAAAATGTCAACAAACAGAGCATTAACCAAGATGGCGGAGTAGAAGGACGTGCTCTCACTCCCTCTTGCGAGAGCACCAGAATCACAACTGGCTGCTGGACAATCACTGACAGGAAGACCCTGGACTACACCAAGGAGGATACCGCACGTCCAAGGACAGAGGAGAAGCCACAGTGAGACGGTAGGAGGGCGCAATCAGAGTAAAATCAAATCCCATAACTGCTGGGTGGGTGACTCACAGACTGGCGAACACTTATACCACAGAAGTCCACCCACTGGAGTGAAGGTTCTGAGCCCCACGTCAGGCTTCCCAACCTGGGGGTCCTGCAACGGGAGGAGGAATTCCTAGAGAATCAGACTTTGAAGCCTAGTGGGAATTGATTGCAGGACTCCTACAGGACTGGGGGAAACAGAGACCCCACTCTTGGAGGGCACACACAAAGTAGTGTGCGCATCGGGACCCAGGGGAAGGAGCAGTGACCCTGGGGGAGACTGAACCAGACCTACCTGCTGGTGTTTGGGGGTCTCCTGCAGAGGCGGGGCGTGGCTCTGTTTCACCGTGGGGACAAGGACACTGGCAGCGGAGGTTCTGGGAAGTGCTCCTTGGCGTGAGCCCTCCCAGAGTCTGCCATTAACCCCACCAAAGAGCCCAGGTAGGCTCCAGTGTTGGGTTGCCTCAGGCAAAACAACCAACAGGGAGGGAACCCAGCCCCACCCATCAACAGTCAAGTGGATTAAAGTTTTACTGAGCTCTGACCGCCACAGCAACAGTCAGCTCTACCCACCACCAGAGCCTCCCATCAAGCCTCTTAGATAGCCTCAACCACCAGAGGGCAGACAGCAGAAACAAGAAAAACGACAATCCTGCAGCCTGTGGACCAAAAACCACAGTTACAGAAAGATAGACAAGATGAAAAGGCAGAGGGCTATGTACCAGATGAAGGAACAAGAAAAAACCCCAGAAAAACAACTAAATGAAGTGGAGATAGGCAACCTTCCAGAAAAAGAATTCAGAATAATGATAGTGAAGATGATCCAGGACCTCGGAATAAGAATGGAGGCAAAGATTGAGAAGATGCAAGAAATGATTAACAAAGACCTAGAAGAATTAAAGAACAAACAAACAGAGATGACCAATACAATAAGTGAAATGAAAACTACGCTAGAAGGAATCAATAGCAGAATAACTGAGGCAGAAGAACGGATAAGTGACCTGGAAGACAGAATGGTGGAATTCACTGCTGCGGAACAGAATAAAGAAAAAAAAAATGAAAAGAAATGAAGACAGCCTAAGAGACCTCTGGGACAACATTAAATGCAACAACATTCGCATTATAGGGGTCCCAGAAGGAGAAGAGAGAGAGAAAGGACCAGAGAAAATATTTGAAGAGATTATAGTCGAAAACTTCCCTAACATGGGAAAGGAAATAGCCACCCAAGTCCAGGAAGCGCAGAGAGTCCCATACAGGATAAACCCAAGGAGAAACACGCCGAGACACATAGTAATCAAAGTGGCAAAAATTAAAGACAAAGAAAAATTATTGAAAGCAGCAAGGGAAAAACGACAAATAACATACAAGGGAACTCCCATAAGGTTAACAGCTGATTTCTCAGCAGAAACTCTACAAGCCAGAAGGGAGTGGCATGATATACTTAAAGTGATGAAAGGGAAGAACCTACAACCAAGATTACTCTACCCGGCAAGGATCTCATCTAGATTTGATGGAGAAATCAAAAGCTTTACAGACAAGCAAAAGCTACGAGAATTCAGCACCACCAAACCAGCTCTACAACAAATGCTAAAGGAACTTCTCTAAGTGGGAAACACAAGAGAAGAAAAGGACCTACAAAAACAAACCCAAAACAATTAAGAAAATGGTCATAGGAACATACATATCGATAATTACCTTAAACGTGAATGGATTAAATGCCCCAACCAAAAGACATAGACTGGCTGAATGGATACAAAAACAAGACCCATATATATGCTATCTACAAGAGACCCACTTTAGACCTAGGGACACATACAGACTGAAAGTGAGGCGATGGAAAAGGATATTCCATGCAAATGGAAATCAAAAGAAAGCTGGAGTAGCTATACTCATATCAGATAAAATAGACTTTAAAATAAAGAATGTTACAAGAGACAAGGAAGGACACTACATAATGATCAAGGGATCAATCCAAGAAGAAGATATAACAATTATAAATATATATGCACCCAACATAGGAGCACCTCAATACATAAGGCAACTGCTAACAGCTATAAAAGAGGAGATCGACAGTAACACAATCATAGTGGGGGACTTTAACACCTCACTTCCACCAATGGACAGATCATCCAAAATGAAAATGAATAAGGAAACAGAAGCTTTAAATGACACAACAGACCAGTTAGATTTAACTGGTATATATAGGACATTCCATCCAAAACCAGCAGATTACACGTTCTTCTCAAGTGCGCACGGAACATTCTCCAGGATAGATCACATCTTGGGTCACAAATCAAGCCTCAGCAAATTTAAGAAAATTGAAATCATATCAAGCATCTTTTCGGACCACAACGCTATGAGATTAGAAATGAATTACAGGGAAAAAAACGTAAAACAGACAAACACGTGGAGGCTAAACAATACGTTACTAAATAACCAAGAGATCACTGAAGAAATCAGAGAGGAAATCAAAAAATACCTAGAGACAAATGACAATGAAAACACGACGACCCAAAACCTATGGGATGCAGCAAAAGCAGTTCTAAGAGGGAAGTTGATAGCTATACAAGCCTATCTCAGGAAACAAGAAAAATCTCAAGTAAACAATCTAACCTTACACCTAAAGAAACTAGAGAAAGAAGAACAAACAAAACCCAAAGTTAGCAGAAGGAAAGAAATCATAAAGATCAGAGCAGAAATAAATGAAATAGAAACAAAGAAAACAATAGCAAAGATCAATAAAACTAAAAGTTGGTTCTTTGAGAAGATAAACAAAATTGATAAGCCATTAGCCCAGACTCATCAAGAAAAAGAGGGAGAGGACTCAAATCAATAAAATCAGAAATGAAAAAGGAGAAGTTACAACAGACACCGCAGAAATACAAAGCATCCTAAGAGACTACTACGAGCAACTTTACGCCAATAAAATGGACAACCTGGAAGAAATGGACACATTTTTAGAAAGGTATAACCTTCCAAGACTGAACCAGGAAGAAACAGAAAATATGAACAGACCAATCACAAGTAATGAAATTGAAACTGTGATTAAAAATCTTCCAACAAACCAAAGTCCAGGACCAGATGGCTTCACAGGTGAATTCTATCAAACATTTAGAGAAGAGCTAAGACCTATCCTTCTCAAACTCTTCCAAAAATTGCAGAGGAAGGAACACTCCCAAACTCATTCTATGAGGCCACCATCACCCTGATACCAAAACCAGACAAAGACACTACAAAAAAAGAAAATTACAGACCAATATCACTGATGAATATAGATGCAAAAATCCTCAACAAAACACTAGCAAACAGAATCCAACAACACATTAAAAGGATCATACACCACGATCAAGTGGGATTTATCCCAGGGATGCAAGGATTCGTCAATATACGCAAATCAATCAATGTGATACACCATCTTAACAAATTGAAGAATAAAAACCATATGATCATCTCAATAGATGCAGAAAAAGCTTTTGACAAAATTCAACACCCATTTATGATAAAAACTCTCCAGAAAGTGGGCATAGAGGGAACCTACCTCAACATAATAAAGGCCATATATGACAAACCCACAGCAAACATCATTCTCAAAGGTGAAAAACTGAAAGCATTTCCTCTAAGATCAGGAACGAGACAAGGATGTCCACTCTCACCGCTATTATTCAACATAGTTCTGGAAGTCCTATGCACGGCAATCAGAGAAGAAAAAGAAATAAAAGGAATACAAATTGGAAAAGAGGAGGTAAAACTGTCACTGTTTGCGGATGACATGATACTATACATAGAGAATCCTAAAACTGCCACCAGAAAACTGCTAGAGCTAATGAATGAATATGGTAAAGTTGCAGGATACAAAATGAATGCACAGAAATCTCTTGCATTCCTATACACTAATGATGAAAAATCTGAAAGAGAAATTATGGAAACACTCCCATTTACCATTGCAACAAAAAGAATAAAATACCTAGGAGTAAACCTACCTAGGGAGACAAAAGACCTGTATGCAGAAAACTATAAGACACTGATGAAAGAAATTAAAGATGATACCAACAGATGGAGAGATATACCATGTTCTTGGATTGGAAGAATCAACATTGTGATAATGAGTATACTACCCAAAGCAATATACAGATTCAACGCAATCCCTATCAAATTACCAATGGCATTTTTTACGGAGCTAGAACAAATCATCTTAAAATTTGTATGGAGTCACAAAAGACCCCGAATAGCCAAAGCAGTCTTGAGGGAAAAAAATGGAGCTGGAGGAATCAGACTCCCTGACTTCAGACTATACTACAAAGCTACAGTAATCAAGACAATATGGTACTGGCACAAAAACAGAAACATAGATCAATGGAACAAGATAGCAAGCCCACAGATTAACCCACGCACCTATGGTCAACTAATCTATGACAAAGGAGGCAAAGATATACAATGGAGAAAAGACAGTCTCTTCAATAAGTGGTGCTGGGAAAACTGGACAGCTACATGCAAAAGAATGAAATTAGAATACTCCCTAACACCATACACAAAAATAAACTCAAAATGGATTAGAGACCTAAATATAAGACTGGACACTATAAAACCCTTAGAGGAAAACATAGGAAGAACACTCTTTGACATAAATCACAGCAAGATCTTTTTTGATCCACCTCCTAGAGTAATGGAAATAAAAACAAAAATAAACAAATGGGACCTAATGAAACCTCAAAGCTTTTGCACAGCAAAGGAAACCATAAACAAGACGAAAAGACAACCCTCGGAATGGGAGAAAATATTTGCAAACGAATCAACGGACAAAGGATTAATCTCCAAAATATATAAACAGCTCATTCAGCTCAATATTAAAGAAACAAACACCCCAATCCAAAAATGGGCAGAAGACCTAAGTAGACATTTCTCCAAAGAAGACATACAGACGGCCACGAAGCACATGAAAAGATGCTCAACATCGCTAATTATTAGAGAAATGCAAATCAAAACTACGATGAGGTATCACCTCACTCCTGTTAGAATGGGCATCATCAGAAAATCTACAAACAACAAATGCTGGAGAGGGTGTGGAGAAAAGGGAACCCTCTTGCACTGTTGGTGGGAATGTAAATTGATACAGCCACTATGGAGAACAATATGGAGGTTCCTTAAAAAACTAAAAATAGAATTACCATATGACCCAGCAATCCCACTACTGAGCATATACCCAGAGAAAACCGTAATTCAAAAAGACACATGCACCCGAATGTTCATTGCAGCACTATTTACAATAGCCAGGTCATGGAAGCAACCTAAATGCCCATCAACAGACGAATGGATAAAGAAGTTGTGGTACATATATACAATGGAATATTACTCAGCCATAAAAAGGAACGAAATTGAGTCATTTGTTGAGAAGTGGATGGATCTAGAGACTGTCATACAGAGTGAAGTAAGTCACAAAGAGAAAAACAAATATCGTATATTAATGCATGTATGTGGAACCCAGAAAAATGGTACAGATGAGCCGGTTTGCAGGGCAGAAGTTGAGACACAGATGTAGAGAATGGACATATGGACACCAAGGGGGGAAAACTGCGGTGGGGTGGGGATGGTGGTGTGCTGAATTGGGCGATTGGGATTGACATGTATACACTGATGTGTATAAAATTGATGCCTAATAAGAACCTGCAGTATAAAAAAACAAACAAACAAAACAACTAATACTAAACTTTCATTGGGTTATTTGTATGGAAATAGGTTAATATAAATGTTTCAGACATTACATGAAATTTCTAAAAATCTTATATTTGTATTTGTATGGAAATATGTATGGAAATATGTTAATATAAATGTTTCAGACATTACATGAAATTTCTAAAGATCTTATATGTTCTGGTATAATGTTATAAGTAATAATCCTAGTTATTACTTTAAAATGTATATCTCAGAAATAACTAATTTTCTTGTCAACTGCATTATTATGAACTTTCATCAAATCTTTAACTGTGGTCATTTTTAAGTCTTTTCTCATTTACAGACAGTTCTGGGTGTACTCTGATGCTTTGGCAAATATGTTCCTATTAAAGGGTTTCATCTTCAAGAAATTCATGGAAAAGACTCTGACAAGTACAAGTTTCTGGTAACTGACTGCACTGCTGAACTGAATGAATAAGCATTTTCAGAACTCTAATGAAAAACTGATGAACTCAAAAAAGTGCTAACAAAAGATCAAGATGAAAACAAAAATTTAATTACATGGGACTGAGTGAACTGATGAGGATGAGTATAATTTTTGTGACTTTCTGTCTGAATTAAAAAAAAATCCCACAAGGACTCAGAGGCAAAGAATATACAAATCAATTTTCACTGCAAAGTAAAGGAGCTGTTACAGTGGAGGATTACTGGACTGAATGTCAATATTATGACATAGTATGAGTGTGTTTCAGGTTTGGTAACTGCAATCATTGTTGCTTTTGTTGTGGTCATCCATGTACAATGCTTAGTGTCAGTCTATTTATCTCTTGTAAAAATAAAATACACTGTGTGTGTGTGAAAAAAAATGTCAACAAACAATAGGTGCTGAAGCAGTTGTGGAGAAAAGCGTAACCTCTCGGTCTAAGTGGGATGTAAACTGGTAATGGCCAAATAATAAGAACAGGACGGCAGTGCGTTTAAAGGTAAAAACTGAGTCACCATATGATCTGGAAGGCCCACTATTGGGCCTGTCACCTGTGAAAGCCAGAATCAAAAAGGCACGGGATGGAAAACCGTGTATTGCAGCAGTACTTACAATAGCCAAAACATGGAAGCAAACAAAATGTCCATCAACAGATAAATGGACAAAGAAGAAGTGGTACACATACCGAATGGAAGAGTAGCCTCGGGAAAAAAATGAACAATGCCGTTTTCAGGACTACACATGAGCCTAGAAATAATCATATTAGCTTAAGTAAGTCAAGAGGGAATGACAAATATCCTATGATATCATGTATACATGTTATCCTAAGATTGCTACCAATGAACATATTTCCACAGAAAAAGACACTCACAGACTTATAAAACAAACTAAGGGTTAGCCAAAATGAAAGGTGGGAGGATGGATAAATAAGGACTATGGGGTAACATAGATATAGTAATGTATGTTAAATGTATATAAACATATAACATATAAACTCTATGAATTATTTAGTCACCAATACATATAAAATATATAATGACAAAACACCTACCAAATACCAAGGGAGGTCTACTCAACATTCTGTAATAACATACAAGGTAACAGAATCCGAAGATGAACAGACATACGTATGAATCATTGAGCAGATTCTGTACAGCCAGAAAACCACAACACTCCGATAAGAAATAGAAATTAAATTTAAAAAGCAAACATAAGTAAGGCGACATAAAGTTCTGGGGGCTTGTCCCAGCACATTCCACTCTAATATACAACCTTGGAACTCTACCTCCAGGAAGATTCTTTTGCACTAGTAACAAGAGCTGAGAACGTAATAATGCTGCTGCCTTGTGGCTGTATCCCACAACAGCAGCTTTAAACCAAGTGCTAATGGTTGCTTAATAGTCACAAGGACTGCAGGGCTGTAAATGACACCTGTCCTCAAAAAATGCCCTGGGATAGGGAATAGGCAAGAAAATTCAACACCTGACAAATTTTTCAAGAAGTCAATAGGAAGAGGGAGGTTGTAATCACTCTTTAAAAAAAAAAGGAAAAGAAAAAAAAGGAGATGCCTAAAGCTCAGTATAAGGAATTATTAGCCACATGCAAAGGCAACGTGAAAAAGGTTTCAGCTCACACCAGTCAAATGACCATCAGCAAAAAGTCTACAAACTATAAATGCTGAAGGGGTTTTAGAGACCTCTCATCCTTCTAGCTGCTGGTGGGATGTAAAGTGGTAACCAGCACTAACGAAAACTGAATGGAGCTGCTTTAAAAGGTAAAAATTGAGCTACCATATGATGCAGCAGGGCACGTTTTGGGCCTATAACCTAAGACCACCAGAATCGGAAAGACAGAGGCAGGCAAATGTGCACTGCAGCAATACTGAAATAGCCAACACATGGAAGCAAAAAAAAGTTCCATAAACAGAAGAATGGACAAAGAAGAAGTGGTATATGGACAGAATGGAATAGTAGTAGCCTTGGGAAAAAAATGAACAATGCCGTTTTCAGGACTACAAATGAGCCTAGAAATAATCATATAAGGTTAAGTAAGTCAAAAAGGTATGACAAATATCCTATGATATCATGCGTACATGTTATCCTAAGATTGCTACCAATGAACATATGTCTACAGAAAAAGACAATCACAGATTTACAAAACAAACTAATGGTTAGCCAAAATGAAAGGTGGGAGGATGGATAAATTAGGACTATGGGGCTAACATACATATACTAATGTATATTAAATGTATATAAACATATAACATATAAACTATATGAATTATATAGTCGCCAATACATATAAAATATATAGTGACAAAACACCTACCAAATACCAAGGGAGGTCTACTCAACATTCTGTAATAACATACAAGGTAACAGGATCCGAAGATGAACAGACATCTGTATGAATCATTGAGCAGATTCTGTACAGCCAGAAAACCACAACACTCTAATCAAATTTACTCCGATAAGAAATAGAAATTAAATTTAAAAAACAAACATAAGTAAGGTGACATAAACTTCTGGGGGCTTGTCCCAGCACATTCCACTCTAATTTACAACCTTGGAACACTACCTCCAGGAAGACTCTTTTGCACTAGTAACAAGAGTTGAGAACGTAATAATGCTGCCGCCTTGTGGCTGTTTCCCATAACAGCAGCTTTAAACCAAGTGCTAATGGTTGCTTAATAGGCACAAGGACTGCAGGGCTATAAATGACACCTGTCCCCAAAAAATGCCCTGGCGTAGGGAATAGGCAAGAAAATTCAACACATGACAAATGTTTCAAGAAGTCAATATGAAGAGGGAAGTTTTAGTCACTCTTTAAATAAAAAAGGAAAAGGACAAAAAAGGACATGCCTAAAGCTCAGTATAAGGAATTATTAGCCACATGCAAATCCAACTTCCAAAAAGGTTTCAGCTTACACCAGTCAAATGACCATCAGCAAAAAGTCTACAAACTATAAATGCTGAAGGGCTTTTAGAGAACTCTGTACCTTCTAGCTGCTGGTGGAATGTAAAATGGTAACAGCACTAACGAAAACTGAACGGAGCTGCTTTAAAAGGTAAAAATTAAGCTACCATATGATGCTGCAGGGCACCTTTTGGGCCTATAACCTAAGACCACAAGAATCGGAAAGACAGAGGCAGGCAAATGGTACTGCAGCAATATTGAAATTGCCAAGACATGGAAGCAAAAAAAAGGTCCATAATCAGATGAATGGACAAAGAAGAAGTGGTATATGGACAGATCGGAGTATCAGTCACAAAAAAAATAAAACAATGGCATATGCAGCACCACAGATGAGCCTAGAGATAATCACACAATGTGAAGTAAGTCAGAATGCGAAAGACAAATGCCCTATGATGTCCCTTATGTTATCTGAAAATTCATAAAAATGAACATATTTCCTAGAGAAAGGCAATCTCAGATTGAGAAGACAAACTTATGGTTAAGCCATAGAAAAGGTGTGAGGAATGGATAAATTAGGATATTGGGGTTAACACACATATATTAATACATATAAAATATATAATCCCCAAAGACCTATGGAATACCAAAAGTGGTCTACTCAACACTCTGTAACAACCTACATGGGAAAGGACCCAAAGATCAACAGATATATATGTATATGTGTAAATGAACAAGATTCTGTACACCTAGAAAAAAAGACATTTTTCAATCAAATTTGCTCTGATAAAAACTACAACTTAAAGACACAAACAAGAATTACGGAGGCTAAAACTTACGGGGGTTTGTCCTGCCACATTCCACTCTAATCTGCAACCTAAAAGCACAACTTGCAGCAAGGTTCTGTTTGCCTAGCAAGCAGAGTTGGCAACATGGAAATGCTGCCACCCTAAGGCTGTTTCCTCAAACAGCAGCTTTAAATCTACTGCTAATGGTCACTAATATTCACAAGGACTGCAGGGCTGTAAATGACTCATACCCTCAAAAAATGTCCTGGGGTAGGGAATGGCCAAAAAAATCGAAACGTGGCAAATTTTTCAAGAAGGCAATTTGAAGTTGTAACTTTAGCTCCATCTTAAAAAAAAATGAAAAGAACATTGATAAACGCAAAACATCAGGAATTATGAGACGCATGCAAATCCAATCTACACAAAGCTATCACCTCACACCAGTCAGAATGACCATCAGCAAAATGTCAACAAACAGAGCATTAACCAAGATGGCGGAGTAGAAGGACGTGCTCTCACTCCCTCTTGCGAGAGCACCAGAATCACAACTGGCTGCTGGACAATCACTGACAGGAAGACCCTGGACTACACCAAGGAGGATACCGCACGTCCAAGGACAGAGGAGAAGCCACAGTGAGACGGTAGGAGGGCGCAATCAGAGTAAAATCAAATCCCATAACTGCTGGGTGGGTGACTCACAGACTGGCGAACACTTATACCACAGAAGTCCACCCACTGGAGTGAAGGTTCTGAGCCCCACGTCAGGCTTCCCAACCTGGGGGTCCTGCAACGGGAGGAGGAATTCCTAGAGAATCAGACTTTGAAGCCTAGTGGGAATTGATTGCAGGACTCCTACAGGACTGGGGGAAACAGAGACCCCACTCTTGGAGGGCACACACAAAGTAGTGTGCGCATCGGGACCCAGGGGAAGGAGCAGTGACCCTGGGGGAGACTGAACCAGACCTACCTGCTGGTGTTTGGGGGTCTCCTGCAGAGGCGGGGCGTGGCTCTGTTTCACCGTGGGGACAAGGACACTGGCAGCGGAGGTTCTGGGAAGTGCTCCTTGGCGTGAGCCCTCCCAGAGTCTGCCATTAACCCCACCAAAGAGCCCAGGTAGGCTCCAGTGTTGGGTTGCCTCAGGCAAAACAACCAACAGGGAGGGAACCCAGCCCCACCCATCAACAGTCAAGTGGATTAAAGTTTTACTGAGCTCTGACCGCCACAGCAACAGTCAGCTCTACCCACCACCAGAGCCTCCCATCAAGCCTCTTAGATAGCCTCAACCACCAGAGGGCAGACAGCAGAAACAAGAAAAACGACAATCCTGCAGCCTGTGGACCAAAAACCACAGTTACAGAAAGATAGACAAGATGAAAAGGCAGAGGGCTATGTACCAGATGAAGGAACAAGAAAAAACCCCAGAAAAACAACTAAATGAAGTGGAGATAGGCAACCTTCCAGAAAAAGAATTCAGAATAATGATAGTGAAGATGATCCAGGACCTCGGAATAAGAATGGAGGCAAAGATTGAGAAGATGCAAGAAATGATTAACAAAGACCTAGAAGAATTAAAGAACAAACAAACAGAGATGACCAATACAATAAGTGAAATGAAAACTACGCTAGAAGGAATCAATAGCAGAATAACTGAGGCAGAAGAACGGATAAGTGACCTGGAAGACAGAATGGTGGAATTCACTGCTGCGGAACAGAATAAAGAAAAAAAAAATGAAAAGAAATGAAGACAGCCTAAGAGACCTCTGGGACAACATTAAATGCAACAACATTCGCATTATAGGGGTCCCAGAAGGAGAAGAGAGAGAGAAAGGACCAGAGAAAATATTTGAAGAGATTATAGTCGAAAACTTCCCTAACATGGGAAAGGAAATAGCCACCCAAGTCCAGGAAGCGCAGAGAGTCCCATACAGGATAAACCCAAGGAGAAACACGCCGAGACACATAGTAATCAAAGTGGCAAAAATTAAAGACAAAGAAAAATTATTGAAAGCAGCAAGGGAAAAACGACAAATAACATACAAGGGAACTCCCATAAGGTTAACAGCTGATTTCTCAGCAGAAACTCTACAAGCCAGAAGGGAGTGGCATGATATACTTAAAGTGATGAAAGGGAAGAACCTACAACCAAGATTACTCTACCCGGCAAGGATCTCATCTAGATTTGATGGAGAAATCAAAAGCTTTACAGACAAGCAAAAGCTACGAGAATTCAGCACCACCAAACCAGCTCTACAACAAATGCTAAAGGAACTTCTCTAAGTGGGAAACACAAGAGAAGAAAAGGACCTACAAAAACAAACCCAAAACAATTAAGAAAATGGTCATAGGAACATACATATCGATAATTACCTTAAACGTGAATGGATTAAATGCCCCAACCAAAAGACATAGACTGGCTGAATGGATACAAAAACAAGACCCATATATATGCTATCTACAAGAGACCCACTTTAGACCTAGGGACACATACAGACTGAAAGTGAGGCGATGGAAAAGGATATTCCATGCAAATGGAAATCAAAAGAAAGCTGGAGTAGCTATACTCATATCAGATAAAATAGACTTTAAAATAAAGAATGTTACAAGAGACAAGGAAGGACACTACATAATGATCAAGGGATCAATCCAAGAAGAAGATATAACAATTATAAATATATATGCACCCAACATAGGAGCACCTCAATACATAAGGCAACTGCTAACAGCTATAAAAGAGGAGATCGACAGTAACACAATCATAGTGGGGGACTTTAACACCTCACTTCCACCAATGGACAGATCATCCAAAATGAAAATGAATAAGGAAACAGAAGCTTTAAATGACACAACAGACCAGTTAGATTTAACTGGTATATATAGGACATTCCATCCAAAACCAGCAGATTACACGTTCTTCTCAAGTGCGCACGGAACATTCTCCAGGATAGATCACATCTTGGGTCACAAATCAAGCCTCAGCAAATTTAAGAAAATTGAAATCATATCAAGCATCTTTTCGGACCACAACGCTATGAGATTAGAAATGAATTACAGGGAAAAAAACGTAAAACAGACAAACACGTGGAGGCTAAACAATACGTTACTAAATAACCAAGAGATCACTGAAGAAATCAGAGAGGAAATCAAAAAATACCTAGAGACAAATGACAATGAAAACACGACGACCCAAAACCTATGGGATGCAGCAAAAGCAGTTCTAAGAGGGAAGTTGATAGCTATACAAGCCTATCTCAGGAAACAAGAAAAATCTCAAGTAAACAATCTAACCTTACACCTAAAGAAACTAGAGAAAGAAGAACAAACAAAACCCAAAGTTAGCAGAAGGAAAGAAATCATAAAGATCAGAGCAGAAATAAATGAAATAGAAACAAAGAAAACAATAGCAAAGATCAATAAAACTAAAAGTTGGTTCTTTGAGAAGATAAACAAAATTGATAAGCCATTAGCCCAGACTCATCAAGAAAAAGAGGGAGAGGACTCAAATCAATAAAATCAGAAATGAAAAAGGAGAAGTTACAACAGACACCGCAGAAATACAAAGCATCCTAAGAGACTACTACGAGCAACTTTACGCCAATAAAATGGACAACCTGGAAGAAATGGACACATTTTTAGAAAGGTATAACCTTCCAAGACTGAACCAGGAAGAAACAGAAAATATGAACAGACCAATCACAAGTAATGAAATTGAAACTGTGATTAAAAATCTTCCAACAAACCAAAGTCCAGGACCAGATGGCTTCACAGGTGAATTCTATCAAACATTTAGAGAAGAGCTAAGACCTATCCTTCTCAAACTCTTCCAAAAATTGCAGAGGAAGGAACACTCCCAAACTCATTCTATGAGGCCACCATCACCCTGATACCAAAACCAGACAAAGACACTACAAAAAAAGAAAATTACAGACCAATATCACTGATGAATATAGATGCAAAAATCCTCAACAAAACACTAGCAAACAGAATCCAACAACACATTAAAAGGATCATACACCACGATCAAGTGGGATTTATCCCAGGGATGCAAGGATTCGTCAATATACGCAAATCAATCAATGTGATACACCATCTTAACAAATTGAAGAATAAAAACCATATGATCATCTCAATAGATGCAGAAAAAGCTTTTGACAAAATTCAACACCCATTTATGATAAAAACTCTCCAGAAAGTGGGCATAGAGGGAACCTACCTCAACATAATAAAGGCCATATATGACAAACCCACAGCAAACATCATTCTCAAAGGTGAAAAACTGAAAGCATTTCCTCTAAGATCAGGAACGAGACAAGGATGTCCACTCTCACCGCTATTATTCAACATAGTTCTGGAAGTCCTATGCACGGCAATCAGAGAAGAAAAAGAAATAAAAGGAATACAAATTGGAAAAGAGGAGGTAAAACTGTCACTGTTTGCGGATGACATGATACTATACATAGAGAATCCTAAAACTGCCACCAGAAAACTGCTAGAGCTAATGAATGAATATGGTAAAGTTGCAGGATACAAAATGAATGCACAGAAATCTCTTGCATTCCTATACACTAATGATGAAAAATCTGAAAGAGAAATTATGGAAACACTCCCATTTACCATTGCAACAAAAAGAATAAAATACCTAGGAGTAAACCTACCTAGGGAGACAAAAGACCTGTATGCAGAAAACTATAAGACACTGATGAAAGAAATTAAAGATGATACCAACAGATGGAGAGATATACCATGTTCTTGGATTGGAAGAATCAACATTGTGATAATGAGTATACTACCCAAAGCAATATACAGATTCAACGCAATCCCTATCAAATTACCAATGGCATTTTTAACGGAGCTAGAACAAATCATCTTAAAATTTGTATGGAGTCACAAAAGACCCCGAATAGCCAAAGCAGTCTTGAGGGAAAAAAATGGAGCTGGAGGAATCAGACTCCCTGACTTCAGACTATACTACAAAGCTACAGTAATCAAGACAATATGGTACTGGCACAAAAACAGAAACATAGATCAATGGAACAAGATAGCAAGCCCACAGATTAACCCACGCACCTATGGTCAACTAATCTATGACAAAGGAGGCAAAGATATACAATGGAGAAAAGACAGTCTCTTCAATAAGTGGTGCTGGGAAAACTGGACAGCTACATGCAAAAGAATGAAATTAGAATACTCCCTAACACCATACACAAAAATAAACTCAAAATGGATTAGAGACCTAAATATAAGACTGGACACTATAAAACCCTTAGAGGAAAACATAGGAAGAACACTCTTTGACATAAATCACAGCAAGATCTTTTTTGATCCACCTCCTAGAGTAATGGAAATAAAAACAAAAATAAACAAATGGGACCTAATGAAACCTCAAAGCTTTTGCACAGCAAAGGAAACCATAAACAAGACGAAAAGACAACCCTCGGAATGGGAGAAAATATTTGCAAACGAATCAACGGACAAAGGATTAATCTCCAAAATATATAAACAGCTCATTCAGCTCAATATTAAAGAAACAAACACCCCAATCCAAAAATGGGCAGAAGACCTAAGTAGACATTTCTCCAAAGAAGACATACAGACGGCCACGAAGCACATGAAAAGATGCTCAACATCGCTAATTATTAGAGAAATGCAAATCAAAACTACGATGAGGTATCACCTCACTCCTGTTAGAATGGGCATCATCAGAAAATCTACAAACAACAAATGCTGGAGAGGGTGTGGAGAAAAGGGAACCCTCTTGCACTGTTGGTGGGAATGTAAATTGATACAGCCACTATGGAGAACAATATGGAGGTTCCTTAAAAAACTAAAAATAGAATTACCATATGACCCAGCAATCCCACTACTGAGCATATACCCAGAGAAAACCGTAATTCAAAAAGACACATGCACCCGAATGTTCATTGCAGCACTATTTACAATAGCCAGGTCATGGAAGCAACCTAAATGCCCATCAACAGACGAATGGATAAAGAAGTTGTGGTACATATATACAATGGAATATTACTCAGCCATAAAAAGGAACGAAATTGAGTCATTTGTTGAGAAGTGGATGGATCTAGAGACTGTCATACAGAGTGAAGTAAGTCACAAAGAGAAAAACAAATATCGTATATTAATGCATGTATGTGGAACCCAGAAAAATGGTACAGATGGGCCGGTTTGCAGGGCAGAAGTTGAGACACAGATGTAGAGAATGGACATATGGACACCAAGGGGGGAAAACTGCGGTGGGGTGGGGATGGTGGTGTGCTGAATTGGGCGATTGGGATTGACATGTATACACTGATGTGTATAAAATTGATGCCTAATAAGAACCTGCAGTATAAAAAAACAAACAAACAAAACAACTAATACTAAACTTTCATTGGGTTATTTGTATGGAAATAGGTTAATATAAATGTTTCAGACATTACATGAAATTTCTAAAAATCTTATATTTGTATTTGTATGGAAATATGTATGGAAATATGTTAATATAAATGTTTCAGACATTACATGAAATTTCTAAAAATCTTATATGTTCTGGTATAATGTTATAAGTAATAATCCTAGTTATTACTTTAAAATGTATATCTCAGAAATAACTAATTTTCTTGTCAACTGCATTATTATGAACTTTCATCAAATCTTTAACTGTGGTCATTTTTAAGTCTTTTCTCATTTACAGACAGTTCTGGGTGTACTCTGATGCTTTGGCAAATATGTTCCTATTAAAGGGTTTCATCTTCAAGAAATTCATGGAAAAGACTCTGACAAGTACAAGTTTCTGGTAACTGACTGCACTGCTGAACTGAATGAATAAGCATTTTCAGAACTCTAATGAAAAACTGATGAACTCAAAAAAGTGCTAACAAAAGATCAAGATGAAAACAAAAATTTAATTACATGGGACTGAGTGAACTGATGAGGATGAGTATAATTTTTGTGACTTTCTGTCTGAATTAAAAAAAAATCCCACAAGGACTCAGAGGCAAAGAATATACAAATCAATTTTCACTGCAAAGTAAAGGAGCTGTTACAGTGGAGGATTACTGGACTGAATGTCAATATTATGACATAGTATGAGTGTGTTTCAGGTTTGGTAACTGCAATCATTGTTGCTTTTGTTGTGGTCATCCATGTACAATGCTTAGTGTCAGTCTATTTATCTCTTGTAAAAATAAAATACACTGTGTGTGTGTGAAAAAAAATGTCAACAAACAATAGGTGCTGAAGCAGTTGTGGAGAAAAGCGTAACCTCTCGGTCTAAGTGGGATGTAAACTGGTAATGGCCAAATAATAAGAACAGGACGGCAGTGCGTTTAAAGGTAAAAACTGAGTCACCATATGATCTGGAAGGCCCACTATTGGGCCTGTCACCTGTGAAAGCCAGAATCAAAAAGGCACGGGATGGAAAACGGTGTATTGCAGCAGTACTTACAATAGCCAAAACATGGAAGCAAACAAAATGTCCATCAACAGATAAATGGACAAAGAAGAAGTGGTACACATACCGAATGGAAGAGTAGCCTCGGGAAAAAAATGAACAATGCCGTTTTCAGGACTACACATGAGCCTAGAAATAATCATATTAGCTTAAGTAAGTCAAGAGGGAATGACAAATATCCTATGATATCATGTATACATGTTATCCTAAGATTGCTACCAATGAACATATTTCCACAGAAAAAGACACTCACAGACTTATAAAACAAACTAAGGGTTAGCCAAAATGAAAGGTGGGAGGATGGATAAATAAGGACTATGGGGTAACATAGATATAGTAATGTATGTTAAATGTATATAAACATATAACATATAAACTCTATGAATTATTTAGTCACCAATACATATAAAATATATAATGACAAAACACCTACCAAATACCAAGGGAGGTCTACTCAACATTCTGTAATAACATACAAGGTAACAGAATCCGAAGATGAACAGACATACGTATGAATCATTGAGCAGATTCTGTACAGCCAGAAAACCACAACACTCCGATAAGAAATAGAAATTAAATTTAAAAAGCAAACATAAGTAAGGCGACATAAAGTTCTGGGGGCTTGTCCCAGCACATTCCACTCTAATATACAACCTTGGAACTCTACCTCCAGGAAGATTCTTTTGCACTAGTAACAAGAGCTGAGAACGTAATAATGCTGCTGCCTTGTGGCTGTATCCCACAACAGCAGCTTTAAACCAAGTGCTAATGGTTGCTTAATAGTCACAAGGACTGCAGGGCTGTAAATGACACCTGTCCTCAAAAAATGCCCTGGGATAGGGAATAGGCAAGAAAATTCAACACCTGACAAATTTTTCAAGAAGTCAATAGGAAGAGGGAGGTTGTAATCACTCTTTAAAAAAAAAAGGAAAAGAAAAAAAAGGAGATGCCTAAAGCTCAGTATAAGGAATTATTAGCCACATGCAAAGGCAACGTGAAAAAGGTTTCAGCTCACACCAGTCAAATGACCATCAGCAAAAAGTCTACAAACTATAAATGCTGAAGGGGTTTTAGAGACCTCTCATCCTTCTAGCTGCTGGTGGGATGTAAAGTGGTAACAGCACTAACGAAAACTGAATGGAGCTGCTTTAAAAGGTAAAAATTGAGCTACCATATGATGCAGCAGGGCACGTTTTGGGCCTATAACCTAAGACCACCAGAATCGGAAAGACAGAGGCAGGCAAATGTGCACTGCAGCAATACTGAAATAGCCAACACATGGAAGCAAAAAAAAGTTCCATAAACAGAAGAATGGACAAAGAAGAAGTGGTATATGGACAGAATGGAATAGTAGTAGCCTTGGGAAAAAAATGAACAATGCCGTTTTCAGGACTACAAATGAGCCTAGAAATAATCATATAAGGTTAAGTAAGTCAAAAAGGTATGACAAATATCCTATGATATCATGCGTACATGTTATCCTAAGATTGCTACCAATGAACATATGTCTACAGAAAAAGACAATCACAGATTTACAAAACAAACTAATGGTTAGCGAAAATGAAAGGTGGGAGGATGGATAAATTAGGACTATGGGGCTAACATACATATACTAATGTATATTAAATGTATATAAACATATAACATATAAACTATATGAATTATATAGTCGCCAATACATATAAAATATATAGTGACAAAACACCTACCAAATACCAAGGGAGGTCTACTCAACATTCTGTAATAACATACAAGGTAACAGGATCCGAAGATGAACAGACATCTGTATGAATCATTGAGCAGATTCTGTACAGCCAGAAAACCACAACACTCTAATCAAATTTACTCCGATAAGAAATAGAAATTAAATTTAAAAAACAAACATAAGTAAGGTGACATAAACTTCTGGGGGCTTGTCCCAGCACATTCCACTCTAATTTACAACCTTGGAACACTACCTCCAGGAAGACTCTTTTGCACTAGTAACAGGAGTTGAGAACGTAATAATGCTGCCGCCTTGTGGCTGTTTCCCATAACAGCAGCTTTAAACCAAGTGCTAATGGTTGCTTAATAGGCACAAGGACTGCAGGGCTATAAATGACACCTGTCCCCAAAAAATGCCCTGGCGTAGGGAATAGGCAAGAAAATTCAACACATGACAAATGTTTCAAGAAGTCAATATGAAGAGGGAAGTTTTAGTCACTCTTTAAATAAAAAAGGAAAAGGACAAAAAAGGACATGCCTAAAGCTCAGTATAAGGAATTATTAGCCACATGCAAATCCAACTTCCAAAAAGGTTTCAGCTTACACCAGTCAAATGACCATCAGCAAAAAGTCTACAAACTATAAATGCTGAAGGGCTTTTAGAGAACTCTGTACCTTCTAGCTGCTGGTGGAATGTAAAATGGTAACAGCACTAACGAAAACTGAACGGAGCTGCTTTAAAAGGTAAAAATTAAGCTACCATATGATGCTGCAGGGCACCTTTTGGGCCTATAACCTAAGACCACAAGAATCGGAAAGACAGAGGCAGGCAAATGGTACTGCAGCAATATTGAAATTGCCAAGACATGGAAGCAAAAAAAAGGTCCATAATCAGATGAATGGACAAAGAAGAAGTGGTATATGGACAGATCGGAGTATCAGTCACAAAAAAAATAAAACAATGGCATATGCAGCACCACAGATGAGCCTAGAGATAATCACACAATGTGAAGTAAGTCAGAATGCGAAAGACAAATGCCCTATGATGTCCCTTATGTTATCTGAAAATTCATAAAAATGAACATATTTCCTAGAGAAAGGCAATCTCAGATTGAGAAGACAAACTTATGGTTAAGCCATAGAAAAGGTGTGAGGAATGGATAAATTAGGATATTGGGGTTAACACACATATATTAATACATATAAAATATATAATCCCCAAAGACCTATGGAATACCAAAAGTGGTCTACTCAACACTCTGTAACAACCTACATGGGAAAGGACCCAAAGATCAACAGATATATATGTATATGTGTAAATGAACAAGATTCTGTACACCTAGAAAAAAAGACATTTTTCAATCAAATTTGCTCTGATAAAAACTACAACTTAAAGACACAAACAAGAATTACGGAGGCTAAAACTTACGGGGGTTTGTCCTGCCACATTCCACTCTAATCTGCAACCTAAAAGCACAACTTGCAGCAAGGTTCTGTTTGCCTAGCAAGCAGAGTTGGCAACATGGAAATGCTGCCACCCTAAGGCTGTTTCCTCAAACAGCAGCTTTAAATCTACTGCTAATGGTCACTAATATTCACAAGGACTGCAGGGCTGTAAATGACTCATACCCTCAAAAAATGTCCTGGGGTAGGGAATGGCCAAAAAAATCGAAACGTGGCAAATTTTTCAAGAAGGCAATTTGAAGTTGTAACTTTAGCTCCATCTTAAAAAAAAATGAAAAGAACATTGATAAACGCAAAACATCAGGAATTATGAGACGCATGCAAATCCAATCTACACAAAGCTATCACCTCACACCAGTCAGAATGACCATCAGCAAAATGTCAACAAACAGAGCATTAACCAAGATGGCGGAGTAGAAGGACGTGCTCTCACTCCCTCTTGCGAGAGCACCAGAATCACAACTGGCTGCTGGACAATCACTGACAGGAAGACCCTGGACTACACCAAGGAGGATACCGCACGTCCAAGGACAGAGGAGAAGCCACAGTGAGACGGTAGGAGGGCGCAATCAGAGTAAAATCAAATCCCATAACTGCTGGGTGGGTGACTCACAGACTGGCGAACACTTATACCACAGAAGTCCACCCACTGGAGTGAAGGTTCTGAGCCCCACGTCAGGCTTCCCAACCTGGGGGTCCTGCAACGGGAGGAGGAATTCCTAGAGAATCAGACTTTGAAGCCTAGTGGGAATTGATTGCAGGACTCCTACAGGACTGGGGGAAACAGAGACCCCACTCTTGGAGGGCACACACAAAGTAGTGTGCGCATCGGGACCCAGGGGAAGGAGCAGTGACCCTGGGGGAGACTGAACCAGACCTACCTGCTGGTGTTTGGGGGTCTCCTGCAGAGGCGGGGCGTGGCTCTGTTTCACCGTGGGGACAAGGACACTGGCAGCGGAGGTTCTGGGAAGTGCTCCTTGGCGTGAGCCCTCCCAGAGTCTGCCATTAACCCCACCAAAGAGCCCAGGTAGGCTCCAGTGTTGGGTTGCCTCAGGCAAAACAACCAACAGGGAGGGAACCCAGCCCCACCCATCAACAGTCAAGTGGATTAAAGTTTTACTGAGCTCTGACCGCCACAGCAACAGTCAGCTCTACCCACCACCAGAGCCTCCCATCAAGCCTCTTAGATAGCCTCAACCACCAGAGGGCAGACAGCAGAAACAAGAAAAACGACAATCCTGCAGCCTGTGGACCAAAAACCACAGTTACAGAAAGATAGACAAGATGAAAAGGCAGAGGGCTATGTACCAGATGAAGGAACAAGAAAAAACCCCAGAAAAACAACTAAATGAAGTGGAGATAGGCAACCTTCCAGAAAAAGAATTCAGAATAATGATAGTGAAGATGATCCAGGACCTCGGAATAAGAATGGAGGCAAAGATTGAGAAGATGCAAGAAATGATTAACAAAGACCTAGAAGAATTAAAGAACAAACAAACAGAGATGACCAATACAATAAGTGAAATGAAAACTACGCTAGAAGGAATCAATAGCAGAATAACTGAGGCAGAAGAACGGATAAGTGACCTGGAAGACAGAATGGTGGAATTCACTGCTGCGGAACAGAATAAAGAAAAAAAAAATGAAAAGAAATGAAGACAGCCTAAGAGACCTCTGGGACAACATTAAATGCAACAACATTCGCATTATAGGGGTCCCAGAAGGAGAAGAGAGAGAGAAAGGACCAGAGAAAATATTTGAAGAGATTATAGTCGAAAACTTCCCTAACATGGGAAAGGAAATAGCCACCCAAGTCCAGGAAGCGCAGAGAGTCCCATACAGGATAAACCCAAGGAGAAACACGCCGAGACACATAGTAATCAAAGTGGCAAAAATTAAAGACAAAGAAAAATTATTGAAAGCAGCAAGGGAAAAACGACAAATAACATACAAGGGAACTCCCATAAGGTTAACAGCTGATTTCTCAGCAGAAACTCTACAAGCCAGAAGGGAGTGGCATGATATACTTAAAGTGATGAAAGGGAAGAACCTACAACCAAGATTACTCTACCCGGCAAGGATCTCATCTAGATTTGATGGAGAAATCAAAAGCTTTACAGACAAGCAAAAGCTACGAGAATTCAGCACCACCAAACCAGCTCTACAACAAATGCTAAAGGAACTTCTCTAAGTGGGAAACACAAGAGAAGAAAAGGACCTACAAAAACAAACCCAAAACAATTAAGAAAATGGTCATAGGAACATACATATCGATAATTACCTTAAACGTGAATGGATTAAATGCCCCAACCAAAAGACATAGACTGGCTGAATGGATACAAAAACAAGACCCATATATATGCTATCTACAAGAGACCCACTTTAGACCTAGGGACACATACAGACTGAAAGTGAGGCGATGGAAAAGGATATTCCATGCAAATGGAAATCAAAAGAAAGCTGGAGTAGCTATACTCATATCAGATAAAATAGACTTTAAAATAAAGAATGTTACAAGAGACAAGGAAGGACACTACATAATGATCAAGGGATCAATCCAAGAAGAAGATATAACAATTATAAATATATATGCACCCAACATAGGAGCACCTCAATACATAAGGCAACTGCTAACAGCTATAAAAGAGGAGATCGACAGTAACACAATCATAGTGGGGGACTTTAACACCTCACTTCCACCAATGGACAGATCATCCAAAATGAAAATGAATAAGGAAACAGAAGCTTTAAATGACACAACAGACCAGTTAGATTTAACTGGTATATATAGGACATTCCATCCAAAACCAGCAGATTACACGTTCTTCTCAAGTGCGCACGGAACATTCTCCAGGATAGATCACATCTTGGGTCACAAATCAAGCCTCAGCAAATTTAAGAAAATTGAAATCATATCAAGCATCTTTTCGGACCACAACGCTATGAGATTAGAAATGAATTACAGGGAAAAAAACGTAAAACAGACAAACACGTGGAGGCTAAACAATACGTTACTAAATAACCAAGAGATCACTGAAGAAATCAGAGAGGAAATCAAAAAATACCTAGAGACAAATGACAATGAAAACACGACGACCCAAAACCTATGGGATGCAGCAAAAGCAGTTCTAAGAGGGAAGTTGATAGCTATACAAGCCTATCTCAGGAAACAAGAAAAATCTCAAGTAAACAATCTAACCTTACACCTAAAGAAACTAGAGAAAGAAGAACAAACAAAACCCAAAGTTAGCAGAAGGAAAGAAATCATAAAGATCAGAGCAGAAATAAATGAAATAGAAACAAAGAAAACAATAGCAAAGATCAATAAAACTAAAAGTTGGTTCTTTGAGAAGATAAACAAAATTGATAAGCCATTAGCCCAGACTCATCAAGAAAAAGAGGGAGAGGACTCAAATCAATAAAATCAGAAATGAAAAAGGAGAAGTTACAACAGACACCGCAGAAATACAAAGCATCCTAAGAGACTACTACGAGCAACTTTACGCCAATAAAATGGACAACCTGGAAGAAATGGACACATTTTTAGAAAGGTATAACCTTCCAAGACTGAACCAGGAAGAAACAGAAAATATGAACAGACCAATCACAAGTAATGAAATTGAAACTGTGATTAAAAATCTTCCAACAAACCAAAGTCCAGGACCAGATGGCTTCACAGGTGAATTCTATCAAACATTTAGAGAAGAGCTAAGACCTATCCTTCTCAAACTCTTCCAAAAATTGCAGAGGAAGGAACACTCCCAAACTCATTCTATGAGGCCACCATCACCCTGATACCAAAACCAGACAAAGACACTACAAAAAAAGAAAATTACAGACCAATATCACTGATGAATATAGATGCAAAAATCCTCAACAAAACACTAGCAAACAGAATCCAACAACACATTAAAAGGATCATACACCACGATCAAGTGGGATTTATCCCAGGGATGCAAGGATTCGTCAATATACGCAAATCAATCAATGTGATACACCATCTTAACAAATTGAAGAATAAAAACCATATGATCATCTCAATAGATGCAGAAAAAGCTTTTGACAAAATTCAACACCCATTTATGATAAAAACTCTCCAGAAAGTGGGCATAGAGGGAACCTACCTCAACATAATAAAGGCCATATATGACAAACCCACAGCAAACATCATTCTCAAAGGTGAAAAACTGAAAGCATTTCCTCTAAGATCAGGAACGAGACAAGGATGTCCACTCTCACCGCTATTATTCAACATAGTTCTGGAAGTCCTATGCACGGCAATCAGAGAAGAAAAAGAAATAAAAGGAATACAAATTGGAAAAGAGGAGGTAAAACTGTCACTGTTTGCGGATGACATGATACTATACATAGAGAATCCTAAAACTGCCACCAGAAAACTGCTAGAGCTAATGAATGAATATGGTAAAGTTGCAGGATACAAAATGAATGCACAGAAATCTCTTGCATTCCTATACACTAATGATGAAAAATCTGAAAGAGAAATTATGGAAACACTCCCATTTACCATTGCAACAAAAAGAATAAAATACCTAGGAGTAAACCTACCTAGGGAGACAAAAGACCTGTATGCAGAAAACTATAAGACACTGATGAAAGAAATTAAAGATGATACCAACAGATGGAGAGATATACCATGTTCTTGGATTGGAAGAATCAACATTGTGATAATGAGTATACTACCCAAAGCAATATACAGATTCAACGCAATCCCTATCAAATTACCAATGGCATTTTTTACGGAGCTAGAACAAATCATCTTAAAATTTGTATGGAGTCACAAAAGACCCCGAATAGCCAAAGCAGTCTTGAGGGAAAAAAATGGAGCTGGAGGAATCAGACTCCCTGACTTCAGACTATACTACAAAGCTACAGTAATCAAGACAATATGGTACTGGCACAAAAACAGAAACATAGATCAATGGAACAAGATAGCAAGCCCACAGATTAACCCACGCACCTATGGTCAACTAATCTATGACAAAGGAGGCAAAGATATACAATGGAGAAAAGACAGTCTCTTCAATAAGTGGTGCTGGGAAAACTGGACAGCTACATGCAAAAGAATGAAATTAGAATACTCCCTAACACCATACACAAAAATAAACTCAAAATGGATTAGAGACCTAAATATAAGACTGGACACTATAAAACCCTTAGAGGAAAACATAGGAAGAACACTCTTTGACATAAATCACAGCAAGATCTTTTTTGATCCACCTCCTAGAGTAATGGAAATAAAAACAAAAATAAACAAATGGGACCTAATGAAACCTCAAAGCTTTTGCACAGCAAAGGAAACCATAAACAAGACGAAAAGACAACCCTCGGAATGGGAGAAAATATTTGCAAACGAATCAACGGACAAAGGATTAATCTCCAAAATATATAAACAGCTCATTCAGCTCAATATTAAAGAAACAAACACCCCAATCCAAAAATGGGCAGAAGACCTAAGTAGACATTTCTCCAAAGAAGACATACAGACGGCCACGAAGCACATGAAAAGATGCTCAACATCGCTAATTATTAGAGAAATGCAAATCAAAACTACGATGAGGTATCACCTCACTCCTGTTAGAATGGGCATCATCAGAAAATCTACAAACAACAAATGCTGGAGAGGGTGTGGAGAAAAGGGAACCCTCTTGCACTGTTGGTGGGAATGTAAATTGATACAGCCACTATGGAGAACAATATGGAGGTTCCTTAAAAAACTAAAAATAGAATTACCATATGACCCAGCAATCCCACTACTGAGCATATACCCAGAGAAAACCGTAATTCAAAAAGACACATGCACCCGAATGTTCATTGCAGCACTATTTACAATAGCCAGGTCATGGAAGCAACCTAAATGCCCATCAACAGACGAATGGATAAAGAAGTTGTGGTACATATATACAATGGAATATTACTCAGCCATAAAAAGGAACGAAATTGAGTCATTTGTTGAGAAGTGGATGGATCTAGAGACTGTCATACAGAGTGAAGTAAGTCACAAAGAGAAAAACAAATATCGTATATTAATGCATGTATGTGGAACCCAGAAAAATGGTACAGATGAGCCGGTTTGCAGGGCAGAAGTTGAGACACAGATGTAGAGAATGGACATATGGACACCAAGGGGGGAAAACTGCGGTGGGGTGGGGATGGTGGTGTGCTGAATTGGGCGATTGGGATTGACATGTATACACTGATGTGTATAAAATTGATGCCTAATAAGAACCTGCAGTATAAAAAAACAAACAAACAAAACAACTAATACTAAACTTTCATTGGGTTATTTGTATGGAAATAGGTTAATATAAATGTTTCAGACATTACATGAAATTTCTAAAAATCTTATATTTGTATTTGTATGGAAATATGTATGGAAATATGTTAATATAAATGTTTCAGACATTACATGAAATTTCTAAAGATCTTATATGTTCTGGTATAATGTTATAAGTAATAATCCTAGTTATTACTTTAAAATGTATATCTCAGAAATAACTAATTTTCTTGTCAACTGCATTATTATGAACTTTCATCAAATCTTTAACTGTGGTCATTTTTAAGTCTTTTCTCATTTACAGACAGTTCTGGGTGTACTCTGATGCTTTGGCAAATATGTTCCTATTAAAGGGTTTCATCTTCAAGAAATTCATGGAAAAGACTCTGACAAGTACAAGTTTCTGGTAACTGACTGCACTGCTGAACTGAATGAATAAGCATTTTCAGAACTCTAATGAAAAACTGATGAACTCAAAAAAGTGCTAACAAAAGATCAAGATGAAAACAAAAATTTAATTACATGGGACTGAGTGAACTGATGAGGATGAGTATAATTTTTGTGACTTTCTGTCTGAATTAAAAAAAAATCCCACAAGGACTCAGAGGCAAAGAATATACAAATCAATTTTCACTGCAAAGTAAAGGAGCTGTTACAGTGGAGGATTACTGGACTGAATGTCAATATTATGACATAGTATGAGTGTGTTTCAGGTTTGGTAACTGCAATCATTGTTGCTTTTGTTGTGGTCATCCATGTACAATGCTTAGTGTCAGTCTATTTATCTCTTGTAAAAATAAAATACACTGTGTGTGTGTGAAAAAAAATGTCAACAAACAATAGGTGCTGAAGCAGTTGTGGAGAAAAGCGTAACCTCTCGGTCTAAGTGGGATGTAAACTGGTAATGGCCAAATAATAAGAACAGGACGGCAGTGCGTTTAAAGGTAAAAACTGAGTCACCATATGATCTGGAAGGCCCACTATTGGGCCTGTCACCTGTGAAAGCCAGAATCAAAAAGGCACGGGATGGAAAACCGTGTATTGCAGCAGTACTTACAATAGCCAAAACATGGAAGCAAACAAAATGTCCATCAACAGATAAATGGACAAAGAAGAAGTGGTACACATACCGAATGGAAGAGTAGCCTCGGGAAAAAAATGAACAATGCCGTTTTCAGGACTACACATGAGCCTAGAAATAATCATATTAGCTTAAGTAAGTCAAGAGGGAATGACAAATATCCTATGATATCATGTATACATGTTATCCTAAGATTGCTACCAATGAACATATTTCCACAGAAAAAGACACTCACAGACTTATAAAACAAACTAAGGGTTAGCCAAAATGAAAGGTGGGAGGATGGATAAATAAGGACTATGGGGTAACATAGATATAGTAATGTATGTTAAATGTATATAAACATATAACATATAAACTCTATGAATTATTTAGTCACCAATACATATAAAATATATAATGACAAAACACCTACCAAATACCAAGGGAGGTCTACTCAACATTCTGTAATAACATACAAGGTAACAGAATCCGAAGATGAACAGACATACGTATGAATCATTGAGCAGATTCTGTACAGCCAGAAAACCACAACACTCCGATAAGAAATAGAAATTAAATTTAAAAAGCAAACATAAGTAAGGCGACATAAAGTTCTGGGGGCTTGTCCCAGCACATTCCACTCTAATATACAACCTTGGAACTCTACCTCCAGGAAGATTCTTTTGCACTAGTAACAAGAGCTGAGAACGTAATAATGCTGCTGCCTTGTGGCTGTATCCCACAACAGCAGCTTTAAACCAAGTGCTAATGGTTGCTTAATAGTCACAAGGACTGCAGGGCTGTAAATGACACCTGTCCTCAAAAAATGCCCTGGGATAGGGAATAGGCAAGAAAATTCAACACCTGACAAATTTTTCAAGAAGTCAATAGGAAGAGGGAGGTTGTAATCACTCTTTAAAAAAAAAAGGAAAAGAAAAAAAAGGAGATGCCTAAAGCTCAGTATAAGGAATTATTAGCCACATGCAAAGGCAACGTGAAAAAGGTTTCAGCTCACACCAGTCAAATGACCATCAGCAAAAAGTCTACAAACTATAAATGCTGAAGGGGTTTTAGAGACCTCTCATCCTTCTAGCTGCTGGTGGGATGTAAAGTGGTAACAGCACTAACGAAAACTGAATGGAGCTGCTTTAAAAGGTAAAAATTGAGCTACCATATGATGCAGCAGGGCACGTTTTGGGCCTATAACCTAAGACCACCAGAATCGGAAAGACAGAGGCAGGCAAATGTGCACTGCAGCAATACTGAAATAGCCAACACATGGAAGCAAAAAAAAGTTCCATAAACAGAAGAATGGACAAAGAAGAAGTGGTATATGGACAGAATGGAATAGTAGTAGCCTTGGGAAAAAAATGAACAATGCCGTTTTCAGGACTACAAATGAGCCTAGAAATAATCATATAAGGTTAAGTAAGTCAAAAAGGTATGACAAATATCCTATGATATCATGCGTACATGTTATCCTAAGATTGCTACCAATGAACATATGTCTACAGAAAAAGACAATCACAGATTTACAAAACAAACTAATGGTTAGCGAAAATGAAAGGTGGGAGGATGGATAAATTAGGACTATGGGGCTAACATACATATACTAATGTATATTAAATGTATATAAACATATAACATATAAACTATATGAATTATATAGTCGCCAATACATATAAAATATATAGTGACAAAACACCTACCAAATACCAAGGGAGGTCTACTCAACATTCTGTAATAACATACAAGGTAACAGGATCCGAAGATGAACAGACATCTGTATGAATCATTGAGCAGATTCTGTACAGCCAGAAAACCACAACACTCTAATCAAATTTACTCCGATAAGAAATAGAAATTAAATTTAAAAAACAAACATAAGTAAGGTGACATAAACTTCTGGGGGCTTGTCCCAGCACATTCCACTCTAATTTACAACCTTGGAACACTACCTCCAGGAAGACTCTTTTGCACTAGTAACAGGAGTTGAGAACGTAATAATGCTGCCGCCTTGTGGCTGTTTCCCATAACAGCAGCTTTAAACCAAGTGCTAATGGTTGCTTAATAGGCACAAGGACTGCAGGGCTATAAATGACACCTGTCCCCAAAAAATGCCCTGGCGTAGGGAATAGGCAAGAAAATTCAACACATGACAAATGTTTCAAGAAGTCAATATGAAGAGGGAAGTTTTAGTCACTCTTTAAATAAAAAAGGAAAAGGACAAAAAAGGACATGCCTAAAGCTCAGTATAAGGAATTATTAGCCACATGCAAATCCAACTTCCAAAAAGGTTTCAGCTTACACCAGTCAAATGACCATCAGCAAAAAGTCTACAAACTATAAATGCTGAAGGGCTTTTAGAGAACTCTGTACCTTCTAGCTGCTGGTGGAATGTAAAATGGTAACAGCACTAACGAAAACTGAACGGAGCTGCTTTAAAAGGTAAAAATTAAGCTACCATATGATGCTGCAGGGCACCTTTTGGGCCTATAACCTAAGACCACAAGAATCGGAAAGACAGAGGCAGGCAAATGGTACTGCAGCAATATTGAAATTGCCAAGACATGGAAGCAAAAAAAAGGTCCATAATCAGATGAATGGACAAAGAAGAAGTGGTATATGGACAGATCGGAGTATCAGTCACAAAAAAAATAAAACAATGGCATATGCAGCACCACAGATGAGCCTAGAGATAATCACACAATGTGAAGTAAGTCAGAATGCGAAAGACAAATGCCCTATGATGTCCCTTATGTTATCTGAAAATTCATAAAAATGAACATATTTCCTAGAGAAAGGCAATCTCAGATTGAGAAGACAAACTTATGGTTAAGCCATAGAAAAGGTGTGAGGAATGGATAAATTAGGATATTGGGGTTAACACACATATATTAATACATATAAAATATATAATCCCCAAAGACCTATGGAATACCAAAAGTGGTCTACTCAACACTCTGTAACAACCTACATGGGAAAGGACCCAAAGATCAACAGATATATATGTATATGTGTAAATGAACAAGATTCTGTACACCTAGAAAAAAAGACATTTTTCAATCAAATTTGCTCTGATAAAAACTACAACTTAAAGACACAAACAAGAATTACGGAGGCTAAAACTTACGGGGGTTTGTCCTGGCACATTCCACTCTAATCTGCAACCTAAAAGCACAACTTGCAGCAAGGTTCTGTTTGCCTAGCAAGCAGAGTTGGCAACATGGAAATGCTGCCACCCTAAGGCTGTTTCCTCAAACAGCAGCTTTAAATCTACTGCTAATGGTCACTAATATTCACAAGGACTGCAGGGCTGTAAATGACTCATACCCTCAAAAAATGTCCTGGGGTAGGGAATGGCCAAAAAAATCGAAACGTGGCAAATTTTTCAAGAAGGCAATTTGAAGTTGTAACTTTAGCTCCATCTTAAAAAAAAATGAAAAGAACATTGATAAACGCAAAACATCAGGAATTATGAGACGCATGCAAATCCAATCTACACAAAGCTATCACCTCACACCAGTCAGAATGACCATCAGCAAAATGTCAACAAACAGAGCATTAACCAAGATGGCGGAGTAGAAGGACGTGCTCTCACTCCCTCTTGCGAGAGCACCAGAATCACAACTGGCTGCTGGACAATCACTGACAGGAAGACCCTGGACTACACCAAGGAGGATACCGCACGTCCAAGGACAGAGGAGAAGCCACAGTGAGACGGTAGGAGGGCGCAATCAGAGTAAAATCAAATCCCATAACTGCTGGGTGGGTGACTCACAGACTGGCGAACACTTATACCACAGAAGTCCACCCACTGGAGTGAAGGTTCTGAGCCCCACGTCAGGCTTCCCAACCTGGGGGTCCTGCAACGGGAGGAGGAATTCCTAGAGAATCAGACTTTGAAGCCTAGTGGGAATTGATTGCAGGACTCCTACAGGACTGGGGGAAACAGAGACCCCACTCTTGGAGGGCACACACAAAGTAGTGTGCGCATCGGGACCCAGGGGAAGGAGCAGTGACCCTGGGGGAGACTGAACCAGACCTACCTGCTGGTGTTTGGGGGTCTCCTGCAGAGGCGGGGCGTGGCTCTGTTTCACCGTGGGGACAAGGACACTGGCAGCGGAGGTTCTGGGAAGTGCTCCTTGGCGTGAGCCCTCCCAGAGTCTGCCATTAACCCCACCAAAGAGCCCAGGTAGGCTCCAGTGTTGGGTTGCCTCAGGCAAAACAACCAACAGGGAGGGAACCCAGCCCCACCCATCAACAGTCAAGTGGATTAAAGTTTTACTGAGCTCTGACCGCCACAGCAACAGTCAGCTCTACCCACCACCAGAGCCTCCCATCAAGCCTCTTAGATAGCCTCAACCACCAGAGGGCAGACAGCAGAAACAAGAAAAACGACAATCCTGCAGCCTGTGGACCAAAAACCACAGTTACAGAAAGATAGACAAGATGAAAAGGCAGAGGGCTATGTACCAGATGAAGGAACAAGAAAAAACCCCAGAAAAACAACTAAATGAAGTGGAGATAGGCAACCTTCCAGAAAAAGAATTCAGAATAATGATAGTGAAGATGATCCAGGACCTCGGAATAAGAATGGAGGCAAAGATTGAGAAGATGCAAGAAATGATTAACAAAGACCTAGAAGAATTAAAGAACAAACAAACAGAGATGACCAATACAATAAGTGAAATGAAAACTACGCTAGAAGGAATCAATAGCAGAATAACTGAGGCAGAAGAACGGATAAGTGACCTGGAAGACAGAATGGTGGAATTCACTGCTGCGGAACAGAATAAAGAAAAAAAAAATGAAAAGAAATGAAGACAGCCTAAGAGACCTCTGGGACAACATTAAATGCAACAACATTCGCATTATAGGGGTCCCAGAAGGAGAAGAGAGAGAGAAAGGACCAGAGAAAATATTTGAAGAGATTATAGTCGAAAACTTCCCTAACATGGGAAAGGAAATAGCCACCCAAGTCCAGGAAGCGCAGAGAGTCCCATACAGGATAAACCCAAGGAGAAACACGCCGAGACACATAGTAATCAAAGTGGCAAAAATTAAAGACAAAGAAAAATTATTGAAAGCAGCAAGGGAAAAACGACAAATAACATACAAGGGAACTCCCATAAGGTTAACAGCTGATTTCTCAGCAGAAACTCTACAAGCCAGAAGGGAGTGGCATGATATACTTAAAGTGATGAAAGGGAAGAACCTACAACCAAGATTACTCTACCCGGCAAGGATCTCATCTAGATTTGATGGAGAAATCAAAAGCTTTACAGACAAGCAAAAGCTACGAGAATTCAGCACCACCAAACCAGCTCTACAACAAATGCTAAAGGAACTTCTCTAAGTGGGAAACACAAGAGAAGAAAAGGACCTACAAAAACAAACCCAAAACAATTAAGAAAATGGTCATAGGAACATACATATCGATAATTACCTTAAACGTGAATGGATTAAATGCCCCAACCAAAAGACATAGACTGGCTGAATGGATACAAAAACAAGACCCATATATATGCTATCTACAAGAGACCCACTTTAGACCTAGGGACACATACAGACTGAAAGTGAGGCGATGGAAAAGGATATTCCATGCAAATGGAAATCAAAAGAAAGCTGGAGTAGCTATACTCATATCAGATAAAATAGACTTTAAAATAAAGAATGTTACAAGAGACAAGGAAGGACACTACATAATGATCAAGGGATCAATCCAAGAAGAAGATATAACAATTATAAATATATATGCACCCAACATAGGAGCACCTCAATACATAAGGCAACTGCTAACAGCTATAAAAGAGGAGATCGACAGTAACACAATCATAGTGGGGGACTTTAACACCTCACTTCCACCAATGGACAGATCATCCAAAATGAAAATGAATAAGGAAACAGAAGCTTTAAATGACACAACAGACCAGTTAGATTTAACTGGTATATATAGGACATTCCATCCAAAACCAGCAGATTACACGTTCTTCTCAAGTGCGCACGGAACATTCTCCAGGATAGATCACATCTTGGGTCACAAATCAAGCCTCAGCAAATTTAAGAAAATTGAAATCATATCAAGCATCTTTTCGGACCACAACGCTATGAGATTAGAAATGAATTACAGGGAAAAAAACGTAAAACAGACAAACACGTGGAGGCTAAACAATACGTTACTAAATAACCAAGAGATCACTGAAGAAATCAGAGAGGAAATCAAAAAATACCTAGAGACAAATGACAATGAAAACACGACGACCCAAAACCTATGGGATGCAGCAAAAGCAGTTCTAAGAGGGAAGTTGATAGCTATACAAGCCTATCTCAGGAAACAAGAAAAATCTCAAGTAAACAATCTAACCTTACACCTAAAGAAACTAGAGAAAGAAGAACAAACAAAACCCAAAGTTAGCAGAAGGAAAGAAATCATAAAGATCAGAGCAGAAATAAATGAAATAGAAACAAAGAAAACAATAGCAAAGATCAATAAAACTAAAAGTTGGTTCTTTGAGAAGATAAACAAAATTGATAAGCCATTAGCCCAGACTCATCAAGAAAAAGAGGGAGAGGACTCAAATCAATAAAATCAGAAATGAAAAAGGAGAAGTTACAACAGACACCGCAGAAATACAAAGCATCCTAAGAGACTACTACGAGCAACTTTACGCCAATAAAATGGACAACCTGGAAGAAATGGACACATTTTTAGAAAGGTATAACCTTCCAAGACTGAACCAGGAAGAAACAGAAAATATGAACAGACCAATCACAAGTAATGAAATTGAAACTGTGATTAAAAATCTTCCAACAAACCAAAGTCCAGGACCAGATGGCTTCACAGGTGAATTCTATCAAACATTTAGAGAAGAGCTAAGACCTATCCTTCTCAAACTCTTCCAAAAATTGCAGAGGAAGGAACACTCCCAAACTCATTCTATGAGGCCACCATCACCCTGATACCAAAACCAGACAAAGACACTACAAAAAAAGAAAATTACAGACCAATATCACTGATGAATATAGATGCAAAAATCCTCAACAAAACACTAGCAAACAGAATCCAACAACACATTAAAAGGATCATACACCACGATCAAGTGGGATTTATCCCAGGGATGCAAGGATTCGTCAATATACGCAAATCAATCAATGTGATACACCATCTTAACAAATTGAAGAATAAAAACCATATGATCATCTCAATAGATGCAGAAAAAGCTTTTGACAAAATTCAACACCCATTTATGATAAAAACTCTCCAGAAAGTGGGCATAGAGGGAACCTACCTCAACATAATAAAGGCCATATATGACAAACCCACAGCAAACATCATTCTCAAAGGTGAAAAACTGAAAGCATTTCCTCTAAGATCAGGAACGAGACAAGGATGTCCACTCTCACCGCTATTATTCAACATAGTTCTGGAAGTCCTATGCACGGCAATCAGAGAAGAAAAAGAAATAAAAGGAATACAAATTGGAAAAGAGGAGGTAAAACTGTCACTGTTTGCGGATGACATGATACTATACATAGAGAATCCTAAAACTGCCACCAGAAAACTGCTAGAGCTAATGAATGAATATGGTAAAGTTGCAGGATACAAAATGAATGCACAGAAATCTCTTGCATTCCTATACACTAATGATGAAAAATCTGAAAGAGAAATTATGGAAACACTCCCATTTACCATTGCAACAAAAAGAATAAAATACCTAGGAGTAAACCTACCTAGGGAGACAAAAGACCTGTATGCAGAAAACTATAAGACACTGATGAAAGAAATTAAAGATGATACCAACAGATGGAGAGATATACCATGTTCTTGGATTGGAAGAATCAACATTGTGATAATGAGTATACTACCCAAAGCAATATACAGATTCAACGCAATCCCTATCAAATTACCAATGGCATTTTTTACGGAGCTAGAACAAATCATCTTAAAATTTGTATGGAGTCACAAAAGACCCCGAATAGCCAAAGCAGTCTTGAGGGAAAAAAATGGAGCTGGAGGAATCAGACTCCCTGACTTCAGACTATACTACAAAGCTACAGTAATCAAGACAATATGGTACTGGCACAAAAACAGAAACATAGATCAATGGAACAAGATAGCAAGCCCACAGATTAACCCACGCACCTATGGTCAACTAATCTATGACAAAGGAGGCAAAGATATACAATGGAGAAAAGACAGTCTCTTCAATAAGTGGTGCTGGGAAAACTGGACAGCTACATGCAAAAGAATGAAATTAGAATACTCCCTAACACCATACACAAAAATAAACTCAAAATGGATTAGAGACCTAAATATAAGACTGGACACTATAAAACCCTTAGAGGAAAACATAGGAAGAACACTCTTTGACATAAATCACAGCAAGATCTTTTTTGATCCACCTCCTAGAGTAATGGAAATAAAAACAAAAATAAACAAATGGGACCTAATGAAACCTCAAAGCTTTTGCACAGCAAAGGAAACCATAAACAAGACGAAAAGACAACCCTCGGAATGGGAGAAAATATTTGCAAACGAATCAACGGACAAAGGATTAATCTCCAAAATATATAAACAGCTCATTCAGCTCAATATTAAAGAAACAAACACCCCAATCCAAAAATGGGCAGAAGACCTAAGTAGACATTTCTCCAAAGAAGACATACAGACGGCCACGAAGCACATGAAAAGATGCTCAACATCGCTAATTATTAGAGAAATGCAAATCAAAACTACGATGAGGTATCACCTCACTCCTGTTAGAATGGGCATCATCAGAAAATCTACAAACAACAAATGCTGGAGAGGGTGTGGAGAAAAGGGAACCCTCTTGCACTGTTGGTGGGAATGTAAATTGATACAGCCACTATGGAGAACAATATGGAGGTTCCTTAAAAAACTAAAAATAGAATTACCATATGACCCAGCAATCCCACTACTGAGCATATACCCAGAGAAAACCGTAATTCAAAAAGACACATGCACCCGAATGTTCATTGCAGCACTATTTACAATAGCCAGGTCATGGAAGCAACCTAAATGCCCATCAACAGACGAATGGATAAAGAAGTTGTGGTACATATATACAATGGAATATTACTCAGCCATAAAAAGGAACGAAATTGAGTCATTTGTTGAGAAGTGGATGGATCTAGAGACTGTCATACAGAGTGAAGTAAGTCACAAAGAGAAAAACAAATATCGTATATTAATGCATGTATGTGGAACCCAGAAAAATGGTACAGATGAGCCGGTTTGCAGGGCAGAAGTTGAGACACAGATGTAGAGAATGGACATATGGACACCAAGGGGGGAAAACTGCGGTGGGGTGGGGATGGTGGTGTGCTGAATTGGGCGATTGGGATTGACATGTATACACTGATGTGTATAAAATTGATGCCTAATAAGAACCTGCAGTATAAAAAAACAAACAAACAAAACAACTAATACTAAACTTTCATTGGGTTATTTGTATGGAAATAGGTTAATATAAATGTTTCAGACATTACATGAAATTTCTAAAAATCTTATATTTGTATTTGTATGGAAATATGTATGGAAATATGTTAATATAAATGTTTCAGACATTACATGAAATTTCTAAAGATCTTATATGTTCTGGTATAATGTTATAAGTAATAATCCTAGTTATTACTTTAAAATGTATATCTCAGAAATAACTAATTTTCTTGTCAACTGCATTATTATGAACTTTCATCAAATCTTTAACTGTGGTCATTTTTAAGTCTTTTCTCATTTACAGACAGTTCTGGGTGTACTCTGATGCTTTGGCAAATATGTTCCTATTAAAGGGTTTCATCTTCAAGAAATTCATGGAAAAGACTCTGACAAGTACAAGTTTCTGGTAACTGACTGCACTGCTGAACTGAATGAATAAGCATTTTCAGAACTCTAATGAAAAACTGATGAACTCAAAAAAGTGCTAACAAAAGATCAAGATGAAAACAAAAATTTAATTACATGGGACTGAGTGAACTGATGAGGATGAGTATAATTTTTGTGACTTTCTGTCTGAATTAAAAAAAAATCCCACAAGGACTCAGAGGCAAAGAATATACAAATCAATTTTCACTGCAAAGTAAAGGAGCTGTTACAGTGGAGGATTACTGGACTGAATGTCAATATTATGACATAGTATGAGTGTGTTTCAGGTTTGGTAACTGCAATCATTGTTGCTTTTGTTGTGGTCATCCATGTACAATGCTTAGTGTCAGTCTATTTATCTCTTGTAAAAATAAAATACACTGTGTGTGTGTGAAAAAAAATGTCAACAAACAATAGGTGCTGAAGCAGTTGTGGAGAAAAGCGTAACCTCTCGGTCTAAGTGGGATGTAAACTGGTAATGGCCAAATAATAAGAACAGGACGGCAGTGCGTTTAAAGGTAAAAACTGAGTCACCATATGATCTGGAAGGCCCACTATTGGGCCTGTCACCTGTGAAAGCCAGAATCAAAAAGGCACGGGATGGAAAACCGTGTATTGCAGCAGTACTTACAATAGCCAAAACATGGAAGCAAACAAAATGTCCATCAACAGATAAATGGACAAAGAAGAAGTGGTACACATACCGAATGGAAGAGTAGCCTCGGGAAAAAAATGAACAATGCCGTTTTCAGGACTACACATGAGCCTAGAAATAATCATATTAGCTTAAGTAAGTCAAGAGGGAATGACAAATATCCTATGATATCATGTATACATGTTATCCTAAGATTGCTACCAATGAACATATTTCCACAGAAAAAGACACTCACAGACTTATAAAACAAACTAAGGGTTAGCCAAAATGAAAGGTGGGAGGATGGATAAATAAGGACTATGGGGTAACATAGATATAGTAATGTATGTTAAATGTATATAAACATATAACATATAAACTCTATGAATTATTTAGTCACCAATACATATAAAATATATAATGACAAAACACCTACCAAATACCAAGGGAGGTCTACTCAACATTCTGTAATAACATACAAGGTAACAGAATCCGAAGATGAACAGACATACGTATGAATCATTGAGCAGATTCTGTACAGCCAGAAAACCACAACACTCCGATAAGAAATAGAAATTAAATTTAAAAAGCAAACATAAGTAAGGCGACATAAAGTTCTGGGGGCTTGTCCCAGCACATTCCACTCTAATATACAACCTTGGAACTCTACCTCCAGGAAGATTCTTTTGCACTAGTAACAAGAGCTGAGAACGTAATAATGCTGCTGCCTTGTGGCTGTATCCCACAACAGCAGCTTTAAACCAAGTGCTAATGGTTGCTTAATAGTCACAAGGACTGCAGGGCTGTAAATGACACCTGTCCTCAAAAAATGCCCTGGGATAGGGAATAGGCAAGAAAATTCAACACCTGACAAATTTTTCAAGAAGTCAATAGGAAGAGGGAGGTTGTAATCACTCTTTAAAAAAAAAAGGAAAAGAAAAAAAAGGAGATGCCTAAAGCTCAGTATAAGGAATTATTAGCCACATGCAAAGGCAACGTGAAAAAGGTTTCAGCTCACACCAGTCAAATGACCATCAGCAAAAAGTCTACAAACTATAAATGCTGAAGGGGTTTTAGAGACCTCTCATCCTTCTAGCTGCTGGTGGGATGTAAAGTGGTAACAGCACTAACGAAAACTGAATGGAGCTGCTTTAAAAGGTAAAAATTGAGCTACCATATGATGCAGCAGGGCACGTTTTGGGCCTATAACCTAAGACCACCAGAATCGGAAAGACAGAGGCAGGCAAATGTGCACTGCAGCAATACTGAAATAGCCAACACATGGAAGCAAAAAAAAGTTCCATAAACAGAAGAATGGACAAAGAAGAAGTGGTATATGGACAGAATGGAATAGTAGTAGCCTTGGGAAAAAAATGAACAATGCCGTTTTCAGGACTACAAATGAGCCTAGAAATAATCATATAAGGTTAAGTAAGTCAAAAAGGTATGACAAATATCCTATGATATCATGCGTACATGTTATCCTAAGATTGCTACCAATGAACATATGTCTACAGAAAAAGACAATCACAGATTTACAAAACAAACTAATGGTTAGCCAAAATGAAAGGTGGGAGGATGGATAAATTAGGACTATGGGGCTAACATACATATACTAATGTATATTAAATGTATATAAACATATAACATATAAACTATATGAATTATATAGTCGCCAATACATATAAAATATATAGTGACAAAACACCTACCAAATACCAAGGGAGGTCTACTCAACATTCTGTAATAACATACAAGGTAACAGGATCCGAAGATGAACAGACATCTGTATGAATCATTGAGCAGATTCTGTACAGCCAGAAAACCACAACACTCTAATCAAATTTACTCCGATAAGAAATAGAAATTAAATTTAAAAAACAAACATAAGTAAGGTGACATAAACTTCTGGGGGCTTGTCCCAGCACATTCCACTCTAATTTACAACCTTGGAACACTACCTCCAGGAAGACTCTTTTGCACTAGTAACAGGAGTTGAGAACGTAATAATGCTGCCGCCTTGTGGCTGTTTCCCATAACAGCAGCTTTAAACCAAGTGCTAATGGTTGCTTAATAGGCACAAGGACTGCAGGGCTATAAATGACACCTGTCCCCAAAAAATGCCCTGGCGTAGGGAATAGGCAAGAAAATTCAACACATGACAAATGTTTCAAGAAGTCAATATGAAGAGGGAAGTTTTAGTCACTCTTTAAATAAAAAAGGAAAAGGACAAAAAAGGACATGCCTAAAGCTCAGTATAAGGAATTATTAGCCACATGCAAATCCAACTTCCAAAAAGGTTTCAGCTTACACCAGTCAAATGACCATCAGCAAAAAGTCTACAAACTATAAATGCTGAAGGGCTTTTAGAGAACTCTGTACCTTCTAGCTGCTGGTGGAATGTAAAATGGTAACAGCACTAACGAAAACTGAACGGAGCTGCTTTAAAAGGTAAAAATTAAGCTACCATATGATGCTGCAGGGCACCTTTTGGGCCTATAACCTAAGACCACAAGAATCGGAAAGACAGAGGCAGGCAAATGGTACTGCAGCAATATTGAAATTGCCAAGACATGGAAGCAAAAAAAAGGTCCATAATCAGATGAATGGACAAAGAAGAAGTGGTATATGGACAGATCGGAGTATCAGTCACAAAAAAAATAAAACAATGGCATATGCAGCACCACAGATGAGCCTAGAGATAATCACACAATGTGAAGTAAGTCAGAATGCGAAAGACAAATGCCCTATGATGTCCCTTATGTTATCTGAAAATTCATAAAAATGAACATATTTCCTAGAGAAAGGCAATCTCAGATTGAGAAGACAAACTTATGGTTAAGCCATAGAAAAGGTGTGAGGAATGGATAAATTAGGATATTGGGGTTAACACACATATATTAATACATATAAAATATATAATCCCCAAAGACCTATGGAATACCAAAAGTGGTCTACTCAACACTCTGTAACAACCTACATGGGAAAGGACCCAAAGATCAACAGATATATATGTATATGTGTAAATGAACAAGATTCTGTACACCTAGAAAAAAAGACATTTTTCAATCAAATTTGCTCTGATAAAAACTACAACTTAAAGACACAAACAAGAATTACGGAGGCTAAAACTTACGGGGGTTTGTCCTGGCACATTCCACTCTAATCTGCAACCTAAAAGCACAACTTGCAGCAAGGTTCTGTTTGCCTAGCAAGCAGAGTTGGCAACATGGAAATGCTGCCACCCTAAGGCTGTTTCCTCAAACAGCAGCTTTAAATCTACTGCTAATGGTCACTAATATTCACAAGGACTGCAGGGCTGTAAATGACTCATACCCTCAAAAAATGTCCTGGGGTAGGGAATGGCCAAAAAAATCGAAACGTGGCAAATTTTTCAAGAAGGCAATTTGAAGTTGTAACTTTAGCTCCATCTTAAAAAAAAATGAAAAGAACATTGATAAACGCAAAACATCAGGAATTATGAGACGCATGCAAATCCAATCTACACAAAGCTATCACCTCACACCAGTCAGAATGACCATCAGCAAAATGTCAACAAACAGAGCATTAACCAAGATGGCGGAGTAGAAGGACGTGCTCTCACTCCCTCTTGCGAGAGCACCAGAATCACAACTGGCTGCTGGACAATCACTGACAGGAAGACCCTGGACTACACCAAGGAGGATACCGCACGTCCAAGGACAGAGGAGAAGCCACAGTGAGACGGTAGGAGGGCGCAATCAGAGTAAAATCAAATCCCATAACTGCTGGGTGGGTGACTCACAGACTGGCGAACACTTATACCACAGAAGTCCACCCACTGGAGTGAAGGTTCTGAGCCCCACGTCAGGCTTCCCAACCTGGGGGTCCTGCAACGGGAGGAGGAATTCCTAGAGAATCAGACTTTGAAGCCTAGTGGGAATTGATTGCAGGACTCCTACAGGACTGGGGGAAACAGAGACCCCACTCTTGGAGGGCACACACAAAGTAGTGTGCGCATCGGGACCCAGGGGAAGGAGCAGTGACCCTGGGGGAGACTGAACCAGACCTACCTGCTGGTGTTTGGGGGTCTCCTGCAGAGGCGGGGCGTGGCTCTGTTTCACCGTGGGGACAAGGACACTGGCAGCGGAGGTTCTGGGAAGTGCTCCTTGGCGTGAGCCCTCCCAGAGTCTGCCATTAACCCCACCAAAGAGCCCAGGTAGGCTCCAGTGTTGGGTTGCCTCAGGCAAAACAACCAACAGGGAGGGAACCCAGCCCCACCCATCAACAGTCAAGTGGATTAAAGTTTTACTGAGCTCTGACCGCCACAGCAACAGTCAGCTCTACCCACCACCAGAGCCTCCCATCAAGCCTCTTAGATAGCCTCAACCACCAGAGGGCAGACAGCAGAAACAAGAAAAACGACAATCCTGCAGCCTGTGGACCAAAAACCACAGTTACAGAAAGATAGACAAGATGAAAAGGCAGAGGGCTATGTACCAGATGAAGGAACAAGAAAAAACCCCAGAAAAACAACTAAATGAAGTGGAGATAGGCAACCTTCCAGAAAAAGAATTCAGAATAATGATAGTGAAGATGATCCAGGACCTCGGAATAAGAATGGAGGCAAAGATTGAGAAGATGCAAGAAATGATTAACAAAGACCTAGAAGAATTAAAGAACAAACAAACAGAGATGACCAATACAATAAGTGAAATGAAAACTACGCTAGAAGGAATCAATAGCAGAATAACTGAGGCAGAAGAACGGATAAGTGACCTGGAAGACAGAATGGTGGAATTCACTGCTGCGGAACAGAATAAAGAAAAAAAAAATGAAAAGAAATGAAGACAGCCTAAGAGACCTCTGGGACAACATTAAATGCAACAACATTCGCATTATAGGGGTCCCAGAAGGAGAAGAGAGAGAGAAAGGACCAGAGAAAATATTTGAAGAGATTATAGTCGAAAACTTCCCTAACATGGGAAAGGAAATAGCCACCCAAGTCCAGGAAGCGCAGAGAGTCCCATACAGGATAAACCCAAGGAGAAACACGCCGAGACACATAGTAATCAAAGTGGCAAAAATTAAAGACAAAGAAAAATTATTGAAAGCAGCAAGGGAAAAACGACAAATAACATACAAGGGAACTCCCATAAGGTTAACAGCTGATTTCTCAGCAGAAACTCTACAAGCCAGAAGGGAGTGGCATGATATACTTAAAGTGATGAAAGGGAAGAACCTACAACCAAGATTACTCTACCCGGCAAGGATCTCATCTAGATTTGATGGAGAAATCAAAAGCTTTACAGACAAGCAAAAGCTACGAGAATTCAGCACCACCAAACCAGCTCTACAACAAATGCTAAAGGAACTTCTCTAAGTGGGAAACACAAGAGAAGAAAAGGACCTACAAAAACAAACCCAAAACAATTAAGAAAATGGTCATAGGAACATACATATCGATAATTACCTTAAACGTGAATGGATTAAATGCCCCAACCAAAAGACATAGACTGGCTGAATGGATACAAAAACAAGACCCATATATATGCTATCTACAAGAGACCCACTTTAGACCTAGGGACACATACAGACTGAAAGTGAGGCGATGGAAAAGGATATTCCATGCAAATGGAAATCAAAAGAAAGCTGGAGTAGCTATACTCATATCAGATAAAATAGACTTTAAAATAAAGAATGTTACAAGAGACAAGGAAGGACACTACATAATGATCAAGGGATCAATCCAAGAAGAAGATATAACAATTATAAATATATATGCACCCAACATAGGAGCACCTCAATACATAAGGCAACTGCTAACAGCTATAAAAGAGGAGATCGACAGTAACACAATCATAGTGGGGGACTTTAACACCTCACTTCCACCAATGGACAGATCATCCAAAATGAAAATGAATAAGGAAACAGAAGCTTTAAATGACACAACAGACCAGTTAGATTTAACTGGTATATATAGGACATTCCATCCAAAACCAGCAGATTACACGTTCTTCTCAAGTGCGCACGGAACATTCTCCAGGATAGATCACATCTTGGGTCACAAATCAAGCCTCAGTAAATTTAAGAAAATTGAAATCATATCAAGCATCTTTTCGGACCACAACGCTATGAGATTAGAAATGAATTACAGGGAAAAAAACGTAAAACAGACAAACACGTGGAGGCTAAACAATACGTTACTAAATAACCAAGAGATCACTGAAGAAATCAGAGAGGAAATCAAAAAATACCTAGAGACAAATGACAATGAAAACACGACGACCCAAAACCTATGGGATGCAGCAAAAGCAGTTCTAAGAGGGAAGTTGATAGCTATACAAGCCTATCTCAGGAAACAAGAAAAATCTCAAGTAAACAATCTAACCTTACACCTAAAGAAACTAGAGAAAGAAGAACAAACAAAACCCAAAGTTAGCAGAAGGAAAGAAATCATAAAGATCAGAGCAGAAATAAATGAAATAGAAACAAAGAAAACAATAGCAAAGATCAATAAAACTAAAAGTTGGTTCTTTGAGAAGATAAACAAAATTGATAAGCCATTAGCCCAGACTCATCAAGAAAAAGAGGGAGAGGACTCAAATCAATAAAATCAGAAATGAAAAAGGAGAAGTTACAACAGACACCGCAGAAATACAAAGCATCCTAAGAGACTACTACGAGCAACTTTACGCCAATAAAATGGACAACCTGGAAGAAATGGACACATTTTTAGAAAGGTATAACCTTCCAAGACTGAACCAGGAAGAAACAGAAAATATGAACAGACCAATCACAAGTAATGAAATTGAAACTGTGATTAAAAATCTTCCAACAAACCAAAGTCCAGGACCAGATGGCTTCACAGGTGAATTCTATCAAACATTTAGAGAAGAGCTAAGACCTATCCTTCTCAAACTCTTCCAAAAATTGCAGAGGAAGGAACACTCCCAAACTCATTCTATGAGGCCACCATCACCCTGATACCAAAACCAGACAAAGACACTACAAAAAAAGAAAATTACAGACCAATATCACTGATGAATATAGATGCAAAAATCCTCAACAAAACACTAGCAAACAGAATCCAACAACACATTAAAAGGATCATACACCACGATCAAGTGGGATTTATCCCAGGGATGCAAGGATTCGTCAATATACGCAAATCAATCAATGTGATACACCATCTTAACAAATTGAAGAATAAAAACCATATGATCATCTCAATAGATGCAGAAAAAGCTTTTGACAAAATTCAACACCCATTTATGATAAAAACTCTCCAGAAAGTGGGCATAGAGGGAACCTACCTCAACATAATAAAGGCCATATATGACAAACCCACAGCAAACATCATTCTCAAAGGTGAAAAACTGAAAGCATTTCCTCTAAGATCAGGAACGAGACAAGGATGTCCACTCTCACCGCTATTATTCAACATAGTTCTGGAAGTCCTATGCACGGCAATCAGAGAAGAAAAAGAAATAAAAGGAATACAAATTGGAAAAGAGGAGGTAAAACTGTCACTGTTTGCGGATGACATGATACTATACATAGAGAATCCTAAAACTGCCACCAGAAAACTGCTAGAGCTAATGAATGAATATGGTAAAGTTGCAGGATACAAAATGAATGCACAGAAATCTCTTGCATTCCTATACACTAATGATGAAAAATCTGAAAGAGAAATTATGGAAACACTCCCATTTACCATTGCAACAAAAAGAATAAAATACCTAGGAGTAAACCTACCTAGGGAGACAAAAGACCTGTATGCAGAAAACTATAAGACACTGATGAAAGAAATTAAAGATGATACCAACAGATGGAGAGATATACCATGTTCTTGGATTGGAAGAATCAACATTGTGATAATGAGTATACTACCCAAAGCAATATACAGATTCAACGCAATCCCTATCAAATTACCAATGGCATTTTTTACGGAGCTAGAACAAATCATCTTAAAATTTGTATGGAGTCACAAAAGACCCCGAATAGCCAAAGCAGTCTTGAGGGAAAAAAATGGAGCTGGAGGAATCAGACTCCCTGACTTCAGACTATACTACAAAGCTACAGTAATCAAGACAATATGGTACTGGCACAAAAACAGAAACATAGATCAATGGAACAAGATAGCAAGCCCACAGATTAACCCACGCACCTATGGTCAACTAATCTATGACAAAGGAGGCAAAGATATACAATGGAGAAAAGACAGTCTCTTCAATAAGTGGTGCTGGGAAAACTGGACAGCTACATGCAAAAGAATGAAATTAGAATACTCCCTAACACCATACACAAAAATAAACTCAAAATGGATTAGAGACCTAAATATAAGACTGGACACTATAAAACCCTTAGAGGAAAACATAGGAAGAACACTCTTTGACATAAATCACAGCAAGATCTTTTTTGATCCACCTCCTAGAGTAATGGAAATAAAAACAAAAATAAACAAATGGGACCTAATGAAACCTCAAAGCTTTTGCACAGCAAAGGAAACCATAAACAAGACGAAAAGACAACCCTCGGAATGGGAGAAAATATTTGCAAACGAATCAACGGACAAAGGATTAATCTCCAAAATATATAAACAGCTCATTCAGCTCAATATTAAAGAAACAAACACCCCAATCCAAAAATGGGCAGAAGACCTAAGTAGACATTTCTCCAAAGAAGACATACAGACGGCCACGAAGCACATGAAAAGATGCTCAACATCGCTAATTATTAGAGAAATGCAAATCAAAACTACGATGAGGTATCACCTCACTCCTGTTAGAATGGGCATCATCAGAAAATCTACAAACAACAAATGCTGGAGAGGGTGTGGAGAAAAGGGAACCCTCTTGCACTGTTGGTGGGAATGTAAATTGATACAGCCACTATGGAGAACAATATGGAGGTTCCTTAAAAAACTAAAAATAGAATTACCATATGACCCAGCAATCCCACTACTGAGCATATACCCAGAGAAAACCGTAATTCAAAAAGACACATGCACCCGAATGTTCATTGCAGCACTATTTACAATAGCCAGGTCATGGAAGCAACCTAAATGCCCATCAACAGACGAATGGATAAAGAAGTTGTGGTACATATATACAATGGAATATTACTCAGCCATAAAAAGGAACGAAATTGAGTCATTTGTTGAGAAGTGGATGGATCTAGAGACTGTCATACAGAGTGAAGTAAGTCACAAAGAGAAAAACAAATATCGTATATTAATGCATGTATGTGGAACCCAGAAAAATGGTACAGATGAGCCGGTTTGCAGGGCAGAAGTTGAGACACAGATGTAGAGAATGGACATATGGACACCAAGGGGGGAAAACTGCGGTGGGGTGGGGATGGTGGTGTGCTGAATTGGGCGATTGGGATTGACATGTATACACTGATGTGTATAAAATTGATGCCTAATAAGAACCTGCAGTATAAAAAAACAAACAAACAAAACAACTAATACTAAACTTTCATTGGGTTATTTGTATGGAAATAGGTTAATATAAATGTTTCAGACATTACATGAAATTTCTAAAAATCTTATATTTGTATTTGTATGGAAATATGTATGGAAATATGTTAATATAAATGTTTCAGACATTACATGAAATTTCTAAAGATCTTATATGTTCTGGTATAATGTTATAAGTAATAATCCTAGTTATTACTTTAAAATGTATATCTCAGAAATAACTAATTTTCTTGTCAACTGCATTATTATGAACTTTCATCAAATCTTTAACTGTGGTCATTTTTAAGTCTTTTCTCATTTACAGACAGTTCTGGGTGTACTCTGATGCTTTGGCAAATATGTTCCTATTAAAGGGTTTCATCTTCAAGAAATTCATGGAAAAGACTCTGACAAGTACAAGTTTCTGGTAACTGACTGCACTGCTGAACTGAATGAATAAGCATTTTCAGAACTCTAATGAAAAACTGATGAACTCAAAAAAGTGCTAACAAAAGATCAAGATGAAAACAAAAATTTAATTACATGGGACTGAGTGAACTGATGAGGATGAGTATAATTTTTGTGACTTTCTGTCTGAATTAAAAAAAAATCCCACAAGGACTCAGAGGCAAAGAATATACAAATCAATTTTCACTGCAAAGTAAAGGAGCTGTTACAGTGGAGGATTACTGGACTGAATGTCAATATTATGACATAGTATGAGTGTGTTTCAGGTTTGGTAACTGCAATCATTGTTGCTTTTGTTGTGGTCATCCATGTACAATGCTTAGTGTCAGTCTATTTATCTCTTGTAAAAATAAAATACACTGTGTGTGTGTGAAAAAAAATGTCAACAAACAATAGGTGCTGAAGCAGTTGTGGAGAAAAGCGTAACCTCTCGGTCTAAGTGGGATGTAAACTGGTAATGGCCAAATAATAAGAACAGGACGGCAGTGCGTTTAAAGGTAAAAACTGAGTCACCATATGATCTGGAAGGCCCACTATTGGGCCTGTCACCTGTGAAAGCCAGAATCAAAAAGGCACGGGATGGAAAACCGTGTATTGCAGCAGTACTTACAATAGCCAAAACATGGAAGCAAACAAAATGTCCATCAACAGATAAATGGACAAAGAAGAAGTGGTACACATACCGAATGGAAGAGTAGCCTCGGGAAAAAAATGAACAATGCCGTTTTCAGGACTACACATGAGCCTAGAAATAATCATATTAGCTTAAGTAAGTCAAGAGGGAATGACAAATATCCTATGATATCATGTATACATGTTATCCTAAGATTGCTACCAATGAACATATTTCCACAGAAAAAGACACTCACAGACTTATAAAACAAACTAAGGGTTAGCCAAAATGAAAGGTGGGAGGATGGATAAATAAGGACTATGGGGTAACATAGATATAGTAATGTATGTTAAATGTATATAAACATATAACATATAAACTCTATGAATTATTTAGTCACCAATACATATAAAATATATAATGACAAAACACCTACCAAATACCAAGGGAGGTCTACTCAACATTCTGTAATAACATACAAGGTAACAGAATCCGAAGATGAACAGACATACGTATGAATCATTGAGCAGATTCTGTACAGCCAGAAAACCACAACACTCCGATAAGAAATAGAAATTAAATTTAAAAAGCAAACATAAGTAAGGCGACATAAAGTTCTGGGGGCTTGTCCCAGCACATTCCACTCTAATATACAACCTTGGAACTCTACCTCCAGGAAGATTCTTTTGCACTAGTAACAAGAGCTGAGAACGTAATAATGCTGCTGCCTTGTGGCTGTATCCCACAACAGCAGCTTTAAACCAAGTGCTAATGGTTGCTTAATAGTCACAAGGACTGCAGGGCTGTAAATGACACCTGTCCTCAAAAAATGCCCTGGGATAGGGAATAGGCAAGAAAATTCAACACCTGACAAATTTTTCAAGAAGTCAATAGGAAGAGGGAGGTTGTAATCACTCTTTAAAAAAAAAAGGAAAAGAAAAAAAAGGAGATGCCTAAAGCTCAGTATAAGGAATTATTAGCCACATGCAAAGGCAACGTGAAAAAGGTTTCAGCTCACACCAGTCAAATGACCATCAGCAAAAAGTCTACAAACTATAAATGCTGAAGGGGTTTTAGAGACCTCTCATCCTTCTAGCTGCTGGTGGGATGTAAAGTGGTAACAGCACTAACGAAAACTGAATGGAGCTGCTTTAAAAGGTAAAAATTGAGCTACCATATGATGCAGCAGGGCACGTTTTGGGCCTATAACCTAAGACCACCAGAATCGGAAAGACAGAGGCACGCAAATGTGCACTGCAGCAATACTGAAATAGCCAACACATGGAAGCAAAAAAAAGTTCCATAAACAGAAGAATGGACAAAGAAGAAGTGGTATATGGACAGAATGGAATAGTAGTAGCCTTGGGAAAAAAATGAACAATGCCGTTTTCAGGACTACAAATGAGCCTAGAAATAATCATATAAGGTTAAGTAAGTCAAAAAGGTATGACAAATATCCTATGATATCATGCGTACATGTTATCCTAAGATTGCTACCAATGAACATATGTCTACAGAAAAAGACAATCACAGATTTACAAAACAAACTAATGGTTAGCCAAAATGAAAGGTGGGAGGATGGATAAATTAGGACTATGGGGCTAACATACATATACTAATGTATATTAAATGTATATAAACATATAACATATAAACTATATGAATTATATAGTCGCCAATACATATAAAATATATAGTGACAAAACACCTACCAAATACCAAGGGAGGTCTACTCAACATTCTGTAATAACATACAAGGTAACAGGATCCGAAGATGAACAGACATCTGTATGAATCATTGAGCAGATTCTGTACAGCCAGAAAACCACAACACTCTAATCAAATTTACTCCGATAAGAAATAGAAATTAAATTTAAAAAACAAACATAAGTAAGGTGACATAAACTTCTGGGGGCTTGTCCCAGCACATTCCACTCTAATTTACAACCTTGGAACACTACCTCCAGGAAGACTCTTTTGCACTAGTAACAGGAGTTGAGAACGTAATAATGCTGCCGCCTTGTGGCTGTTTCCCATAACAGCAGCTTTAAACCAAGTGCTAATGGTTGCTTAATAGGCACAAGGACTGCAGGGCTATAAATGACACCTGTCCCCAAAAAATGCCCTGGCGTAGGGAATAGGCAAGAAAATTCAACACATGACAAATGTTTCAAGAAGTCAATATGAAGAGGGAAGTTTTAGTCACTCTTTAAATAAAAAAGGAAAAGGACAAAAAAGGACATGCCTAAAGCTCAGTATAAGGAATTATTAGCCACATGCAAATCCAACTTCCAAAAAGGTTTCAGCTTACACCAGTCAAATGACCATCAGCAAAAAGTCTACAAACTATAAATGCTGAAGGGCTTTTAGAGAACTCTGTACCTTCTAGCTGCTGGTGGAATGTAAAATGGTAACAGCACTAACGAAAACTGAACGGAGCTGCTTTAAAAGGTAAAAATTAAGCTACCATATGATGCTGCAGGGCACCTTTTGGGCCTATAACCTAAGACCACAAGAATCGGAAAGACAGAGGCAGGCAAATGGTACTGCAGCAATATTGAAATTGCCAAGACATGGAAGCAAAAAAAAGGTCCATAATCAGATGAATGGACAAAGAAGAAGTGGTATATGGACAGATCGGAGTATCAGTCACAAAAAAAATAAAACAATGGCATATGCAGCACCACAGATGAGCCTAGAGATAATCACACAATGTGAAGTAAGTCAGAATGCGAAAGACAAATGCCCTATGATGTCCCTTATGTTATCTGAAAATTCATAAAAATGAACATATTTCCTAGAGAAAGGCAATCTCAGATTGAGAAGACAAACTTATGGTTAAGCCATAGAAAAGGTGTGAGGAATGGATAAATTAGGATATTGGGGTTAACACACATATATTAATACATATAAAATATATAATCCCCAAAGACCTATGGAATACCAAAAGTGGTCTACTCAACACTCTGTAACAACCTACATGGGAAAGGACCCAAAGATCAACAGATATATATGTATATGTGTAAATGAACAAGATTCTGTACACCTAGAAAAAAAGACATTTTTCAATCAAATTTGCTCTGATAAAAACTACAACTTAAAGACACAAACAAGAATTACGGAGGCTAAAACTTACGGGGGTTTGTCCTGGCACATTCCACTCTAATCTGCAACCTAAAAGCACAACTTGCAGCAAGGTTCTGTTTGCCTAGCAAGCAGAGTTGGCAACATGGAAATGCTGCCACCCTAAGGCTGTTTCCTCAAACAGCAGCTTTAAATCTACTGCTAATGGTCACTAATATTCACAAGGACTGCAGGGCTGTAAATGACTCATACCCTCAAAAAATGTCCTGGGGTAGGGAATGGCCAAAAAAATCGAAACGTGGCAAATTTTTCAAGAAGGCAATTTGAAGTTGTAACTTTAGCTCCATCTTAAAAAAAAATGAAAAGAACATTGATAAACGCAAAACATCAGGAATTATGAGACGCATGCAAATCCAATCTACACAAAGCTATCACCTCACACCAGTCAGAATGACCATCAGCAAAATGTCAACAAACAGAGCATTAACCAAGATGGCGGAGTAGAAGGACGTGCTCTCACTCCCTCTTGCGAGAGCACCAGAATCACAACTGGCTGCTGGACAATCACTGACAGGAAGACCCTGGACTACACCAAGGAGGATACCGCACGTCCAAGGACAGAGGAGAAGCCACAGTGAGACGGTAGGAGGGCGCAATCAGAGTAAAATCAAATCCCATAACTGCTGGGTGGGTGACTCACAGACTGGCGAACACTTATACCACAGAAGTCCACCCACTGGAGTGAAGGTTCTGAGCCCCACGTCAGGCTTCCCAACCTGGGGGTCCTGCAACGGGAGGAGGAATTCCTAGAGAATCAGACTTTGAAGCCTAGTGGGAATTGATTGCAGGACTCCTACAGGACTGGGGGAAACAGAGACCCCACTCTTGGAGGGCACACACAAAGTAGTGTGCGCATCGGGACCCAGGGGAAGGAGCAGTGACCCTGGGGGAGACTGAACCAGACCTACCTGCTGGTGTTTGGGGGTCTCCTGCAGAGGCGGGGCGTGGCTCTGTTTCACCGTGGGGACAAGGACACTGGCAGCGGAGGTTCTGGGAAGTGCTCCTTGGCGTGAGCCCTCCCAGAGTCTGCCATTAACCCCACCAAAGAGCCCAGGTAGGCTCCAGTGTTGGGTTGCCTCAGGCAAAACAACCAACAGGGAGGGAACCCAGCCCCACCCATCAACAGTCAAGTGGATTAAAGTTTTACTGAGCTCTGACCGCCACAGCAACAGTCAGCTCTACCCACCACCAGAGCCTCCCATCAAGCCTCTTAGATAGCCTCAACCACCAGAGGGCAGACAGCAGAAACAAGAAAAACGACAATCCTGCAGCCTGTGGACCAAAAACCACAGTTACAGAAAGATAGACAAGATGAAAAGGCAGAGGGCTATGTACCAGATGAAGGAACAAGAAAAAACCCCAGAAAAACAACTAAATGAAGTGGAGATAGGCAACCTTCCAGAAAAAGAATTCAGAATAATGATAGTGAAGATGATCCAGGACCTCGGAATAAGAATGGAGGCAAAGATTGAGAAGATGCAAGAAATGATTAACAAAGACCTAGAAGAATTAAAGAACAAACAAACAGAGATGACCAATACAATAAGTGAAATGAAAACTACGCTAGAAGGAATCAATAGCAGAATAACTGAGGCAGAAGAACGGATAAGTGACCTGGAAGACAGAATGGTGGAATTCACTGCTGCGGAACAGAATAAAGAAAAAAAAAATGAAAAGAAATGAAGACAGCCTAAGAGACCTCTGGGACAACATTAAATGCAACAACATTCGCATTATAGGGGTCCCAGAAGGAGAAGAGAGAGAGAAAGGACCAGAGAAAATATTTGAAGAGATTATAGTCGAAAACTTCCCTAACATGGGAAAGGAAATAGCCACCCAAGTCCAGGAAGCGCAGAGAGTCCCATACAGGATAAACCCAAGGAGAAACACGCCGAGACACATAGTAATCAAAGTGGCAAAAATTAAAGACAAAGAAAAATTATTGAAAGCAGCAAGGGAAAAACGACAAATAACATACAAGGGAACTCCCATAAGGTTAACAGCTGATTTCTCAGCAGAAACTCTACAAGCCAGAAGGGAGTGGCATGATATACTTAAAGTGATGAAAGGGAAGAACCTACAACCAAGATTACTCTACCCGGCAAGGATCTCATCTAGATTTGATGGAGAAATCAAAAGCTTTACAGACAAGCAAAAGCTACGAGAATTCAGCACCACCAAACCAGCTCTACAACAAATGCTAAAGGAACTTCTCTAAGTGGGAAACACAAGAGAAGAAAAGGACCTACAAAAACAAACCCAAAACAATTAAGAAAATGGTCATAGGAACATACATATCGATAATTACCTTAAACGTGAATGGATTAAATGCCCCAACCAAAAGACATAGACTGGCTGAATGGATACAAAAACAAGACCCATATATATGCTATCTACAAGAGACCCACTTTAGACCTAGGGACACATACAGACTGAAAGTGAGGCGATGGAAAAGGATATTCCATGCAAATGGAAATCAAAAGAAAGCTGGAGTAGCTATACTCATATCAGATAAAATAGACTTTAAAATAAAGAATGTTACAAGAGACAAGGAAGGACACTACATAATGATCAAGGGATCAATCCAAGAAGAAGATATAACAATTATAAATATATATGCACCCAACATAGGAGCACCTCAATACATAAGGCAACTGCTAACAGCTATAAAAGAGGAGATCGACAGTAACACAATCATAGTGGGGGACTTTAACACCTCACTTCCACCAATGGACAGATCATCCAAAATGAAAATGAATAAGGAAACAGAAGCTTTAAATGACACAACAGACCAGTTAGATTTAACTGGTATATATAGGACATTCCATCCAAAACCAGCAGATTACACGTTCTTCTCAAGTGCGCACGGAACATTCTCCAGGATAGATCACATCTTGGGTCACAAATCAAGCCTCAGTAAATTTAAGAAAATTGAAATCATATCAAGCATCTTTTCGGACCACAACGCTATGAGATTAGAAATGAATTACAGGGAAAAAAACGTAAAACAGACAAACACGTGGAGGCTAAACAATACGTTACTAAATAACCAAGAGATCACTGAAGAAATCAGAGAGGAAATCAAAAAATACCTAGAGACAAATGACAATGAAAACACGACGACCCAAAACCTATGGGATGCAGCAAAAGCAGTTCTAAGAGGGAAGTTGATAGCTATACAAGCCTATCTCAGGAAACAAGAAAAATCTCAAGTAAACAATCTAACCTTACACCTAAAGAAACTAGAGAAAGAAGAACAAACAAAACCCAAAGTTAGCAGAAGGAAAGAAATCATAAAGATCAGAGCAGAAATAAATGAAATAGAAACAAAGAAAACAATAGCAAAGATCAATAAAACTAAAAGTTGGTTCTTTGAGAAGATAAACAAAATTGATAAGCCATTAGCCCAGACTCATCAAGAAAAAGAGGGAGAGGACTCAAATCAATAAAATCAGAAATGAAAAAGGAGAAGTTACAACAGACACCGCAGAAATACAAAGCATCCTAAGAGACTACTACGAGCAACTTTACGCCAATAAAATGGACAACCTGGAAGAAATGGACACATTTTTAGAAAGGTATAACCTTCCAAGACTGAACCAGGAAGAAACAGAAAATATGAACAGACCAATCACAAGTAATGAAATTGAAACTGTGATTAAAAATCTTCCAACAAACCAAAGTCCAGGACCAGATGGCTTCACAGGTGAATTCTATCAAACATTTAGAGAAGAGCTAAGACCTATCCTTCTCAAACTCTTCCAAAAATTGCAGAGGAAGGAACACTCCCAAACTCATTCTATGAGGCCACCATCACCCTGATACCAAAACCAGACAAAGACACTACAAAAAAAGAAAATTACAGACCAATATCACTGATGAATATAGATGCAAAAATCCTCAACAAAACACTAGCAAACAGAATCCAACAACACATTAAAAGGATCATACACCACGATCAAGTGGGATTTATCCCAGGGATGCAAGGATTCGTCAATATACGCAAATCAATCAATGTGATACACCATCTTAACAAATTGAAGAATAAAAACCATATGATCATCTCAATAGATGCAGAAAAAGCTTTTGACAAAATTCAACACCCATTTATGATAAAAACTCTCCAGAAAGTGGGCATAGAGGGAACCTACCTCAACATAATAAAGGCCATATATGACAAACCCACAGCAAACATCATTCTCAAAGGTGAAAAACTGAAAGCATTTCCTCTAAGATCAGGAACGAGACAAGGATGTCCACTCTCACCGCTATTATTCAACATAGTTCTGGAAGTCCTATGCACGGCAATCAGAGAAGAAAAAGAAATAAAAGGAATACAAATTGGAAAAGAGGAGGTAAAACTGTCACTGTTTGCGGATGACATGATACTATACATAGAGAATCCTAAAACTGCCACCAGAAAACTGCTAGAGCTAATGAATGAATATGGTAAAGTTGCAGGATACAAAATGAATGCACAGAAATCTCTTGCATTCCTATACACTAATGATGAAAAATCTGAAAGAGAAATTATGGAAACACTCCCATTTACCATTGCAACAAAAAGAATAAAATACCTAGGAGTAAACCTACCTAGGGAGACAAAAGACCTGTATGCAGAAAACTATAAGACACTGATGAAAGAAATTAAAGATGATACCAACAGATGGAGAGATATACCATGTTCTTGGATTGGAAGAATCAACATTGTGATAATGAGTATACTACCCAAAGCAATATACAGATTCAACGCAATCCCTATCAAATTACCAATGGCATTTTTTACGGAGCTAGAACAAATCATCTTAAAATTTGTATGGAGTCACAAAAGACCCCGAATAGCCAAAGCAGTCTTGAGGGAAAAAAATGGAGCTGGAGGAATCAGACTCCCTGACTTCAGACTATACTACAAAGCTACAGTAATCAAGACAATATGGTACTGGCACAAAAACAGAAACATAGATCAATGGAACAAGATAGCAAGCCCACAGATTAACCCACGCACCTATGGTCAACTAATCTATGACAAAGGAGGCAAAGATATACAATGGAGAAAAGACAGTCTCTTCAATAAGTGGTGCTGGGAAAACTGGACAGCTACATGCAAAAGAATGAAATTAGAATACTCCCTAACACCATACACAAAAATAAACTCAAAATGGATTAGAGACCTAAATATAAGACTGGACACTATAAAACCCTTAGAGGAAAACATAGGAAGAACACTCTTTGACATAAATCACAGCAAGATCTTTTTTGATCCACCTCCTAGAGTAATGGAAATAAAAACAAAAATAAACAAATGGGACCTAATGAAACCTCAAAGCTTTTGCACAGCAAAGGAAACCATAAACAAGACGAAAAGACAACCCTCGGAATGGGAGAAAATATTTGCAAACGAATCAACGGACAAAGGATTAATCTCCAAAATATATAAACAGCTCATTCAGCTCAATATTAAAGAAACAAACACCCCAATCCAAAAATGGGCAGAAGACCTAAGTAGACATTTCTCCAAAGAAGACATACAGACGGCCACGAAGCACATGAAAAGATGCTCAACATCGCTAATTATTAGAGAAATGCAAATCAAAACTACGATGAGGTATCACCTCACTCCTGTTAGAATGGGCATCATCAGAAAATCTACAAACAACAAATGCTGGAGAGGGTGTGGAGAAAAGGGAACCCTCTTGCACTGTTGGTGGGAATGTAAATTGATACAGCCACTATGGAGAACAATATGGAGGTTCCTTAAAAAACTAAAAATAGAATTACCATATGACCCAGCAATCCCACTACTGAGCATATACCCAGAGAAAACCGTAATTCAAAAAGACACATGCACCCGAATGTTCATTGCAGCACTATTTACAATAGCCAGGTCATGGAAGCAACCTAAATGCCCATCAACAGACGAATGGATAAAGAAGTTGTGGTACATATATACAATGGAATATTACTCAGCCATAAAAAGGAACGAAATTGAGTCATTTGTTGAGAAGTGGATGGATCTAGAGACTGTCATACAGAGTGAAGTAAGTCACAAAGAGAAAAACAAATATCGTATATTAATGCATGTATGTGGAACCCAGAAAAATGGTACAGATGGGCCGGTTTGCAGGGCAGAAGTTGAGACACAGATGTAGAGAATGGACATATGGACACCAAGGGGGGAAAACTGCGGTGGGGTGGGGATGGTGGTGTGCTGAATTGGGCGATTGGGATTGACATGTATACACTGATGTGTATAAAATTGATGCCTAATAAGAACCTGCAGTATAAAAAAACAAACAAACAAAACAACTAATACTAAACTTTCATTGGGTTATTTGTATGGAAATAGGTTAATATAAATGTTTCAGACATTACATGAAATTTCTAAAAATCTTATATTTGTATTTGTATGGAAATATGTATGGAAATATGTTAATATAAATGTTTCAGACATTACATGAAATTTCTAAAAATCTTATATGTTCTGGTATAATGTTATAAGTAATAATCCTAGTTATTACTTTAAAATGTATATCTCAGAAATAACTAATTTTCTTGTCAACTGCATTATTATGAACTTTCATCAAATCTTTAACTGTGGTCATTTTTAAGTCTTTTCTCATTTACAGACAGTTCTGGGTGTACTCTGATGCTTTGGCAAATATGTTCCTATTAAAGGGTTTCATCTTCAAGAAATTCATGGAAAAGACTCTGACAAGTACAAGTTTCTGGTAACTGACTGCACTGCTGAACTGAATGAATAAGCATTTTCAGAACTCTAATGAAAAACTGATGAACTCAAAAAAGTGCTAACAAAAGATCAAGATGAAAACAAAAATTTAATTACATGGGACTGAGTGAACTGATGAGGATGAGTATAATTTTTGTGACTTTCTGTCTGAATTAAAAAAAAATCCCACAAGGACTCAGAGGCAAAGAATATACAAATCAATTTTCACTGCAAAGTAAAGGAGCTGTTACAGTGGAGGATTACTGGACTGAATGTCAATATTATGACATAGTATGAGTGTGTTTCAGGTTTGGTAACTGCAATCATTGTTGCTTTTGTTGTGGTCATCCATGTACAATGCTTAGTGTCAGTCTATTTATCTCTTGTAAAAATAAAATACACTGTGTGTGTGTGAAAAAAAATGTCAACAAACAATAGGTGCTGAAGCAGTTGTGGAGAAAAGCGTAACCTCTCGGTCTAAGTGGGATGTAAACTGGTAATGGCCAAATAATAAGAACAGGACGGCAGTGCGTTTAAAGGTAAAAACTGAGTCACCATATGATCTGGAAGGCCCACTATTGGGCCTGTCACCTGTGAAAGCCAGAATCAAAAAGGCACGGGATGGAAAACCGTGTATTGCAGCAGTACTTACAATAGCCAAAACATGGAAGCAAACAAAATGTCCATCAACAGATAAATGGACAAAGAAGAAGTGGTACACATACCGAATGGAAGAGTAGCCTCGGGAAAAAAATGAACAATGCCGTTTTCAGGACTACACATGAGCCTAGAAATAATCATATTAGCTTAAGTAAGTCAAGAGGGAATGACAAATATCCTATGATATCATGTATACATGTTATCCTAAGATTGCTACCAATGAACATATTTCCACAGAAAAAGACACTCACAGACTTATAAAACAAACTAAGGGTTAGCCAAAATGAAAGGTGGGAGGATGGATAAATAAGGACTATGGGGTAACATAGATATAGTAATGTATGTTAAATGTATATAAACATATAACATATAAACTCTATGAATTATTTAGTCACCAATACATATAAAATATATAATGACAAAACACCTACCAAATACCAAGGGAGGTCTACTCAACATTCTGTAATAACATACAAGGTAACAGAATCCGAAGATGAACAGACATACGTATGAATCATTGAGCAGATTCTGTACAGCCAGAAAACCACAACACTCCGATAAGAAATAGAAATTAAATTTAAAAAGCAAACATAAGTAAGGCGACATAAAGTTCTGGGGGCTTGTCCCAGCACATTCCACTCTAATATACAACCTTGGAACTCTACCTCCAGGAAGATTCTTTTGCACTAGTAACAAGAGCTGAGAACGTAATAATGCTGCTGCCTTGTGGCTGTATCCCACAACAGCAGCTTTAAACCAAGTGCTAATGGTTGCTTAATAGTCACAAGGACTGCAGGGCTGTAAATGACACCTGTCCTCAAAAAATGCCCTGGGATAGGGAATAGGCAAGAAAATTCAACACCTGACAAATTTTTCAAGAAGTCAATAGGAAGAGGGAGGTTGTAATCACTCTTTAAAAAAAAAAGGAAAAGAAAAAAAAGGAGATGCCTAAAGCTCAGTATAAGGAATTATTAGCCACATGCAAAGGCAACGTGAAAAAGGTTTCAGCTCACACCAGTCAAATGACCATCAGCAAAAAGTCTACAAACTATAAATGCTGAAGGGGTTTTAGAGACCTCTCATCCTTCTAGCTGCTGGTGGGATGTAAAGTGGTAACAGCACTAACGAAAACTGAATGGAGCTGCTTTAAAAGGTAAAAATTGAGCTACCATATGATGCAGCAGGGCACGTTTTGGGCCTATAACCTAAGACCACCAGAATCGGAAAGACAGAGGCACGCAAATGTGCACTGCAGCAATACTGAAATAGCCAACACATGGAAGCAAAAAAAAGTTCCATAAACAGAAGAATGGACAAAGAAGAAGTGGTATATGGACAGAATGGAATAGTAGTAGCCTTGGGAAAAAAATGAACAATGCCGTTTTCAGGACTACAAATGAGCCTAGAAATAATCATATAAGGTTAAGTAAGTCAAAAAGGTATGACAAATATCCTATGATATCATGCGTACATGTTATCCTAAGATTGCTACCAATGAACATATGTCTACAGAAAAAGACAATCACAGATTTACAAAACAAACTAATGGTTAGCCAAAATGAAAGGTGGGAGGATGGATAAATTAGGACTATGGGGCTAACATACATATACTAATGTATATTAAATGTATATAAACATATAACATATAAACTATATGAATTATATAGTCGCCAATACATATAAAATATATAGTGACAAAACACCTACCAAATACCAAGGGAGGTCTACTCAACATTCTGTAATAACATACAAGGTAACAGGATCCGAAGATGAACAGACATCTGTATGAATCATTGAGCAGATTCTGTACAGCCAGAAAACCACAACACTCTAATCAAATTTACTCCGATAAGAAATAGAAATTAAATTTAAAAAACAAACATAAGTAAGGTGACATAAACTTCTGGGGGCTTGTCCCAGCACATTCCACTCTAATTTACAACCTTGGAACACTACCTCCAGGAAGACTCTTTTGCACTAGTAACAGGAGTTGAGAACGTAATAATGCTGCCGCCTTGTGGCTGTTTCCCATAACAGCAGCTTTAAACCAAGTGCTAATGGTTGCTTAATAGGCACAAGGACTGCAGGGCTATAAATGACACCTGTCCCCAAAAAATGCCCTGGCGTAGGGAATAGGCAAGAAAATTCAACACATGACAAATGTTTCAAGAAGTCAATATGAAGAGGGAAGTTTTAGTCACTCTTTAAATAAAAAAGGAAAAGGACAAAAAAGGACATGCCTAAAGCTCAGTATAAGGAATTATTAGCCACATGCAAATCCAACTTCCAAAAAGGTTTCAGCTTACACCAGTCAAATGACCATCAGCAAAAAGTCTACAAACTATAAATGCTGAAGGGCTTTTAGAGAACTCTGTCCCTTCTAGCTGCTGGTGGAATGTAAAATGGTAACAGCACTAACGAAAACTGAACGGAGCTGCTTTAAAAGGTAAAAATTAAGCTACCATATGATGCTGCAGGGCACCTTTTGGGCCTATAACCTAAGACCACAAGAATCGGAAAGACAGAGGCAGGCAAATGGTACTGCAGCAATATTGAAATTGCCAAGACATGGAAGCAAAAAAAAGGTCCATAATCAGATGAATGGACAAAGAAGAAGTGGTATATGGACAGATCGGAGTATCAGTCACAAAAAAAATAAAACAATGGCATATGCAGCACCACAGATGAGCCTAGAGATAATCACACAATGTGAAGTAAGTCAGAATGCGAAAGACAAATGCCCTATGATGTCCCTTATGTTATCTGAAAATTCATAAAAATGAACATATTTCCTAGAGAAAGGCAATCTCAGATTGAGAAGACAAACTTATGGTTAAGCCATAGAAAAGGTGTGAGGAATGGATAAATTAGGATATTGGGGTTAACACACATATATTAATACATATAAAATATATAATCCCCAAAGACCTATGGAATACCAAAAGTGGTCTACTCAACACTCTGTAACAACCTACATGGGAAAGGACCCAAAGATCAACAGATATATATGTATATGTGTAAATGAACAAGATTCTGTACACCTAGAAAAAAAGACATTTTTCAATCAAATTTGCTCTGATAAAAACTACAACTTAAAGACACAAACAAGAATTACGGAGGCTAAAACTTACGGGGGTTTGTCCTGGCACATTCCACTCTAATCTGCAACCTAAAAGCACAACTTGCAGCAAGGTTCTGTTTGCCTAGCAAGCAGAGTTGGCAACATGGAAATGCTGCCACCCTAAGGCTGTTTCCTCAAACAGCAGCTTTAAATCTACTGCTAATGGTCACTAATATTCACAAGGACTGCAGGGCTGTAAATGACTCATACCCTCAAAAAATGTCCTGGGGTAGGGAATGGCCAAAAAAATCGAAACGTGGCAAATTTTTCAAGAAGGCAATTTGAAGTTGTAACTTTAGCTCCATCTTAAAAAAAAATGAAAAGAACATTGATAAACGCAAAACATCAGGAATTATGAGACGCATGCAAATCCAATCTACACAAAGCTATCACCTCACACCAGTCAGAATGACCATCAGCAAAATGTCAACAAACAGAGCATTAACCAAGATGGCGGAGTAGAAGGACGTGCTCTCACTCCCTCTTGCGAGAGCACCAGAATCACAACTGGCTGCTGGACAATCACTGACAGGAAGACCCTGGACTACACCAAGGAGGATACCGCACGTCCAAGGACAGAGGAGAAGCCACAGTGAGACGGTAGGAGGGCGCAATCAGAGTAAAATCAAATCCCATAACTGCTGGGTGGGTGACTCACAGACTGGCGAACACTTATACCACAGAAGTCCACCCACTGGAGTGAAGGTTCTGAGCCCCACGTCAGGCTTCCCAACCTGGGGGTCCTGCAACGGGAGGAGGAATTCCTAGAGAATCAGACTTTGAAGCCTAGTGGGAATTGATTGCAGGACTCCTACAGGACTGGGGGAAACAGAGACCCCACTCTTGGAGGGCACACACAAAGTAGTGTGCGCATCGGGACCCAGGGGAAGGAGCAGTGACCCTGGGGGAGACTGAACCAGACCTACCTGCTGGTGTTTGGGGGTCTCCTGCAGAGGCGGGGCGTGGCTCTGTTTCACCGTGGGGACAAGGACACTGGCAGCGGAGGTTCTGGGAAGTGCTCCTTGGCGTGAGCCCTCCCAGAGTCTGCCATTAACCCCACCAAAGAGCCCAGGTAGGCTCCAGTGTTGGGTTGCCTCAGGCAAAACAACCAACAGGGAGGGAACCCAGCCCCACCCATCAACAGTCAAGTGGATTAAAGTTTTACTGAGCTCTGACCGCCACAGCAACAGTCAGCTCTACCCACCACCAGAGCCTCCCATCAAGCCTCTTAGATAGCCTCAACCACCAGAGGGCAGACAGCAGAAACAAGAAAAACGACAATCCTGCAGCCTGTGGACCAAAAACCACAGTTACAGAAAGATAGACAAGATGAAAAGGCAGAGGGCTATGTACCAGATGAAGGAACAAGAAAAAACCCCAGAAAAACAACTAAATGAAGTGGAGATAGGCAACCTTCCAGAAAAAGAATTCAGAATAATGATAGTGAAGATGATCCAGGACCTCGGAATAAGAATGGAGGCAAAGATTGAGAAGATGCAAGAAATGATTAACAAAGACCTAGAAGAATTAAAGAACAAACAAACAGAGATGACCAATACAATAAGTGAAATGAAAACTACGCTAGAAGGAATCAATAGCAGAATAACTGAGGCAGAAGAACGGATAAGTGACCTGGAAGACAGAATGGTGGAATTCACTGCTGCGGAACAGAATAAAGAAAAAAAAAATGAAAAGAAATGAAGACAGCCTAAGAGACCTCTGGGACAACATTAAATGCAACAACATTCGCATTATAGGGGTCCCAGAAGGAGAAGAGAGAGAGAAAGGACCAGAGAAAATATTTGAAGAGATTATAGTCGAAAACTTCCCTAACATGGGAAAGGAAATAGCCACCCAAGTCCAGGAAGCGCAGAGAGTCCCATACAGGATAAACCCAAGGAGAAACACGCCGAGACACATAGTAATCAAAGTGGCAAAAATTAAAGACAAAGAAAAATTATTGAAAGCAGCAAGGGAAAAACGACAAATAACATACAAGGGAACTCCCATAAGGTTAACAGCTGATTTCTCAGCAGAAACTCTACAAGCCAGAAGGGAGTGGCATGATATACTTAAAGTGATGAAAGGGAAGAACCTACAACCAAGATTACTCTACCCGGCAAGGATCTCATCTAGATTTGATGGAGAAATCAAAAGCTTTACAGACAAGCAAAAGCTACGAGAATTCAGCACCACCAAACCAGCTCTACAACAAATGCTAAAGGAACTTCTCTAAGTGGGAAACACAAGAGAAGAAAAGGACCTACAAAAACAAACCCAAAACAATTAAGAAAATGGTCATAGGAACATACATATCGATAATTACCTTAAACGTGAATGGATTAAATGCCCCAACCAAAAGACATAGACTGGCTGAATGGATACAAAAACAAGACCCATATATATGCTATCTACAAGAGACCCACTTTAGACCTAGGGACACATACAGACTGAAAGTGAGGCGATGGAAAAGGATATTCCATGCAAATGGAAATCAAAAGAAAGCTGGAGTAGCTATACTCATATCAGATAAAATAGACTTTAAAATAAAGAATGTTACAAGAGACAAGGAAGGACACTACATAATGATCAAGGGATCAATCCAAGAAGAAGATATAACAATTATAAATATATATGCACCCAACATAGGAGCACCTCAATACATAAGGCAACTGCTAACAGCTATAAAAGAGGAGATCGACAGTAACACAATCATAGTGGGGGACTTTAACACCTCACTTCCACCAATGGACAGATCATCCAAAATGAAAATGAATAAGGAAACAGAAGCTTTAAATGACACAACAGACCAGTTAGATTTAACTGGTATATATAGGACATTCCATCCAAAACCAGCAGATTACACGTTCTTCTCAAGTGCGCACGGAACATTCTCCAGGATAGATCACATCTTGGGTCACAAATCAAGCCTCAGTAAATTTAAGAAAATTGAAATCATATCAAGCATCTTTTCGGACCACAACGCTATGAGATTAGAAATGAATTACAGGGAAAAAAACGTAAAACAGACAAACACGTGGAGGCTAAACAATACGTTACTAAATAACCAAGAGATCACTGAAGAAATCAGAGAGGAAATCAAAAAATACCTAGAGACAAATGACAATGAAAACACGACGACCCAAAACCTATGGGATGCAGCAAAAGCAGTTCTAAGAGGGAAGTTGATAGCTATACAAGCCTATCTCAGGAAACAAGAAAAATCTCAAGTAAACAATCTAACCTTACACCTAAAGAAACTAGAGAAAGAAGAACAAACAAAACCCAAAGTTAGCAGAAGGAAAGAAATCATAAAGATCAGAGCAGAAATAAATGAAATAGAAACAAAGAAAACAATAGCAAAGATCAATAAAACTAAAAGTTGGTTCTTTGAGAAGATAAACAAAATTGATAAGCCATTAGCCCAGACTCATCAAGAAAAAGAGGGAGAGGACTCAAATCAATAAAATCAGAAATGAAAAAGGAGAAGTTACAACAGACACCGCAGAAATACAAAGCATCCTAAGAGACTACTACGAGCAACTTTACGCCAATAAAATGGACAACCTGGAAGAAATGGACACATTTTTAGAAAGGTATAACCTTCCAAGACTGAACCAGGAAGAAACAGAAAATATGAACAGACCAATCACAAGTAATGAAATTGAAACTGTGATTAAAAATCTTCCAACAAACCAAAGTCCAGGACCAGATGGCTTCACAGGTGAATTCTATCAAACATTTAGAGAAGAGCTAAGACCTATCCTTCTCAAACTCTTCCAAAAATTGCAGAGGAAGGAACACTCCCAAACTCATTCTATGAGGCCACCATCACCCTGATACCAAAACCAGACAAAGACACTACAAAAAAAGAAAATTACAGACCAATATCACTGATGAATATAGATGCAAAAATCCTCAACAAAACACTAGCAAACAGAATCCAACAACACATTAAAAGGATCATACACCACGATCAAGTGGGATTTATCCCAGGGATGCAAGGATTCGTCAATATACGCAAATCAATCAATGTGATACACCATCTTAACAAATTGAAGAATAAAAACCATATGATCATCTCAATAGATGCAGAAAAAGCTTTTGACAAAATTCAACACCCATTTATGATAAAAACTCTCCAGAAAGTGGGCATAGAGGGAACCTACCTCAACATAATAAAGGCCATATATGACAAACCCACAGCAAACATCATTCTCAAAGGTGAAAAACTGAAAGCATTTCCTCTAAGATCAGGAACGAGACAAGGATGTCCACTCTCACCGCTATTATTCAACATAGTTCTGGAAGTCCTATGCACGGCAATCAGAGAAGAAAAAGAAATAAAAGGAATACAAATTGGAAAAGAGGAGGTAAAACTGTCACTGTTTGCGGATGACATGATACTATACATAGAGAATCCTAAAACTGCCACCAGAAAACTGCTAGAGCTAATGAATGAATATGGTAAAGTTGCAGGATACAAAATGAATGCACAGAAATCTCTTGCATTCCTATACACTAATGATGAAAAATCTGAAAGAGAAATTATGGAAACACTCCCATTTACCATTGCAACAAAAAGAATAAAATACCTAGGAGTAAACCTACCTAGGGAGACAAAAGACCTGTATGCAGAAAACTATAAGACACTGATGAAAGAAATTAAAGATGATACCAACAGATGGAGAGATATACCATGTTCTTGGATTGGAAGAATCAACATTGTGATAATGAGTATACTACCCAAAGCAATATACAGATTCAACGCAATCCCTATCAAATTACCAATGGCATTTTTTACGGAGCTAGAACAAATCATCTTAAAATTTGTATGGAGTCACAAAAGACCCCGAATAGCCAAAGCAGTCTTGAGGGAAAAAAATGGAGCTGGAGGAATCAGACTCCCTGACTTCAGACTATACTACAAAGCTACAGTAATCAAGACAATATGGTACTGGCACAAAAACAGAAACATAGATCAATGGAACAAGATAGCAAGCCCACAGATTAACCCACGCACCTATGGTCAACTAATCTATGACAAAGGAGGCAAAGATATACAATGGAGAAAAGACAGTCTCTTCAATAAGTGGTGCTGGGAAAACTGGACAGCTACATGCAAAAGAATGAAATTAGAATACTCCCTAACACCATACACAAAAATAAACTCAAAATGGATTAGAGACCTAAATATAAGACTGGACACTATAAAACCCTTAGAGGAAAACATAGGAAGAACACTCTTTGACATAAATCACAGCAAGATCTTTTTTGATCCACCTCCTAGAGTAATGGAAATAAAAACAAAAATAAACAAATGGGACCTAATGAAACCTCAAAGCTTTTGCACAGCAAAGGAAACCATAAACAAGACGAAAAGACAACCCTCGGAATGGGAGAAAATATTTGCAAACGAATCAACGGACAAAGGATTAATCTCCAAAATATATAAACAGCTCATTCAGCTCAATATTAAAGAAACAAACACCCCAATCCAAAAATGGGCAGAAGACCTAAGTAGACATTTCTCCAAAGAAGACATACAGACGGCCACGAAGCACATGAAAAGATGCTCAACATCGCTAATTATTAGAGAAATGCAAATCAAAACTACGATGAGGTATCACCTCACTCCTGTTAGAATGGGCATCATCAGAAAATCTACAAACAACAAATGCTGGAGAGGGTGTGGAGAAAAGGGAACCCTCTTGCACTGTTGGTGGGAATGTAAATTGATACAGCCACTATGGAGAACAATATGGAGGTTCCTTAAAAAACTAAAAATAGAATTACCATATGACCCAGCAATCCCACTACTGAGCATATACCCAGAGAAAACCGTAATTCAAAAAGACACATGCACCCGAATGTTCATTGCAGCACTATTTACAATAGCCAGGTCATGGAAGCAACCTAAATGCCCATCAACAGACGAATGGATAAAGAAGTTGTGGTACATATATACAATGGAATATTACTCAGCCATAAAAAGGAACGAAATTGAGTCATTTGTTGAGAAGTGGATGGATCTAGAGACTGTCATACAGAGTGAAGTAAGTCACAAAGAGAAAAACAAATATCGTATATTAATGCATGTATGTGGAACCCAGAAAAATGGTACAGATGAGCCGGTTTGCAGGGCAGAAGTTGAGACACAGATGTAGAGAATGGACATATGGACACCAAGGGGGGAAAACTGCGGTGGGGTGGGGATGGTGGTGTGCTGAATTGGGCGATTGGGATTGACATGTATACACTGATGTGTATAAAATTGATGCCTAATAAGAACCTGCAGTATAAAAAAACAAACAAACAAAACAACTAATACTAAACTTTCATTGGGTTATTTGTATGGAAATAGGTTAATATAAATGTTTCAGACATTACATGAAATTTCTAAAAATCTTATATTTGTATTTGTATGGAAATATGTATGGAAATATGTTAATATAAATGTTTCAGACATTACATGAAATTTCTAAAAATCTTATATGTTCTGGTATAATGTTATAAGTAATAATCCTAGTTATTACTTTAAAATGTATATCTCAGAAATAACTAATTTTCTTGTCAACTGCATTATTATGAACTTTCATCAAATCTTTAACTGTGGTCATTTTTAAGTCTTTTCTCATTTACAGACAGTTCTGGGTGTACTCTGATGCTTTGGCAAATATGTTCCTATTAAAGGGTTTCATCTTCAAGAAATTCATGGAAAAGACTCTGACAAGTACAAGTTTCTGGTAACTGACTGCACTGATGAACTGAATGAATAAGCATTTTCAGAACTCTAATGAAAAACTGATGAACTCAAAAAAGTGCTAACAAAAGATCAAGATGAAAACAAAAATTTAATTACATGGGACTGAGTGAACTGATGAGGATGAGTATAATTTTTGTGACTTTCTGTCTGAATTAAAAAAAAATCCCACAAGGACTCAGAGGCAAAGAATATACAAATCAATTTTCACTGCAAAGTAAAGGAGCTGTTACAGTGGAGGATTACTGGACTGAATGTCAATATTATGACATAGTATGAGTGTGTTTCAGGTTTGGTAACTGCAATCATTGTTGCTTTTGTTGTGGTCATCCATGTACAATGCTTAGTGTCAGTCTATTTATCTCTTGTAAAAATAAAATACACTGTGTGTGTGTGAAAAAAAATGTCAACAAACAATAGGTGCTGAAGCAGTTGTGGAGAAAAGCGTAACCTCTCGGTCTAAGTGGGATGTAAACTGGTAATGGCCAAATAATAAGAACAGGACGGCAGTGCGTTTAAAGGTAAAAATTGAGTCACCATATGATCTGGAAGGCCCACTATTGGGCCTGTCACCTGTGAAAGCCAGAATCAAAAAGGCACGGGATGGAAAACCGTGTATTGCAGCAGTACTTACAATAGCCAAAACATGGAAGCAAACAAAATGTCCATCAACAGATAAATGGACAAAGAAGAAGTGGTACACATACCGAATGGAAGAGTAGCCTCGGGAAAAAAATGAACAATGCCGTTTTCAGGACTACACATGAGCCTAGAAATAATCATATTAGCTTAAGTAAGTCAAGAGGGAATGACAAATATCCTATGATATCATGTATACATGTTATCCTAAGATTGCTACCAATGAACATATTTCCACAGAAAAAGACACTCACAGACTTATAAAACAAACTAAGGGTTAGCCAAAATGAAAGGTGGGAGGATGGATAAATAAGGACTATGGGGTAACATAGATATAGTAATGTATGTTAAATGTATATAAACATATAACATATAAACTCTATGAATTATTTAGTCACCAATACATATAAAATATATAATGACAAAACACCTACCAAATACCAAGGGAGGTCTACTCAACATTCTGTAATAACATACAAGGTAACAGAATCCGAAGATGAACAGACATACGTATGAATCATTGAGCAGATTCTGTACAGCCAGAAAACCACAACACTCCGATAAGAAATAGAAATTAAATTTAAAAAGCAAACATAAGTAAGGCGACATAAAGTTCTGGGGGCTTGTCCCAGCACATTCCACTCTAATATACAACCTTGGAACTCTACCTCCAGGAAGATTCTTTTGCACTAGTAACAAGAGCTGAGAACGTAATAATGCTGCTGCCTTGTGGCTGTATCCCACAACAGCAGCTTTAAACCAAGTGCTAATGGTTGCTTAATAGTCACAAGGACTGCAGGGCTGTAAATGACACCTGTCCTCAAAAAATGCCCTGGGATAGGGAATAGGCAAGAAAATTCAACACCTGACAAATTTTTCAAGAAGTCAATAGGAAGAGGGAGGTTGTAATCACTCTTTAAAAAAAAAAGGAAAAGAAAAAAAAGGAGATGCCTAAAGCTCAGTATAAGGAATTATTAGCCACATGCAAAGGCAACGTGAAAAAGGTTTCAGCTCACACCAGTCAAATGACCATCAGCAAAAAGTCTACAAACTATAAATGCTGAAGGGGTTTTAGAGACCTCTCATCCTTCTAGCTGCTGGTGGGATGTAAAGTGGTAACAGCACTAACGAAAACTGAATGGAGCTGCTTTAAAAGGTAAAAATTGAGCTACCATATGATGCAGCAGGGCACGTTTTGGGCCTATAACCTAAGACCACCAGAATCGGAAAGACAGAGGCAGGCAAATGTGCACTGCAGCAATACTGAAATAGCCAACACATGGAAGCAAAAAAAAGTTCCATAAACAGAAGAATGGACAAAGAAGAAGTGGTATATGGACAGAATGGAATAGTAGTAGCCTTGGGAAAAAAATGAACAATGCCGTTTTCAGGACTACAAATGAGCCTAGAAATAATCATATAAGGTTAAGTAAGTCAAAAAGGTATGACAAATATCCTATGATATCATGCGTACATGTTATCCTAAGATTGCTACCAATGAACATATGTCTACAGAAAAAGACAATCACAGATTTACAAAACAAACTAATGGTTAGCCAAAATGAAAGGTGGGAGGATGGATAAATTAGGACTATGGGGCTAACATACATATACTAATGTATATTAAATGTATATAAACATATAACATATAAACTATATGAATTATATAGTCGCCAATACATATAAAATATATAGTGACAAAACACCAAGGGAGGTCTACTCAACATTCTGTAATAACATACAAGGTAACAGGATCCGAAGATGAACAGACATCTGTATGAATCATTGAGCAGATTCTGTACAGCCAGAAAACCACAACACTCTAATCAAATTTACTCCGATAAGAAATAGAAATTAAATTTAAAAAACAAACATAAGTAAGGTGACATAAACTTCTGGGGGCTTGTCCCAGCACATTCCACTCTAATTTACAACCTTGGAACACTACCTCCAGGAAGACTCTTTTGCACTAGTAACAAGAGTTGAGAACGTAATAATGCTGCCGCCTTGTGGCTGTTTCCCATAACAGCAGCTTTAAACCAAGTGCTAATGGTTGCTTAATAGGCACAAGGACTGCAGGGCTATAAATGACACCTGTCCCCAAAAAATGCCCTGGCGTAGGGAATAGGCAAGAAAATTCAACACATGACAAATGTTTCAAGAAGTCAATATGAAGAGGGAAGTTTTAGTCACTCTTTAAATAAAAAAGGAAAAGGACAAAAAAGGACATGCCTAAAGCTCAGTATAAGGAATTATTAGCCACATGCAAATCCAACTTCCAAAAAGGTTTCAGCTTACACCAGTCAAATGACCATCAGCAAAAAGTCTACAAACTATAAATGCTGAAGGGCTTTTAGAGAACTCTGTACCTTCTAGCTGCTGGTGGAATGTAAAATGGTAACAGCACTAACGAAAACTGAACGGAGCTGCTTTAAAAGGTAAAAATTAAGCTACCATATGATGCTGCAGGGCACCTTTTGGGCCTATAACCTAAGACCACAAGAATCGGAAAGACAGAGGCAGGCAAATGGTACTGCAGCAATATTGAAATTGCCAAGACATGGAAGCAAAAAAAAGGTCCATAATCAGATGAATGGACAAAGAAGAAGTGGTATATGGACAGATCGGAGTATCAGTCACAAAAAAAATAAAACAATGGCATATGCAGCACCACAGATGAGCCTAGAGATAATCACACAATGTGAAGTAAGTCAGAATGCGAAAGACAAATGCCCTATGATGTCCCTTATGTTATCTGAAAATTCATAAAAATGAACATATTTCCTAGAGAAAGGCAATCTCAGATTGAGAAGACAAACTTATGGTTAAGCCATAGAAAAGGTGTGAGGAATGGATAAATTAGGATATTGGGGTTAACACACATATATTAATACATATAAAATATATAATCCCCAAAGACCTATGGAATACCAAAAGTGGTCTACTCAACACTCTGTAACAACCTACATGGGAAAGGACCCAAAGATCAACAGATATATATGTATATGTGTAAATGAACAAGATTCTGTACACCTAGAAAAAAAGACATTTTTCAATCAAATTTGCTCTGATAAAAACTACAACTTAAAGACACAAACAAGAATTACGGAGGCTAAAACTTACGGGGGTTTGTCCTGGCACATTCCACTCTAATCTGCAACCTAAAAGCACAACTTGCAGCAAGGTTCTGTTTGCCTAGCAAGCAGAGTTGGCAACATGGAAATGCTGCCACCCTAAGGCTGTTTCCTCAAACAGCAGCTTTAAATCTACTGCTAATGGTCACTAATATTCACAAGGACTGCAGGGCTGTAAATGACTCATACCCTCAAAAAATGTCCTGGGGTAGGGAATGGCCAAAAAAATCGAAACGTGGCAAATTTTTCAAGAAGGCAATTTGAAGTTGTAACTTTAGCTCCATCTTAAAAAAAAATGAAAAGAACATTGATAAACGCAAAACATCAGGAATTATGAGACGCATGCAAATCCAATCTACACAAAGCTATCACCTCACACCAGTCAGAATGACCATCAGCAAAATGTCAACAAACAGAGCATTAACCAAGATGGCGGAGTAGAAGGACGTGCTCTCACTCCCTCTTGCGAGAGCACCAGAATCACAACTGGCTGCTGGACAATCACTGACAGGAAGACCCTGGACTACACCAAGGAGGATACCGCACGTCCAAGGACAGAGGAGAAGCCACAGTGAGACGGTAGGAGGGCGCAATCAGAGTAAAATCAAATCCCATAACTGCTGGGTGGGTGACTCACAGACTGGCGAACACTTATACCACAGAAGTCCACCCACTGGAGTGAAGGTTCTGAGCCCCACGTCAGGCTTCCCAACCTGGGGGTCCTGCAACGGGAGGAGGAATTCCTAGAGAATCAGACTTTGAAGCCTAGTGGGAATTGATTGCAGGACTCCTACAGGACTGGGGGAAACAGAGACCCCACTCTTGGAGGGCACACACAAAGTAGTGTGCGCATCGGGACCCAGGGGAAGGAGCAGTGACCCTGGGGGAGACTGAACCAGACCTACCTGCTGGTGTTTGGGGGTCTCCTGCAGAGGCGGGGCGTGGCTCTGTTTCACCGTGGGGACAAGGACACTGGCAGCGGAGGTTCTGGGAAGTGCTCCTTGGCGTGAGCCCTCCCAGAGTCTGCCATTAACCCCACCAAAGAGCCCAGGTAGGCTCCAGTGTTGGGTTGCCTCAGGCAAAACAACCAACAGGGAGGGAACCCAGCCCCACCCATCAACAGTCAAGTGGATTAAAGTTTTACTGAGCTCTGACCGCCACAGCAACAGTCAGCTCTACCCACCACCAGAGCCTCCCATCAAGCCTCTTAGATAGCCTCAACCACCAGAGGGCAGACAGCAGAAACAAGAAAAACGACAATCCTGCAGCCTGTGGACCAAAAACCACAGTTACAGAAAGATAGACAAGATGAAAAGGCAGAGGGCTATGTACCAGATGAAGGAACAAGAAAAAACCCCAGAAAAACAACTAAATGAAGTGGAGATAGGCAACCTTCCAGAAAAAGAATTCAGAATAATGATAGTGAAGATGATCCAGGACCTCGGAATAAGAATGGAGGCAAAGATTGAGAAGATGCAAGAAATGATTAACAAAGACCTAGAAGAATTAAAGAACAAACAAACAGAGATGACCAATACAATAAGTGAAATGAAAACTACGCTAGAAGGAATCAATAGCAGAATAACTGAGGCAGAAGAACGGATAAGTGACCTGGAAGACAGAATGGTGGAATTCACTGCTGCGGAACAGAATAAAGAAAAAAAAAATGAAAAGAAATGAAGACAGCCTAAGAGACCTCTGGGACAACATTAAATGCAACAACATTCGCATTATAGGGGTCCCAGAAGGAGAAGAGAGAGAGAAAGGACCAGAGAAAATATTTGAAGAGATTATAGTCGAAAACTTCCCTAACATGGGAAAGGAAATAGCCACCCAAGTCCAGGAAGCGCAGAGAGTCCCATACAGGATAAACCCAAGGAGAAACACGCCGAGACACATAGTAATCAAAGTGGCAAAAATTAAAGACAAAGAAAAATTATTGAAAGCAGCAAGGGAAAAACGACAAATAACATACAAGGGAACTCCCATAAGGTTAACAGCTGATTTCTCAGCAGAAACTCTACAAGCCAGAAGGGAGTGGCATGATATACTTAAAGTGATGAAAGGGAAGAACCTACAACCAAGATTACTCTACCCGGCAAGGATCTCATCTAGATTTGATGGAGAAATCAAAAGCTTTACAGACAAGCAAAAGCTACGAGAATTCAGCACCACCAAACCAGCTCTACAACAAATGCTAAAGGAACTTCTCTAAGTGGGAAACACAAGAGAAGAAAAGGACCTACAAAAACAAACCCAAAACAATTAAGAAAATGGTCATAGGAACATACATATCGATAATTACCTTAAACGTGAATGGATTAAATGCCCCAACCAAAAGACATAGACTGGCTGAATGGATACAAAAACAAGACCCATATATATGCTATCTACAAGAGACCCACTTTAGACCTAGGGACACATACAGACTGAAAGTGAGGCGATGGAAAAGGATATTCCATGCAAATGGAAATCAAAAGAAAGCTGGAGTAGCTATACTCATATCAGATAAAATAGACTTTAAAATAAAGAATGTTACAAGAGACAAGGAAGGACACTACATAATGATCAAGGGATCAATCCAAGAAGAAGATATAACAATTATAAATATATATGCACCCAACATAGGAGCACCTCAATACATAAGGCAACTGCTAACAGCTATAAAAGAGGAGATCGACAGTAACACAATCATAGTGGGGGACTTTAACACCTCACTTCCACCAATGGACAGATCATCCAAAATGAAAATGAATAAGGAAACAGAAGCTTTAAATGACACAACAGACCAGTTAGATTTAACTGGTATATATAGGACATTCCATCCAAAACCAGCAGATTACACGTTCTTCTCAAGTGCGCACGGAACATTCTCCAGGATAGATCACATCTTGGGTCACAAATCAAGCCTCAGTAAATTTAAGAAAATTGAAATCATATCAAGCATCTTTTCGGACCACAACGCTATGAGATTAGAAATGAATTACAGGGAAAAAAACGTAAAACAGACAAACACGTGGAGGCTAAACAATACGTTACTAAATAACCAAGAGATCACTGAAGAAATCAGAGAGGAAATCAAAAAATACCTAGAGACAAATGACAATGAAAACACGACGACCCAAAACCTATGGGATGCAGCAAAAGCAGTTCTAAGAGGGAAGTTGATAGCTATACAAGCCTATCTCAGGAAACAAGAAAAATCTCAAGTAAACAATCTAACCTTACACCTAAAGAAACTAGAGAAAGAAGAACAAACAAAACCCAAAGTTAGCAGAAGGAAAGAAATCATAAAGATCAGAGCAGAAATAAATGAAATAGAAACAAAGAAAACAATAGCAAAGATCAATAAAACTAAAAGTTGGTTCTTTGAGAAGATAAACAAAATTGATAAGCCATTAGCCCAGACTCATCAAGAAAAAGAGGGAGAGGACTCAAATCAATAAAATCAGAAATGAAAAAGGAGAAGTTACAACAGACACCGCAGAAATACAAAGCATCCTAAGAGACTACTACGAGCAACTTTACGCCAATAAAATGGACAACCTGGAAGAAATGGACACATTTTTAGAAAGGTATAACCTTCCAAGACTGAACCAGGAAGAAACAGAAAATATGAACAGACCAATCACAAGTAATGAAATTGAAACTGTGATTAAAAATCTTCCAACAAACCAAAGTCCAGGACCAGATGGCTTCACAGGTGAATTCTATCAAACATTTAGAGAAGAGCTAAGACCTATCCTTCTCAAACTCTTCCAAAAATTGCAGAGGAAGGAACACTCCCAAACTCATTCTATGAGGCCACCATCACCCTGATACCAAAACCAGACAAAGACACTACAAAAAAAGAAAATTACAGACCAATATCACTGATGAATATAGATGCAAAAATCCTCAACAAAACACTAGCAAACAGAATCCAACAACACATTAAAAGGATCATACACCACGATCAAGTGGGATTTATCCCAGGGATGCAAGGATTCGTCAATATACGCAAATCAATCAATGTGATACACCATCTTAACAAATTGAAGAATAAAAACCATATGATCATCTCAATAGATGCAGAAAAAGCTTTTGACAAAATTCAACACCCATTTATGATAAAAACTCTCCAGAAAGTGGGCATAGAGGGAACCTACCTCAACATAATAAAGGCCATATATGACAAACCCACAGCAAACATCATTCTCAAAGGTGAAAAACTGAAAGCATTTCCTCTAAGATCAGGAACGAGACAAGGATGTCCACTCTCACCGCTATTATTCAACATAGTTCTGGAAGTCCTATGCACGGCAATCAGAGAAGAAAAAGAAATAAAAGGAATACAAATTGGAAAAGAGGAGGTAAAACTGTCACTGTTTGCGGATGACATGATACTATACATAGAGAATCCTAAAACTGCCACCAGAAAACTGCTAGAGCTAATGAATGAATATGGTAAAGTTGCAGGATACAAAATGAATGCACAGAAATCTCTTGCATTCCTATACACTAATGATGAAAAATCTGAAAGAGAAATTATGGAAACACTCCCATTTACCATTGCAACAAAAAGAATAAAATACCTAGGAGTAAACCTACCTAGGGAGACAAAAGACCTGTATGCAGAAAACTATAAGACACTGATGAAAGAAATTAAAGATGATACCAACAGATGGAGAGATATACCATGTTCTTGGATTGGAAGAATCAACATTGTGATAATGAGTATACTACCCAAAGCAATATACAGATTCAACGCAATCCCTATCAAATTACCAATGGCATTTTTTACGGAGCTAGAACAAATCATCTTAAAATTTGTATGGAGTCACAAAAGACCCCGAATAGCCAAAGCAGTCTTGAGGGAAAAAAATGGAGCTGGAGGAATCAGACTCCCTGACTTCAGACTATACTACAAAGCTACAGTAATCAAGACAATATGGTACTGGCACAAAAACAGAAACATAGATCAATGGAACAAGATAGCAAGCCCACAGATTAACCCACGCACCTATGGTCAACTAATCTATGACAAAGGAGGCAAAGATATACAATGGAGAAAAGACAGTCTCTTCAATAAGTGGTGCTGGGAAAACTGGACAGCTACATGCAAAAGAATGAAATTAGAATACTCCCTAACACCATACACAAAAATAAACTCAAAATGGATTAGAGACCTAAATATAAGACTGGACACTATAAAACCCTTAGAGGAAAACATAGGAAGAACACTCTTTGACATAAATCACAGCAAGATCTTTTTTGATCCACCTCCTAGAGTAATGGAAATAAAAACAAAAATAAACAAATGGGACCTAATGAAACCTCAAAGCTTTTGCACAGCAAAGGAAACCATAAACAAGACGAAAAGACAACCCTCGGAATGGGAGAAAATATTTGCAAACGAATCAACGGACAAAGGATTAATCTCCAAAATATATAAACAGCTCATTCAGCTCAATATTAAAGAAACAAACACCCCAATCCAAAAATGGGCAGAAGACCTAAGTAGACATTTCTCCAAAGAAGACATACAGACGGCCACGAAGCACATGAAAAGATGCTCAACATCGCTAATTATTAGAGAAATGCAAATCAAAACTACGATGAGGTATCACCTCACTCCTGTTAGAATGGGCATCATCAGAAAATCTACAAACAACAAATGCTGGAGAGGGTGTGGAGAAAAGGGAACCCTCTTGCACTGTTGGTGGGAATGTAAATTGATACAGCCACTATGGAGAACAATATGGAGGTTCCTTAAAAAACTAAAAATAGAATTACCATATGACCCAGCAATCCCACTACTGAGCATATACCCAGAGAAAACCGTAATTCAAAAAGACACATGCACCCGAATGTTCATTGCAGCACTATTTACAATAGCCAGGTCATGGAAGCAACCTAAATGCCCATCAACAGACGAATGGATAAAGAAGTTGTGGTACATATATACAATGGAATATTACTCAGCCATAAAAAGGAACGAAATTGAGTCATTTGTTGAGAAGTGGATGGATCTAGAGACTGTCATACAGAGTGAAGTAAGTCACAAAGAGAAAAACAAATATCGTATATTAATGCATGTATGTGGAACCCAGAAAAATGGTACAGATGAGCCGGTTTGCAGGGCAGAAGTTGAGACACAGATGTAGAGAATGGACATATGGACACCAAGGGGGGAAAACTGCGGTGGGGTGGGGATGGTGGTGTGCTGAATTGGGCGATTGGGATTGACATGTATACACTGATGTGTATAAAATTGATGCCTAATAAGAACCTGCAGTATAAAAAAACAAACAAACAAAACAACTAATACTAAACTTTCATTGGGTTATTTGTATGGAAATAGGTTAATATAAATGTTTCAGACATTACATGAAATTTCTAAAAATCTTATATTTGTATTTGTATGGAAATATGTATGGAAATATGTTAATATAAATGTTTCAGACATTACATGAAATTTCTAAAAATCTTATATGTTCTGGTATAATGTTATAAGTAATAATCCTAGTTATTACTTTAAAATGTATATCTCAGAAATAACTAATTTTCTTGTCAACTGCATTATTATGAACTTTCATCAAATCTTTAACTGTGGTCATTTTTAAGTCTTTTCTCATTTACAGACAGTTCTGGGTGTACTCTGATGCTTTGGCAAATATGTTCCTATTAAAGGGTTTCATCTTCAAGAAATTCATGGAAAAGACTCTGACAAGTACAAGTTTCTGGTAACTGACTGCACTGCTGAACTGAATGAATAAGCATTTTCAGAACTCTAATGAAAAACTGATGAACTCAAAAAAGTGCTAACAAAAGATCAAGATGAAAACAAAAATTTAATTACATGGGACTGAGTGAACTGATGAGGATGAGTATAATTTTTGTGACTTTCTGTCTGAATTAAAAAAAAATCCCACAAGGACTCAGAGGCAAAGAATATACAAATCAATTTTCACTGCAAAGTAAAGGAGCTGTTACAGTGGAGGATTACTGGACTGAATGTCAATATTATGACATAGTATGAGTGTGTTTCAGGTTTGGTAACTGCAATCATTGTTGCTTTTGTTGTGGTCATCCATGTACAATGCTTAGTGTCAGTCTATTTATCTCTTGTAAAAATAAAATACACTGTGTGTGTGTGAAAAAAAATGTCAACAAACAATAGGTGCTGAAGCAGTTGTGGAGAAAAGCGTAACCTCTCGGTCTAAGTGGGATGTAAACTGGTAATGGCCAAATAATAAGAACAGGACGGCAGTGCGTTTAAAGGTAAAAATTGAGTCACCATATGATCTGGAAGGCCCACTATTGGGCCTGTCACCTGTGAAAGCCAGAATCAAAAAGGCACGGGATGGAAAACCGTGTATTGCAGCAGTACTTACAATAGCCAAAACATGGAAGCAAACAAAATGTCCATCAACAGATAAATGGACAAAGAAGAAGTGGTACACATACCGAATGGAAGAGTAGCCTCGGGAAAAAAATGAACAATGCCGTTTTCAGGACTACACATGAGCCTAGAAATAATCATATTAGCTTAAGTAAGTCAAGAGGGAATGACAAATATCCTATGATATCATGTATACATGTTATCCTAAGATTGCTACCAATGAACATATTTCCACAGAAAAAGACACTCACAGACTTATAAAACAAACTAAGGGTTAGCCAAAATGAAAGGTGGGAGGACGGATAAATAAGGACTATGGGGTAACATAGATATAGTAATGTATGTTAAATGTATATAAACATATAACATATAAACTCTATGAATTATTTAGTCACCAATACATATAAAATATATAATGACAAAACACCTACCAAATACCAAGGGAGGTCTACTCAACATTCTGTAATAACATACAAGGTAACAGAATCCGAAGATGAACAGACATACGTATGAATCATTGAGCAGATTCTGTACAGCCAGAAAACCACAACACTCCGATAAGAAATAGAAATTAAATTTAAAAAGCAAACATAAGTAAGGCGACATAAAGTTCTGGGGGCTTGTCCCAGCACATTCCACTCTAATATACAACCTTGGAACTCTACCTCCAGGAAGATTCTTTTGCACTAGTAACAAGAGCTGAGAACGTAATAATGCTGCTGCCTTGTGGCTGTATCCCACAACAGCAGCTTTAAACCAAGTGCTAATGGTTGCTTAATAGTCACAAGGACTGCAGGGCTGTAAATGACACCTGTCCTCAAAAAATGCCCTGGGATAGGGAATAGGCAAGAAAATTCAACACCTGACAAATTTTTCAAGAAGTCAATAGGAAGAGGGAGGTTGTAATCACTCTTTAAAAAAAAAAGGAAAAGAAAAAAAAGGAGATGCCTAAAGCTCAGTATAAGGAATTATTAGCCACATGCAAAGGCAACGTGAAAAAGGTTTCAGCTCACACCAGTCAAATGACCATCAGCAAAAAGTCTACAAACTATAAATGCTGAAGGGGTTTTAGAGACCTCTCATCCTTCTAGCTGCTGGTGGGATGTAAAGTGGTAACAGCACTAACGAAAACTGAATGGAGCTGCTTTAAAAGGTAAAAATTGAGCTACCATATGATGCAGCAGGGCACGTTTTGGGCCTATAACCTAAGACCACCAGAATCGGAAAGACAGAGGCAGGCAAATGTGCACTGCAGCAATACTGAAATAGCCAACACATGGAAGCAAAAAAAAGTTCCATAAACAGAAGAATGGACAAAGAAGAAGTGGTATATGGACAGAATGGAATAGTAGTAGCCTTGGGAAAAAAATGAACAATGCCGTTTTCAGGACTACAAATGAGCCTAGAAATAATCATATAAGGTTAAGTAAGTCAAAAAGGTATGACAAATATCCTATGATATCATGCGTACATGTTATCCTAAGATTGCTACCAATGAACATATGTCTACAGAAAAAGACAATCACAGATTTACAAAACAAACTAATGGTTAGCCAAAATGAAAGGTGGGAGGATGGATAAATTAGGACTATGGGGCTAACATACATATACTAATGTATATTAAATGTATATAAACATATAACATATAAACTATATGAATTATATAGTCGCCAATACATATAAAATATATAGTGACAAAACACCTACCAAATACCAAGGGAGGTCTACTCAACATTCTGTAATAACATACAAGGTAACAGGATCCGAAGATGAACAGACATCTGTATGAATCATTGAGCAGATTCTGTACAGCCAGAAAACCACAACACTCTAATCAAATTTACTCCGATAAGAAATAGAAATTAAATTTAAAAAACAAACATAAGTAAGGTGACATAAACTTCTGGGGGCTTGTCCCAGCACATTCCACTCTAATTTACAACCTTGGAACACTACCTCCAGGAAGACTCTTTTGCACTAGTAACAAGAGTTGAGAACGTAATAATGCTGCCGCCTTGTGGCTGTTTCCCATAACAGCAGCTTTAAACCAAGTGCTAATGGTTGCTTAATAGGCACAAGGACTGCAGGGCTATAAATGACACCTGTCCCCAAAAAATGCCCTGGCGTAGGGAATAGGCAAGAAAATTCAACACATGACAAATGTTTCAAGAAGTCAATATGAAGAGGGAAGTTTTAGTCACTCTTTAAATAAAAAAGGAAAAGGACAAAAAAGGACATGCCTAAAGCTCAGTATAAGGAATTATTAGCCACATGCAAATCCAACTTCCAAAAAGGTTTCAGCTTACACCAGTCAAATGACCATCAGCAAAAAGTCTACAAACTATAAATGCTGAAGGGCTTTTAGAGAACTCTGTACCTTCTAGCTGCTGGTGGAATGTAAAATGGTAACAGCACTAACGAAAACTGAACGGAGCTGCTTTAAAAGGTAAAAATTAAGCTACCATATGATGCTGCAGGGCACCTTTTGGGCCTATAACCTAAGACCACAAGAATCGGAAAGACAGAGGCAGGCAAATGGTACTGCAGCAATATTGAAATTGCCAAGACATGGAAGCACAAAAAAGGTCCATAATCAGATGAATGGACAAAGAAGAAGTGGTATATGGACAGATCGGAGTATCAGTCACAAAAAAAATAAAACAATGGCATATGCAGCACCACAGATGAGCCTAGAGATAATCACACAATGTGAAGTAAGTCAGAATGCGAAAGACAAATGCCCTATGATGTCCCTTATGTTATCTGAAAATTCATAAAAATGAACATATTTCCTAGAGAAAGGCAATCTCAGATTGAGAAGACAAACTTATGGTTAAGCCATAGAAAAGGTGTGAGGAATGGATAAATTAGGATATTGGGGTTAACACACATATATTAATACATATAAAATATATAATCCCCAAAGACCTATGGAATACCAAAAGTGGTCTACTCAACACTCTGTAACAACCTACATGGGAAAGGACCCAAAGATCAACAGATATATATGTATATGTGTAAATGAACAAGATTCTGTACACCTAGAAAAAAAGACATTTTTCAATCAAATTTGCTCTGATAAAAACTACAACTTAAAGACACAAACAAGAATTACGGAGGCTAAAACTTACGGGGGTTTGTCCTGGCACATTCCACTCTAATCTGCAACCTAAAAGCACAACTTGCAGCAAGGTTCTGTTTGCCTAGCAAGCAGAGTTGGCAACATGGAAATGCTGCCACCCTAAGGCTGTTTCCTCAAACAGCAGCTTTAAATCTACTGCTAATGGTCACTAATATTCACAAGGACTGCAGGGCTGTAAATGACTCATACCCTCAAAAAATGTCCTGGGGTAGGGAATGGCCAAAAAAATCGAAACGTGGCAAATTTTTCAAGAAGGCAATTTGAAGTTGTAACTTTAGCTCCATCTTAAAAAAAAATGAAAAGAACATTGATAAACGCAAAACATCAGGAATTATGAGACGCATGCAAATCCAATCTACACAAAGCTATCACCTCACACCAGTCAGAATGACCATCAGCAAAATGTCAACAAACAGAGCATTAACCAAGATGGCGGAGTAGAAGGACGTGCTCTCACTCCCTCTTGCGAGAGCACCAGAATCACAACTGGCTGCTGGACAATCACTGACAGGAAGACCCTGGACTACACCAAGGAGGATACTGCACGTCCAAGGACAGAGGAGAAGCCACAGTGAGACGGTAGGAGGGCGCAATCAGAGTAAAATCAAATCCCATAACTGCTGGGTGGGTGACTCACAGACTGGCGAACACTTATACCACAGAAGTCCACCCACTGGAGTGAAGGTTCTGAGCCCCACGTCAGGCTTCCCAACCTGGGGGTCCTGCAACGGGAGGAGGAATTCCTAGAGAATCAGACTTTGAAGCCTAGTGGGAATTGACTGCAGGACTCCTACAGGACTGGGGGAAACAGAGACCCCACTCTTGGAGGGCACACACAAAGTAGTGTGCACATCGGGACCCAGGGGAAGGAGCAGTGACCCTGGGGGAGACTGAACCAGACCTACCTGCTGGTGTTTGGGGGTCTCCTGCAGAGGCGGGGCGTGGCTCTGTTTCACCGTGGGGACAAGGACACTGGCAGCGGAGGTTCTGGGAAGTGCTCCTTGGCGTGAGCCCTCCCAGAGTCTGCCATTAACCCCACCAAAGAGCCCAGGTAGGCTCCAGTGTTGGGTTGCCTCAGGCAAAACAACCAACAGGGAGGGAACCCAGCCCCACCCATCAACAGTCAAGTGGATTAAAGTTTTACTGAGCTCTGACCGCCACAGCAACAGTCAGCTCTACCCACCACCAGAGCCTCCCATCAAGCCTCTTAGATAGCCTCAACCACCAGAGGGCAGACAGCAGAAACAAGAAAAACGACAATCCTGCAGCCTGTGGACCAAAAACCACAGTTACAGAAAGATAGACAAGATGAAAAGGCAGAGGGCTATGTACCAGATGAAGGAACAAGAAAAAACCCCAGAAAAACAACTAAATGAAGTGGAGATAGGCAACCTTCCAGAAAAAGAATTCAGAATAATGATAGTGAAGATGATCCAGGACCTCGGAATAAGAATGGAGGCAAAGATTGAGAAGATGCAAGAAATGATTAACAAAGACCTAGAAGAATTAAAGAACAAACAAACAGAGATGACCAATACAATAAGTGAAATGAAAACTACGCTAGAAGGAATCAATAGCAGAATAACTGAGGCAGAAGAACGGATAAGTGACCTGGAAGACAGAATGGTGGAATTCACTGCTGCGGAACAGAATAAAGAAAAAAAAAATGAAAAGAAATGAAGACAGCCTAAGAGACCTCTGGGACAACATTAAATGCAACAACATTCGCATTATAGGGGTCCCAGAAGGAGAAGAGAGAGAGAAAGGACCAGAGAAAATATTTGAAGAGATTATAGTCGAAAACTTCCCTAACATGGGAAAGGAAATAGCCACCCAAGTCCAGGAAGCGCAGAGAGTCCCATACAGGATAAACCCAAGGAGAAACACGCCGAGACACATAGTAATCAAAGTGGCAAAAATTAAAGACAAAGAAAAATTATTGAAAGCAGCAAGGGAAAAACGACAAATAACATACAAGGGAACTCCCATAAGGTTAACAGCTGATTTCTCAGCAGAAACTCTACAAGCCAGAAGGGAGTGGCATGATATACTTAAAGTGATGAAAGGGAAGAACCTACAACCAAGATTACTCTACCCGGCAAGGATCTCATCTAGATTTGATGGAGAAATCAAAAGCTTTACAGACAAGCAAAAGCTACGAGAATTCAGCACCACCAAACCAGCTCTACAACAAATGCTAAAGGAACTTCTCTAAGTGGGAAACACAAGAGAAGAAAAGGACCTACAAAAACAAACCCAAAACAATTAAGAAAATGGTCATAGGAACATACATATCGATAATTACCTTAAACGTGAATGGATTAAATGCCCCAACCAAAAGACATAGACTGGCTGAATGGATACAAAAACAAGACCCATATATATGCTATCTACAAGAGACCCACTTTAGACCTAGGGACACATACAGACTGAAAGTGAGGCGATGGAAAAGGATATTCCATGCAAATGGAAATCAAAAGAAAGCTGGAGTAGCTATACTCATATCAGATAAAATAGACTTTAAAATAAAGAATGTTACAAGAGACAAGGAAGGACACTACATAATGATCAAGGGATCAATCCAAGAAGAAGATATAACAATTATAAATATATATGCACCCAACATAGGAGCACCTCAATACATAAGGCAACTGCTAACAGCTATAAAAGAGGAGATCGACAGTAACACAATCATAGTGGGGGACTTTAACACCTCACTTCCACCAATGGACAGATCATCCAAAATGAAAATGAATAAGGAAACAGAAGCTTTAAATGACACAACAGACCAGTTAGATTTAACTGGTATATATAGGACATTCCATCCAAAACCAGCAGATTACACGTTCTTCTCAAGTGCGCACGGAACATTCTCCAGGATAGATCACATCTTGGGTCACAAATCAAGCCTCAGTAAATTTAAGAAAATTGAAATCATATCAAGCATCTTTTCGGACCACAACGCTATGAGATTAGAAATGAATTACAGGGAAAAAAACGTAAAACAGACAAACACGTGGAGGCTAAACAATACGTTACTAAATAACCAAGAGATCACTGAAGAAATCAGAGAGGAAATCAAAAAATACCTAGAGACAAATGACAATGAAAACACGACGACCCAAAACCTATGGGATGCAGCAAAAGCAGTTCTAAGAGGGAAGTTGATAGCTATACAAGCCTATCTCAGGAAACAAGAAAAATCTCAAGTAAACAATCTAACCTTACACCTAAAGAAACTAGAGAAAGAAGAACAAACAAAACCCAAAGTTAGCAGAAGGAAAGAAATCATAAAGATCAGAGCAGAAATAAATGAAATAGAAACAAAGAAAACAATAGCAAAGATCAATAAAACTAAAAGTTGGTTCTTTGAGAAGATAAACAAAATTGATAAGCCATTAGCCCAGACTCATCAAGAAAAAGAGGGAGAGGACTCAAATCAATAAAATCAGAAATGAAAAAGGAGAAGTTACAACAGACACCGCAGAAATACAAAGCATCCTAAGAGACTACTACGAGCAACTTTACGCCAATAAAATGGACAACCTGGAAGAAATGGACACATTTTTAGAAAGGTATAACCTTCCAAGACTGAACCAGGAAGAAACAGAAAATATGAACAGACCAATCACAAGTAATGAAATTGAAACTGTGATTAAAAATCTTCCAACAAACCAAAGTCCAGGACCAGATGGCTTCACAGGTGAATTCTATCAAACATTTAGAGAAGAGCTAAGACCTATCCTTCTCAAACTCTTCCAAAAATTGCAGAGGAAGGAACACTCCCAAACTCATTCTATGAGGCCACCATCACCCTGATACCAAAACCAGACAAAGACACTACAAAAAAAGAAAATTACAGACCAATATCACTGATGAATATAGATGCAAAAATCCTCAACAAAACACTAGCAAACAGAATCCAACAACACATTAAAAGGATCATACACCACGATCAAGTGGGATTTATCCCAGGGATGCAAGGATTCGTCAATATACGCAAATCAATCAATGTGATACACCATCTTAACAAATTGAAGAATAAAAACCATATGATCATCTCAATAGATGCAGAAAAAGCTTTTGACAAAATTCAACACCCATTTATGATAAAAACTCTCCAGAAAGTGGGCATAGAGGGAACCTACCTCAACATAATAAAGGCCATATATGACAAACCCACAGCAAACATCATTCTCAAAGGTGAAAAACTGAAAGCATTTCCTCTAAGATCAGGAACGAGACAAGGATGTCCACTCTCACCGCTATTATTCAACATAGTTCTGGAAGTCCTATGCACGGCAATCAGAGAAGAAAAAGAAATAAAAGGAATACAAATTGGAAAAGAGGAGGTAAAACTGTCACTGTTTGCGGATGACATGATACTATACATAGAGAATCCTAAAACTGCCACCAGAAAACTGCTAGAGCTAATGAATGAATATGGTAAAGTTGCAGGATACAAAATGAATGCACAGAAATCTCTTGCATTCCTATACACTAATGATGAAAAATCTGAAAGAGAAATTATGGAAACACTCCCATTTACCATTGCAACAAAAAGAATAAAATACCTAGGAGTAAACCTACCTAGGGAGACAAAAGACCTGTATGCAGAAAACTATAAGACACTGATGAAAGAAATTAAAGATGATACCAACAGATGGAGAGATATACCATGTTCTTGGATTGGAAGAATCAACATTGTGATAATGAGTATACTACCCAAAGCAATATACAGATTCAACGCAATCCCTATCAAATTACCAATGGCATTTTTAACGGAGCTAGAACAAATCATCTTAAAATTTGTATGGAGTCACAAAAGACCCCGAATAGCCAAAGCAGTCTTGAGGGAAAAAAATGGAGCTGGAGGAATCAGACTCCCTGACTTCAGACTATACTACAAAGCTACAGTAATCAAGACAATATGGTACTGGCACAAAAACAGAAACATAGATCAATGGAACAAGATAGCAAGCCCACAGATTAACCCACGCACCTATGGTCAACTAATCTATGACAAAGGAGGCAAAGATATACAATGGAGAAAAGACAGTCTCTTCAATAAGTGGTGCTGGGAAAACTGGACAGCTACATGCAAAAGAATGAAATTAGAATACTCCCTAACACCATACACAAAAATAAACTCAAAATGGATTAGAGACCTAAATATAAGACTGGACACTATAAAACCCTTAGAGGAAAACATAGGAAGAACACTCTTTGACATAAATCACAGCAAGATCTTTTTTGATCCACCTCCTAGAGTAATGGAAATAAAAACAAAAATAAACAAATGGGACCTAATGAAACCTCAAAGCTTTTGCACAGCAAAGGAAACCATAAACAAGACGAAAAGACAACCCTCGGAATGGGAGAAAATATTTGCAAACGAATCAACGGACAAAGGATTAATCTCCAAAATATATAAACAGCTCATTCAGCTCAATATTAAAGAAACAAACACCCCAATCCAAAAATGGGCAGAAGACCTAAGTAGACATTTCTCCAAAGAAGACATACAGACGGCCACGAAGCACATGAAAAGATGCTCAACATCGCTAATTATTAGAGAAATGCAAATCAAAACTACGATGAGGTATCACCTCACTCCTGTTAGAATGGGCATCATCAGAAAATCTACAAACAACAAATGCTGGAGAGGGTGTGGAGAAAAGGGAACCCTCTTGCACTGTTGGTGGGAATGTAAATTGATACAGCCACTATGGAGAACAATATGGAGGTTCCTTAAAAAACTAAAAATAGAATTACCATATGACCCAGCAATCCCACTACTGAGCATATACCCAGAGAAAACCGTAATTCAAAAAGACACATGCACCCGAATGTTCATTGCAGCACTATTTACAATAGCCAGGTCATGGAAGCAACCTAAATGCCCATCAACAGACGAATGGATAAAGAAGTTGTGGTACATATATACAATGGAATATTACTCAGCCATAAAAAGGAACGAAATTGAGTCATTTGTTGAGAAGTGGATGGATCTAGAGACTGTCATACAGAGTGAAGTAAGTCACAAAGAGAAAAACAAATATCGTATATTAATGCATGTATGTGGAACCCAGAAAAATGGTACAGATGAGCCGGTTTGCAGGGCAGAAGTTGAGACACAGATGTAGAGAATGGACATATGGACACCAAGGGGGGAAAACTGCGGTGGGGTGGGGATGGTGGTGTGCTGAATTGGGCGATTGGGATTGACATGTATACACTGATGTGTATAAAATTGATGCCTAATAAGAACCTGCAGTATAAAAAAACAAACAAACAAAACAACTAATACTAAACTTTCATTGGGTTATTTGTATGGAAATAGGTTAATATAAATGTTTCAGACATTACATGAAATTTCTAAAAATCTTATATTTGTATTTGTATGGAAATATGTATGGAAATATGTTAATATAAATGTTTCAGACATTACATGAAATTTCTAAAAATCTTATATGTTCTGGTATAATGTTATAAGTAATAATCCTAGTTATTACTTTAAAATGTATATCTCAGAAATAACTAATTTTCTTGTCAACTGCATTATTATGAACTTTCATCAAATCTTTAACTGTGGTCATTTTTAAGTCTTTTCTCATTTACAGACAGTTCTGGGTGTACTCTGATGCTTTGGCAAATATGTTCCTATTAAAGGGTTTCATCTTCAAGAAATTCATGGAAAAGACTCTGACAAGTACAAGTTTCTGGTAACTGACTGCACTGCTGAACTGAATGAATAAGCATTTTCAGAACTCTAATGAAAAACTGATGAACTCAAAAAAGTGCTAACAAAAGATCAAGATGAAAACAAAAATTTAATTACATGGGACTGAGTGAACTGATGAGGATGAGTATAATTTTTGTGACTTTCTGTCTGAATTAAAAAAAAATCCCACAAGGACTCAGAGGCAAAGAATATACAAATCAATTTTCACTGCAAAGTAAAGGAGCTGTTACAGTGGAGGATTACTGGACTGAATGTCAATATTATGACATAGTATGAGTGTGTTTCTGGTTTGGTAACTGCAATCATTGTTGCTTTTGTTGTGGTCATCCATGTACAATGCTTAGTGTCAGTCTATTTATCTCTTGTAAAAATAAAATACACTGTGTGTGTGTGAAAAAAAATGTCAACAAACAATAGGTGCTGAAGCAGTTGTGGAGAAAAGCGTAACCTCTCGGTCTAAGTGGGATGTAAACTGGTAATGGCCAAATAATAAGAACAGGACGGCAGTGCGTTTAAAGGTAAAAACTGAGTCACCATATGATCTGGAAGGCCCACTATTGGGCCTGTCACCTGTGAAAGCCAGAATCAAAAAGGCACGGGATGGAAAACCGTGTATTGCAGCAGTACTTACAATAGCCAAAACATGGAAGCAAACAAAATGTCCATCAACAGATAAATGGACAAAGAAGAAGTGGTACACATACCGAATGGAAGAGTAGCCTCGGGAAAAAAATGAACAATGCCGTTTTCAGGACTACACATGAGCCTAGAAATAATCATATTAGCTTAAGTAAGTCAAGAGGGAATGACAAATATCCTATGATATCATGTATACATGTTATCCTAAGATTGCTACCAATGAACATATTTCCACAGAAAAAGACACTCACAGACTTATAAAACAAACTAAGGGTTAGCCAAAATGAAAGGTGGGAGGATGGATAAATAAGGACTATGGGGTAACATAGATATAGTAATGTATGTTAAATGTATATAAACATATAACATATAAACTCTATGAATTATTTAGTCACCAATACATATAAAATATATAATGACAAAACACCTACCAAATACCAAGGGAGGTCTACTCAACATTCTGTAATAACATACAAGGTAACAGAATCCGAAGATGAACAGACATACGTATGAATCATTGAGCAGATTCTGTACAGCCAGAAAACCACAACACTCCGATAAGAAATAGAAATTAAATTTAAAAAGCAAACATAAGTAAGGCGACATAAAGTTCTGGGGGCTTGTCCCAGCACATTCCACTCTAATATACAACCTTGGAACTCTACCTCCAGGAAGATTCTTTTGCACTAGTAACAAGAGCTGAGAACGTAATAATGCTGCTGCCTTGTGGCTGTATCCCACAACAGCAGCTTTAAACCAAGTGCTAATGGTTGCTTAATAGTCACAAGGACTGCAGGGCTGTAAATGACACCTGTCCTCAAAAAATGCCCTGGGATAGGGAATAGGCAAGAAAATTCAACACCTGACAAATTTTTCAAGAAGTCAATAGGAAGAGGGAGGTTGTAATCACTCTTTAAAAAAAAAAGGAAAAGAAAAAAAAGGAGATGCCTAAAGCTCAGTATAAGGAATTATTAGCCACATGCAAAGGCAACGTGAAAAAGGTTTCAGCTCACACCAGTCAAATGACCATCAGCAAAAAGTCTACAAACTATAAATGCTGAAGGGGTTTTAGAGACCTCTCATCCTTCTAGCTGCTGGTGGGATGTAAAGTGGTAACAGCACTAACGAAAACTGAATGGAGCTGCTTTAAAAGGTAAAAATTGAGCTACCATATGATGCAGCAGGGCACGTTTTGGGCCTATAACCTAAGACCACCAGAATCGGAAAGACAGAGGCAGGCAAATGTGCACTGCAGCAATACTGAAATAGCCAACACATGGAAGCAAAAAAAAGTTCCATAAACAGAAGAATGGACAAAGAAGAAGTGGTATATGGACAGAATGGAATAGTAGTAGCCTTGGGAAAAAAATGAACAATGCCGTTTTCAGGACTACAAATGAGCCTAGAAATAATCATATAAGGTTAAGTAAGTCAAAAAGGTATGACAAATATCCTATGATATCATGCGTACATGTTATCCTAAGATTGCTACCAATGAACATATGTCTACAGAAAAAGACAATCACAGATTTACAAAACAAACTAATGGTTAGCCAAAATGAAAGGTGGGAGGATGGATAAATTAGGACTATGGGGCTAACATACATATACTAATGTATATTAAATGTATATAAACATATAACATATAAACTATATGAATTATATAGTCGCCAATACATATAAAATATATAGTGACAAAACACCTACCAAATACCAAGGGAGGTCTACTCAACATTCTGTAATAACATACAAGGTAACAGGATCCGAAGATGAACAGACATCTGTATGAATCATTGAGCAGATTCTGTACAGCCAGAAAACCACAACACTCTAATCAAATTTACTCCGATAAGAAATAGAAATTAAATTTAAAAAACAAACATAAGTAAGGTGACATAAACTTCTGGGGGCTTGTCCCAGCACATTCCACTCTAATTTACAACCTTGGAACACTACCTCCAGGAAGACTCTTTTGCACTAGTAACAAGAGTTGAGAACGTAATAATGCTGCCGCCTTGTGGCTGTTTCCCATAACAGCAGCTTTAAACCAAGTGCTAATGGTTGCTTAATAGGCACAAGGACTGCAGGGCTATAAATGACACCTGTCCCCAAAAAATGCCCTGGCGTAGGGAATAGGCAAGAAAATTCAACACATGACAAATGTTTCAAGAAGTCAATATGAAGAGGGAAGTTTTAGTCACTCTTTAAATAAAAAAGGAAAAGGACAAAAAAGGACATGCCTAAAGCTCAGTATAAGGAATTATTAGCCACATGCAAATCCAACTTCCAAAAAGGTTTCAGCTTACACCAGTCAAATGACCATCAGCAAAAAGTCTACAAACTATAAATGCTGAAGGGCTTTTAGAGAACTCTGTACCTTCTAGCTGCTGGTGGAATGTAAAATGGTAACAGCACTAACGAAAACTGAACGGAGCTGCTTTAAAAGGTAAAAATTAAGCTACCATATGATGCTGCAGGGCACCTTTTGGGCCTATAACCTAAGACCACAAGAATCGGAAAGACAGAGGCAGGCAAATGGTACTGCAGCAATATTGAAATTGCCAAGACATGGAAGCAAAAAAAAGGTCCATAATCAGATGAATGGACAAAGAAGAAGTGGTATATGGACAGATCGGAGTATCAGTCACAAAAAAAATAAAACAATGGCATATGCAGCACCACAGATGAGCCTAGAGATAATCACACAATGTGAAGTAAGTCAGAATGCGAAAGACAAATGCCCTATGATGTCCCTTATGTTATCTGAAAATTCATAAAAATGAACATATTTCCTAGAGAAAGGCAATCTCAGATTGAGAAGACAAACTTATGGTTAAGCCATAGAAAAGGTGTGAGGAATGGATAAATTAGGATATTGGGGTTAACACACATATATTAATACATATAAAATATATAATCCCCAAAGACCTATGGAATACCAAAAGTGGTCTACTCAACACTCTGTAACAACCTACATGGGAAAGGACCCAAAGATCAACAGATATATATGTATATGTGTAAATGAACAAGATTCTGTACACCTAGAAAAAAAGACATTTTTCAATCAAATTTGCTCTGATAAAAACTACAACTTAAAGACACAAACAAGAATTACGGAGGCTAAAACTTACGGGGGTTTGTCCTGGCACATTCCACTCTAATCTGCAACCTAAAAGCACAACTTGCAGCAAGGTTCTGTTTGCCTAGCAAGCAGAGTTGGCAACATGGAAATGCTGCCACCCTAAGGCTGTTTCCTCAAACAGCAGCTTTAAATCTACTGCTAATGGTCACTAATATTCACAAGGACTGCAGGGCTGTAAATGACTCATACCCTCAAAAAATGTCCTGGGGTAGGGAATGGCCAAAAAAATCGAAACGTGGCAAATTTTTCAAGAAGGCAATTTGAAGTTGTAACTTTAGCTCCATCTTAAAAAAAAATGAAAAGAACATTGATAAACGCAAAACATCAGGAATTATGAGACGCATGCAAATCCAATCTACACAAAGCTATCACCTCACACCAGTCAGAATGACCATCAGCAAAATGTCAACAAACAGAGCATTAACCAAGATGGCGGAGTAGAAGGACGTGCTCTCACTCCCTCTTGCGAGAGCACCAGAATCACAACTGGCTGCTGGACAATCACTGACAGGAAGACCCTGGACTACACCAAGGAGGATACCGCACGTCCAAGGACAGAGGAGAAGCCACAGTGAGACGGTAGGAGGGCGCAATCAGAGTAAAATCAAATCCCATAACTGCTGGGTGGGTGACTCACAGACTGGCGAACACTTATACCACAGAAGTCCACCCACTGGAGTGAAGGTTCTGAGCCCCACGTCAGGCTTCCCAACCTGGGGGTCCTGCAACGGGAGGAGGAATTCCTAGAGAATCAGACTTTGAAGCCTAGTGGGAATTGATTGCAGGACTCCTACAGGACTGGGGGAAACAGAGACCCCACTCTTGGAGGGCACACACAAAGTAGTGTGCGCATCGGGACCCAGGGGAAGGAGCAGTGACCCTGGGGGAGACTGAACCAGACCTACCTGCTGGTGTTTGGGGGTCTCCTGCAGAGGCGGGGCGTGGCTCTGTTTCACCGTGGGGACAAGGACACTGGCAGCGGAGGTTCTGGGAAGTGCTCCTTGGCGTGAGCCCTCCCAGAGTCTGCCATTAACCCCACCAAAGAGCCCAGGTAGGCTCCAGTGTTGGGTTGCCTCAGGCAAAACAACCAACAGGGAGGGAACCCAGCCCCACCCATCAACAGTCAAGTGGATTAAAGTTTTACTGAGCTCTGACCGCCACAGCAACAGTCAGCTCTACCCACCACCAGAGCCTCCCATCAAGCCTCTTAGATAGCCTCAACCACCAGAGGGCAGACAGCAGAAACAAGAAAAACGACAATCCTGCAGCCTGTGGACCAAAAACCACAGTTACAGAAAGATAGACAAGATGAAAAGGCAGAGGGCTATGTACCAGATGAAGGAACAAGAAAAAACCCCAGAAAAACAACTAAATGAAGTGGAGATAGGCAACCTTCCAGAAAAAGAATTCAGAATAATGATAGTGAAGATGATCCAGGACCTCGGAATAAGAATGGAGGCAAAGATTGAGAAGATGCAAGAAATGATTAACAAAGACCTAGAAGAATTAAAGAACAAACAAACAGAGATGACCAATACAATAAGTGAAATGAAAACTACGCTAGAAGGAATCAATAGCAGAATAACTGAGGCAGAAGAACGGATAAGTGACCTGGAAGACAGAATGGTGGAATTCACTGCTGCGGAACAGAATAAAGAAAAAAAAAATGAAAAGAAATGAAGACAGCCTAAGAGACCTCTGGGACAACATTAAATGCAACAACATTCGCATTATAGGGGTCCCAGAAGGAGAAGAGAGAGAGAAAGGACCAGAGAAAATATTTGAAGAGATTATAGTCGAAAACTTCCCTAACATGGGAAAGGAAATAGCCACCCAAGTCCAGGAAGCGCAGAGAGTCCCATACAGGATAAACCCAAGGAGAAACACGCCGAGACACATAGTAATCAAAGTGGCAAAAATTAAAGACAAAGAAAAATTATTGAAAGCAGCAAGGGAAAAACGACAAATAACATACAAGGGAACTCCCATAAGGTTAACAGCTGATTTCTCAGCAGAAACTCTACAAGCCAGAAGGGAGTGGCATGATATACTTAAAGTGATGAAAGGGAAGAACCTACAACCAAGATTACTCTACCCGGCAAGGATCTCATCTAGATTTGATGGAGAAATCAAAAGCTTTACAGACAAGCAAAAGCTACGAGAATTCAGCACCACCAAACCAGCTCTACAACAAATGCTAAAGGAACTTCTCTAAGTGGGAAACACAAGAGAAGAAAAGGACCTACAAAAACAAACCCAAAACAATTAAGAAAATGGTCATAGGAACATACATATCGATAATTACCTTAAACGTGAATGGATTAAATGCCCCAACCAAAAGACATAGACTGGCTGAATGGATACAAAAACAAGACCCATATATATGCTATCTACAAGAGACCCACTTTAGACCTAGGGACACATACAGACTGAAAGTGAGGCGATGGAAAAGGATATTCCATGCAAATGGAAATCAAAAGAAAGCTGGAGTAGCTATACTCATATCAGATAAAATAGACTTTAAAATAAAGAATGTTACAAGAGACAAGGAAGGACACTACATAATGATCAAGGGATCAATCCAAGAAGAAGATATAACAATTATAAATATATATGCACCCAACATAGGAGCACCTCAATACATAAGGCAACTGCTAACAGCTATAAAAGAGGAGATCGACAGTAACACAATCATAGTGGGGGACTTTAACACCTCACTTCCACCAATGGACAGATCATCCAAAATGAAAATGAATAAGGAAACAGAAGCTTTAAATGACACAACAGACCAGTTAGATTTAACTGGTATATATAGGACATTCCATCCAAAACCAGCAGATTACACGTTCTTCTCAAGTGCGCACGGAACATTCTCCAGGATAGATCACATCTTGGGTCACAAATCAAGCCTCAGTAAATTTAAGAAAATTGAAATCATATCAAGCATCTTTTCGGACCACAACGCTATGAGATTAGAAATGAATTACAGGGAAAAAAACGTAAAACAGACAAACACGTGGAGGCTAAACAATACGTTACTAAATAACCAAGAGATCACTGAAGAAATCAGAGAGGAAATCAAAAAATACCTAGAGACAAATGACAATGAAAACACGACGACCCAAAACCTATGGGATGCAGCAAAAGCAGTTCTAAGAGGGAAGTTGATAGCTATACAAGCCTATCTCAGGAAACAAGAAAAATCTCAAGTAAACAATCTAACCTTACACCTAAAGAAACTAGAGAAAGAAGAACAAACAAAACCCAAAGTTAGCAGAAGGAAAGAAATCATAAAGATCAGAGCAGAAATAAATGAAATAGAAACAAAGAAAACAATAGCAAAGATCAATAAAACTAAAAGTTGGTTCTTTGAGAAGATAAACAAAATTGATAAGCCATTAGCCCAGACTCATCAAGAAAAAGAGGGAGAGGACTCAAATCAATAAAATCAGAAATGAAAAAGGAGAAGTTACAACAGACACCGCAGAAATACAAAGCATCCTAAGAGACTACTACGAGCAACTTTACGCCAATAAAATGGACAACCTGGAAGAAATGGACACATTTTTAGAAAGGTATAACCTTCCAAGACTGAACCAGGAAGAAACAGAAAATATGAACAGACCAATCACAAGTAATGAAATTGAAACTGTGATTAAAAATCTTCCAACAAACCAAAGTCCAGGACCAGATGGCTTCACAGGTGAATTCTATCAAACATTTAGAGAAGAGCTAAGACCTATCCTTCTCAAACTCTTCCAAAAATTGCAGAGGAAGGAACACTCCCAAACTCATTCTATGAGGCCACCATCACCCTGATACCAAAACCAGACAAAGACACTACAAAAAAAGAAAATTACAGACCAATATCACTGATGAATATAGATGCAAAAATCCTCAACAAAACACTAGCAAACAGAATCCAACAACACATTAAAAGGATCATACACCACGATCAAGTGGGATTTATCCCAGGGATGCAAGGATTCGTCAATATACGCAAATCAATCAATGTGATACACCATCTTAACAAATTGAAGAATAAAAACCATATGATCATCTCAATAGATGCAGAAAAAGCTTTTGACAAAATTCAACACCCATTTATGATAAAAACTCTCCAGAAAGTGGGCATAGAGGGAACCTACCTCAACATAATAAAGGCCATATATGACAAACCCACAGCAAACATCATTCTCAAAGGTGAAAAACTGAAAGCATTTCCTCTAAGATCAGGAACGAGACAAGGATGTCCACTCTCACCGCTATTATTCAACATAGTTCTGGAAGTCCTATGCACGGCAATCAGAGAAGAAAAAGAAATAAAAGGAATACAAATTGGAAAAGAGGAGGTAAAACTGTCACTGTTTGCGGATGACATGATACTATACATAGAGAATCCTAAAACTGCCACCAGAAAACTGCTAGAGCTAATGAATGAATATGGTAAAGTTGCAGGATACAAAATGAATGCACAGAAATCTCTTGCATTCCTATACACTAATGATGAAAAATCTGAAAGAGAAATTATGGAAACACTCCCATTTACCATTGCAACAAAAAGAATAAAATACCTAGGAGTAAACCTACCTAGGGAGACAAAAGACCTGTATGCAGAAAACTATAAGACACTGATGAAAGAAATTAAAGATGATACCAACAGATGGAGAGATATACCATGTTCTTGGATTGGAAGAATCAACATTGTGATAATGAGTATACTACCCAAAGCAATATACAGATTCAACGCAATCCCTATCAAATTACCAATGGCATTTTTAACGGAGCTAGAACAAATCATCTTAAAATTTGTATGGAGTCACAAAAGACCCCGAATAGCCAAAGCAGTCTTGAGGGAAAAAAATGGAGCTGGAGGAATCAGACTCCCTGACTTCAGACTATACTACAAAGCTACAGTAATCAAGACAATATGGTACTGGCACAAAAACAGAAACATAGATCAATGGAACAAGATAGCAAGCCCACAGATTAACCCACGCACCTATGGTCAACTAATCTATGACAAAGGAGGCAAAGATATACAATGGAGAAAAGACAGTCTCTTCAATAAGTGGTGCTGGGAAAACTGGACAGCTACATGCAAAAGAATGAAATTAGAATACTCCCTAACACCATACACAAAAATAAACTCAAAATGGATTAGAGACCTAAATATAAGACTGGACACTATAAAACCCTTAGAGGAAAACATAGGAAGAACACTCTTTGACATAAATCACAGCAAGATCTTTTTTGATCCACCTCCTAGAGTAATGGAAATAAAAACAAAAATAAACAAATGGGACCTAATGAAACCTCAAAGCTTTTGCACAGCAAAGGAAACCATAAACAAGACGAAAAGACAACCCTCGGAATGGGAGAAAATATTTGCAAACGAATCAACGGACAAAGGATTAATCTCCAAAATATATAAACAGCTCATTCAGCTCAATATTAAAGAAACAAACACCCCAATCCAAAAATGGGCAGAAGACCTAAGTAGACATTTCTCCAAAGAAGACATACAGACGGCCACGAAGCACATGAAAAGATGCTCAACATCGCTAATTATTAGAGAAATGCAAATCAAAACTACGATGAGGTATCACCTCACTCCTGTTAGAATGGGCATCATCAGAAAATCTACAAACAACAAATGCTGGAGAGGGTGTGGAGAAAAGGGAACCCTCTTGCACTGTTGGTGGGAATGTAAATTGATACAGCCACTATGGAGAACAATATGGAGGTTCCTTAAAAAACTAAAAATAGAATTACCATATGACCCAGCAATCCCACTACTGAGCATATACCCAGAGAAAACCGTAATTCAAAAAGACACATGCACCCGAATGTTCATTGCAGCACTATTTACAATAGCCAGGTCATGGAAGCAACCTAAATGCCCATCAACAGACGAATGGATAAAGAAGTTGTGGTACATATATACAATGGAATATTACTCAGCCATAAAAAGGAACGAAATTGAGTCATTTGTTGAGAAGTGGATGGATCTAGAGACTGTCATACAGAGTGAAGTAAGTCACAAAGAGAAAAACAAATATCGTATATTAATGCATGTATGTGGAACCCAGAAAAATGGTACAGATGAGCCGGTTTGCAGGGCAGAAGTTGAGACACAGATGTAGAGAATGGACATATGGACACCAAGGGGGGAAAACTGCGGTGGGGTGGGGATGGTGGTGTGCTGAATTGGGCGATTGGGATTGACATGTATACACTGATGTGTATAAAATTGATGCCTAATAAGAACCTGCAGTATAAAAAAACAAACAAACAAAACAACTAATACTAAACTTTCATTGGGTTATTTGTATGGAAATAGGTTAATATAAATGTTTCAGACATTACATGAAATTTCTAAAAATCTTATATTTGTATTTGTATGGAAATATGTATGGAAATATGTTAATATAAATGTTTCAGACATTACATGAAATTTCTAAAAATCTTATATGTTCTGGTATAATGTTATAAGTAATAATCCTAGTTATTACTTTAAAATGTATATCTCAGAAATAACTAATTTTCTTGTCAACTGCATTATTATGAACTTTCATCAAATCTTTAACTGTGGTCATTTTTAAGTCTTTTCTCATTTACAGACAGTTCTGGGTGTACTCTGATGCTTTGGCAAATATGTTCCTATTAAAGGGTTTCATCTTCAAGAAATTCATGGAAAAGACTCTGACAAGTACAAGTTTCTGGTAACTGACTGCACTGCTGAACTGAATGAATAAGCATTTTCAGAACTCTAATGAAAAACTGATGAACTCAAAAAAGTGCTAACAAAAGATCAAGATGAAAACAAAAATTTAATTACATGGGACTGAGTGAACTGATGAGGATGAGTATAATTTTTGTGACTTTCTGTCTGAATTAAAAAAAAATCCCACAAGGACTCAGAGGCAAAGAATATACAAATCAATTTTCACTGCAAAGTAAAGGAGCTGTTACAGTGGAGGATTACTGGACTGAATGTCAATATTATGACATAGTATGAGTGTGTTTCTGGTTTGGTAACTGCAATCATTGTTGCTTTTGTTGTGGTCATCCATGTACAATGCTTAGTGTCAGTCTATTTATCTCTTGTAAAAATAAAATACACTGTGTGTGTGTGAAAAAAAATGTCAACAAACAATAGGTGCTGAAGCAGTTGTGGAGAAAAGCGTAACCTCTCGGTCTAAGTGGGATGTAAACTGGTAATGGCCAAATAATAAGAACAGGACGGCAGTGCGTTTAAAGGTAAAAACTGAGTCACCATATGATCTGGAAGGCCCACTATTGGGCCTGTCACCTGTGAAAGCCAGAATCAAAAAGGCACGGGATGGAAAACCGTGTATTGCAGCAGTACTTACAATAGCCAAAACATGGAAGCAAACAAAATGTCCATCAACAGATAAATGGACAAAGAAGAAGTGGTACACATACCGAATGGAAGAGTAGCCTCGGGAAAAAAATGAACAATGCCGTTTTCAGGACTACACATGAGCCTAGAAATAATCATATTAGCTTAAGTAAGTCAAGAGGGAATGACAAATATCCTATGATATCATGTATACATGTTATCCTAAGATTGCTACCAATGAACATATTTCCACAGAAAAAGACACTCACAGACTTATAAAACAAACTAAGGGTTAGCCAAAATGAAAGGTGGGAGGATGGATAAATAAGGACTATGGGGTAACATAGATATAGTAATGTATGTTAAATGTATATAAACATATAACATATAAACTCTATGAATTATTTAGTCACCAATACATATAAAATATATAATGACAAAACACCTACCAAATACCAAGGGAGGTCTACTCAACATTCTGTAATAACATACAAGGTAACAGAATCCGAAGATGAACAGACATACGTATGAATCATTGAGCAGATTCTGTACAGCCAGAAAACCACAACACTCCGATAAGAAATAGAAATTAAATTTAAAAAGCAAACATAAGTAAGGCGACATAAAGTTCTGGGGGCTTGTCCCAGCACATTCCACTCTAATATACAACCTTGGAACTCTACCTCCAGGAAGATTCTTTTGCACTAGTAACAAGAGCTGAGAACGTAATAATGCTGCTGCCTTGTGGCTGTATCCCACAACAGCAGCTTTAAACCAAGTGCTAATGGTTGCTTAATAGTCACAAGGACTGCAGGGCTGTAAATGACACCTGTCCTCAAAAAATGCCCTGGGATAGGGAATAGGCAAGAAAATTCAACACCTGACAAATTTTTCAAGAAGTCAATAGGAAGAGGGAGGTTGTAATCACTCTTTAAAAAAAAAAGGAAAAGAAAAAAAAGGAGATGCCTAAAGCTCAGTATAAGGAATTATTAGCCACATGCAAAGGCAACGTGAAAAAGGTTTCAGCTCACACCAGTCAAATGACCATCAGCAAAAAGTCTACAAACTATAAATGCTGAAGGGGTTTTAGAGACCTCTCATCCTTCTAGCTGCTGGTGGGATGTAAAGTGGTAACAGCACTAACGAAAACTGAATGGAGCTGCTTTAAAAGGTAAAAATTGAGCTACCATATGATGCAGCAGGGCACGTTTTGGGCCTATAACCTAAGACCACCAGAATCGGAAAGACAGAGGCAGGCAAATGTGCACTGCAGCAATACTGAAATAGCCAACACATGGAAGCAAAAAAAAGTTCCATAAACAGAAGAATGGACAAAGAAGAAGTGGTATATGGACAGAATGGAATAGTAGTAGCCTTGGGAAAAAAATGAACAATGCCGTTTTCAGGACTACAAATGAGCCTAGAAATAATCATATAAGGTTAAGTAAGTCAAAAAGGTATGACAAATATCCTATGATATCATGCGTACATGTTATCCTAAGATTGCTACCAATGAACATATGTCTACAGAAAAAGACAATCACAGATTTACAAAACAAACTAATGGTTAGCCAAAATGAAAGGTGGGAGGATGGATAAATTAGGACTATGGGGCTAACATACATATACTAATGTATATTAAATGTATATAAACATATAACATATAAACTATATGAATTATATAGTCGCCAATACATATAAAATATATAGTGACAAAACACCTACCAAATACCAAGGGAGGTCTACTCAACATTCTGTAATAACATACAAGGTAACAGGATCCGAAGATGAACAGACATCTGTATGAATCATTGAGCAGATTCTGTACAGCCAGAAAACCACAACACTCTAATCAAATTTACTCCGATAAGAAATAGAAATTAAATTTAAAAAACAAACATAAGTAAGGTGACATAAACTTCTGGGGGCTTGTCCCAGCACATTCCACTCTAATTTACAACCTTGGAACACTACCTCCAGGAAGACTCTTTTGCACTAGTAACAAGAGTTGAGAACGTAATAATGCTGCCGCCTTGTGGCTGTTTCCCATAACAGCAGCTTTAAACCAAGTGCTAATGGTTGCTTAATAGGCACAAGGACTGCAGGGCTATAAATGACACCTGTCCCCAAAAAATGCCCTGGCGTAGGGAATAGGCAAGAAAATTCAACACATGACAAATGTTTCAAGAAGTCAATATGAAGAGGGAAGTTTTAGTCACTCTTTAAATAAAAAAGGAAAAGGACAAAAAAGGACATGCCTAAAGCTCAGTATAAGGAATTATTAGCCACATGCAAATCCAACTTCCAAAAAGGTTTCAGCTTACACCAGTCAAATGACCATCAGCAAAAAGTCTACAAACTATAAATGCTGAAGGGCTTTTAGAGAACTCTGTACCTTCTAGCTGCTGGTGGAATGTAAAATGGTAACAGCACTAACGAAAACTGAACGGAGCTGCTTTAAAAGGTAAAAATTAAGCTACCATATGATGCTGCAGGGCACCTTTTGGGCCTATAACCTAAGACCACAAGAATCGGAAAGACAGAGGCAGGCAAATGGTACTGCAGCAATATTGAAATTGCCAAGACATGGAAGCAAAAAAAAGGTCCATAATCAGATGAATGGACAAAGAAGAAGTGGTATATGGACAGATCGGAGTATCAGTCACAAAAAAAATAAAACAATGGCATATGCAGCACCACAGATGAGCCTAGAGATAATCACACAATGTGAAGTAAGTCAGAATGCGAAAGACAAATGCCCTATGATGTCCCTTATGTTATCTGAAAATTCATAAAAATGAACATATTTCCTAGAGAAAGGCAATCTCAGATTGAGAAGACAAACTTATGGTTAAGCCATAGAAAAGGTGTGAGGAATGGATAAATTAGGATATTGGGGTTAACACACATATATTAATACATATAAAATATATAATCCCCAAAGACCTATGGAATACCAAAAGTGGTCTACTCAACACTCTGTAACAACCTACATGGGAAAGGACCCAAAGATCAACAGATATATATGTATATGTGTAAATGAACAAGATTCTGTACACCTAGAAAAAAAGACATTTTTCAATCAAATTTGCTCTGATAAAAACTACAACTTAAAGACACAAACAAGAATTACGGAGGCTAAAACTTACGGGGGTTTGTCCTGGCACATTCCACTCTAATCTGCAACCTAAAAGCACAACTTGCAGCAAGGTTCTGTTTGCCTAGCAAGCAGAGTTGGCAACATGGAAATGCTGCCACCCTAAGGCTGTTTCCTCAAACAGCAGCTTTAAATCTACTGCTAATGGTCACTAATATTCACAAGGACTGCAGGGCTGTAAATGACTCATACCCTCAAAAAATGTCCTGGGGTAGGGAATGGCCAAAAAAATCGAAACGTGGCAAATTTTTCAAGAAGGCAATTTGAAGTTGTAACTTTAGCTCCATCTTAAAAAAAAATGAAAAGAACATTGATAAACGCAAAACATCAGGAATTATGAGACGCATGCAAATCCAATCTACACAAAGCTATCACCTCACACCAGTCAGAATGACCATCAGCAAAATGTCAACAAACAGAGCATTAACCAAGATGGCGGAGTAGAAGGACGTGCTCTCACTCCCTCTTGCGAGAGCACCAGAATCACAACTGGCTGCTGGACAATCACTGACAGGAAGACCCTGGACTACACCAAGGAGGATACCGCACGTCCAAGGACAGAGGAGAAGCCACAGTGAGACGGTAGGAGGGCGCAATCAGAGTAAAATCAAATCCCATAACTGCTGGGTGGGTGACTCACAGACTGGCGAACACTTATACCACAGAAGTCCACCCACTGGAGTGAAGGTTCTGAGCCCCACGTCAGGCTTCCCAACCTGGGGGTCCTGCAACGGGAGGAGGAATTCCTAGAGAATCAGACTTTGAAGCCTAGTGGGAATTGATTGCAGGACTCCTACAGGACTGGGGGAAACAGAGACCCCACTCTTGGAGGGCACACACAAAGTAGTGTGCGCATCGGGACCCAGGGGAAGGAGCAGTGACCCTGGGGGAGACTGAACCAGACCTACCTGCTGGTGTTTGGGGGTCTCCTGCAGAGGCGGGGCGTGGCTCTGTTTCACCGTGGGGACAAGGACACTGGCAGCGGAGGTTCTGGGAAGTGCTCCTTGGCGTGAGCCCTCCCAGAGTCTGCCATTAACCCCACCAAAGAGCCCAGGTAGGCTCCAGTGTTGGGTTGCCTCAGGCAAAACAACCAACAGGGAGGGAACCCAGCCCCACCCATCAACAGTCAAGTGGATTAAAGTTTTACTGAGCTCTGACCGCCACAGCAACAGTCAGCTCTACCCACCACCAGAGCCTCCCATCAAGCCTCTTAGATAGCCTCAACCACCAGAGGGCAGACAGCAGAAACAAGAAAAACGACAATCCTGCAGCCTGTGGACCAAAAACCACAGTTACAGAAAGATAGACAAGATGAAAAGGCAGAGGGCTATGTACCAGATGAAGGAACAAGAAAAAACCCCAGAAAAACAACTAAATGAAGTGGAGATAGGCAACCTTCCAGAAAAAGAATTCAGAATAATGATAGTGAAGATGATCCAGGACCTCGGAATAAGAATGGAGGCAAAGATTGAGAAGATGCAAGAAATGATTAACAAAGACCTAGAAGAATTAAAGAACAAACAAACAGAGATGACCAATACAATAAGTGAAATGAAAACTACGCTAGAAGGAATCAATAGCAGAATAACTGAGGCAGAAGAACGGATAAGTGACCTGGAAGACAGAATGGTGGAATTCACTGCTGCGGAACAGAATAAAGAAAAAAAAAATGAAAAGAAATGAAGACAGCCTAAGAGACCTCTGGGACAACATTAAATGCAACAACATTCGCATTATAGGGGTCCCAGAAGGAGAAGAGAGAGAGAAAGGACCAGAGAAAATATTTGAAGAGATTATAGTCGAAAACTTCCCTAACATGGGAAAGGAAATAGCCACCCAAGTCCAGGAAGCGCAGAGAGTCCCATACAGGATAAACCCAAGGAGAAACACGCCGAGACACATAGTAATCAAAGTGGCAAAAATTAAAGACAAAGAAAAATTATTGAAAGCAGCAAGGGAAAAACGACAAATAACATACAAGGGAACTCCCATAAGGTTAACAGCTGATTTCTCAGCAGAAACTCTACAAGCCAGAAGGGAGTGGCATGATATACTTAAAGTGATGAAAGGGAAGAACCTACAACCAAGATTACTCTACCCGGCAAGGATCTCATCTAGATTTGATGGAGAAATCAAAAGCTTTACAGACAAGCAAAAGCTACGAGAATTCAGCACCACCAAACCAGCTCTACAACAAATGCTA